>NC_142368.1:19145282-19455559 GCF_059441175.1 Urocampus carinirostris
TGGATACTTTATTCATCCTTGTGTTGAAAAATAAAATAATAAAATAAAGATATAGAATACAAAAATACCCAGCATAACGTTTTGCCATAGAGTATCTTAATAGTGCTACGGAAAATACACACAGTAATAAAAATAGGCTAATATGCAAATATGGGGGTGGGGTTTAATGTGGGATTTTACTCCCCCGAGTGGAGTTAAAGAGCGTCTTTGCATGAATAAACTAAATATCAAATTTAGTGCTTGAAAAAACACATGAGTACATAGTTTTGCTTTCTTTCTGAAAAGAAAGAATGCTATGGAAATACAGCAGAAATACCACTACAGTAATACTAAAATAAAAAATACTACCACAGCAATACTACAAAACTACTACAACATGACTACAACATTTAATATTTAAGTATTTACGTACGTTATATGTTTTTGAGTTCCCCCACCCTCCTTTTTGTTCGTTTAGGTACGTTTTCATGTGTTTTTTACCTAAGTTTCCTGTGTTTACATACGTTTTTATATGGTTTTACATACATTTGTGCGTATTTACGCATGTTTTATGAGTTTATTTAAGTTTCGTGTGCTTGCGTACGTTTTAATGTGGTTTTACGTACCTTTTTGTGTGTTCACTTGTGTTTTTTTTCATGTGTTTTTACATATGTTTTGTGTGCTTTTACCTATGTTTTATGTATTTACCTAGGTTTTGTGTGTTTACATACAATTGTTATGTGTTCTTACATTCATTTGTGTGATTTCCCAAGTTTTGTGTATTTACGTACGTTTTATGTGACTACCTAAGTTTTGTATGTTTACATACGTTTTTATGTGGTTTTACATGCATTTTTGTGTGTATTTACGTTCGTTGTATGCAATTACCCAGGTTTTTATGTGGTTTTATGTACGTTTCATGTGTATTTACGTACGTTTTATGTGTTTACCTAAGTTTCCTGTGATTACGTTAGTTTTATGTGATTACCCAAGTTTTGTGTGTTTACGTAGGTTTTTATGTGGTTTTAGATGCATTTTTGTGTGTATTTTCGTTTGTTGTATGCAATTACATAGGTTTTTATGTGGTTTTACGTACGTTTCATGTGTATTCACGTATGTTTTCTGTGTTTACCTACGTTTCGTATGTTCACATAAATTTTTATGTGGTTTTACGTCCGTTTTTGTGTGTATTTACGTACGTTTTGTTTTTACATACGTTTTATGTGTTTACCCAAGTTTCGTATATTTACGTACGTTTTTATGTGGTTTCACATACGTTTTTGTGTATTTACGTTCGTTGTATGCAATTACCTAGGTTTTTATGTGGGTTTACGTACGTTTCATGTGTATTTACGTACATTTTATGTGTTTACCTAAGTTTCGTATGTTTACATACATTTTTATGTGCTTTTACATACGTTTCGTGTGTATTTACGTATGTTTTTGTGTGTATTTACGTATGTTTTTGGGTGTATTTACGTATGTTTTTGGGTGTTTACACACGGTTTTTATGTGGTTTTACGTACGTTTTGTGTGTGTATTTACGTATGTTTTTGTGTGTATTTACGTTCGTTTGATGTGTTTACCAAAGTTTAGTATATTTACGTACACTTTTATGTGGTTTTGCATACGTTTTGTGTGTTATTACGTACGTTTTATGCGGTTACGTACTTTTGTATGTTTATTTATGTTTTCGTGCATTGAATTGACGTAATGAACCGCCCGAAACAACGAAACGATAATGAAATTCAACGCTCTTGATAATGGATTTCAATCGATTCGATTGTTTTGTTGTTCTAGCCCGAAATTCAGTACTAGTATTTGGTAAAAACCAAACATAAACAAACGTGTTTGCTACGGCTCTAATTTTCAATGCTAATTTTGTTGATGGCAACACGTGTCAATCATACGATAAGCCCCGCCCACTCGCAGGCCGAAGTAGCCGAGCTGCTGCCAGCCGCCCATCATTCGGTCGTTTTCATGTCAACCTTTTTTTGTGGCATGTGTGCGAATGAGAACAGAGCCCTTTTACACACGGACGCACACAATATCGCACACATTCGCACAAAATCGCACACACTCAAAGACACCAAAGAGACTCCTTCAGTTCATTGCATCCGGCAAGCTCTGTGTTCCCTGTCAGGAGGAAAGCATCAAACAAGCCATAGCTGTGGGCATGAGAAGTTTGGAGACCGGCGGGGGCCCGAGGTGCCGAGCGTGGTCCCCACAGGGGCCGCCGGTCCGCCCGGTGGTCACGGGGAAATAAACTCAAGGTTGTCCATTCCGTGGCGAGGGGTCTATGCCATCAAGAAGAAACGGGTCCTTGATATTGAGATGCAACTGCGGAGATGTGGTCAGGAAAAAGGCTCCTGTGTTCGAGACGGCAACTGAAAAAAAAACTTATTTACAGTTACTAATTTAAAATGTAATTCTGTTACCCCCGCCCAGATTACTGATCCCTGAAAGTAGTACTCGCACTGAAGACGAACACCTAAAACTGCGCAAAATAGCCACATAATAAAAGAAATACAGGCGGTTTACCCTTTATATTTCTTGGCTTATAGAATCTTGAGAGCTTTCTGACAAACACTTAGCCGAGACACTCCATATCCGCTTTGGGCTTCAAACCACTTGAAAATATCTGTCTCCATTCTGGCCTGGTGTACGGCAAACATCTGTTGCAAATAAAAAATCGCTTTTGTGGTAGATTTTGTCCTAATGTTTGGCCCATTTATATTGTGGTTACTGTATAAGCCACGCCTCCTCCCCACGCGCTACCTACCACTCGCCACTGGTGAACCAAATATGCACATGTATACTGACCACTTCATTTTAGGATTACATTTCATAGTTGTAAATAAAGCTTGTTTTTGCTTGCTCCTGTTTTTGTCAGTCAATACCATCCTTTGTTGAGTACTCTTGCTCCCGCTCTTGCTTCCCTGCGTTTTGGTCCACCCGCAATTCATGACAGATTGCCCCGACCACCATAGGACCAAGCAGGGAGCGTCCATCTCCTCTGTTCGTTCTTTTGGGGCATCAAAAGACTCTCTGTCGCACCCGGTCCCTGTCCCGGCAGCGAGGAGGAGGTCCCTCAGCCATTTCTGATTCATGTTCAGGCGGTGACGAGAATGTTTCTCGGCTGCTCCTGTTTCTTGTCCTGGTGGTGAGGAAAAGGTCTCTGGGCCACTTCAGTTTCCTGTCCCGGCAGCGAAGAGAAGGTCGCTCGGTCGCTTCTGGTCCCTGCCCTAGCAGCAAGGTAAGAGTTGTCGAACTGCTGCTGGTGCCTGCTTCAGCAAGGAAGGACAAGGACTGTTGACCATCTAAGTCCTAGTGGCGAGGAAAGCCGGCCTCAGTGTTGGGTCTAAAACAACCACTGAAGTGTGGGAGAGCTAAAAAATATTGGCTGACCGTAGAAGAAAATGCACCAGGCAAACACTTAAGTATTTTAGGCAGTTGCAACCAGGGAGATGAGATCTTTCCATACTTTTTCGCTCAAATCTCGATCTCAATCTCAGTCATCCCCCGTCTGCTTCTGTGTTTTATTGAGATCACAAGACATGGAAAAGTACTGGTATGTTGAGACAAAGGACAAAAGACCAAAGATCACCCTCCTGAAAACGTAAACAAAGACAGGGAGACTAAGAGATGCCAAAAGGGAACATTAAACTGATTAGAAATACACACCTTGAATAAATACGTTTAAGCCTACTTTACACTCAGCTGCTTCTGGCGTTGTTTCGGTAGGGACGGACCAGGACCTTCAGCTCTCCCCTGTTCTGGTGAAGGTACCCCTTGAGGGGGGATAATGTCAGGATCTGGTATGCCAGCTTCCCCAGAGGGCGCCAACTGGGTTTGGAACTGGACACACCTGTCCCTAACTATACCAAGGGTTTAATTTGACTGTTGTGACAGCACAGTATGTCGTTCCAATTTCCTTGCAGCTTCCATCTTTCTGTTTGTTACTATATCAGGTTTGTTTGTTTTTTTGTTTACGGTTTGGACACTTTATCAGTTTTCTTAAAACCTGGCTCGTTGTTGTCTGTTCCTCTTTTTGTCAATAAATACTATTCTATGTTGAGCAGATCTGCTTGTGTTCTGGCTTCCCTGCCTTTGGGTCCACCTGTAAAACATGAGAATGTCACGGTTGTGGCGCCAGCGGCAGCTTGTTGACAGATTGGCTCCCTGTCAGTATTTAAACTCTGTCCTGTCAGTCCCCTTTTGTCGGTCCGTCTGCGAATCTCTGTTTTTACACGGCAAGCCCTTTTTCGCCTGTCCTGTTTTTTTTGCTCCGGTTTGTCTCCCGCTCCGATCTGTTTTGATCTCGACCTCGTCTACTCTCCTCTCCTGGCTTTCGACTCGTTGCTGGTCTCGGCCACTCTCTCACTCTCCCTCTCTCACTATTTCCCTCCTTCTTTCTACCTCTTTCTCCCTCTCGCTCTATCTCAATGTGGATCTGTGGATATCTCTCTCCCCCTCTTTCTATCTTTTCTTCCCATTTTCTATCTCTTTCCCCCTCTTTATCTCTTTCTCTCAATCTCTCTCTCCCTCTCACTCTTTCTATTTATTTCTGCCCCTATCTCCCCCTCTCTCTTGATCTCTATCTCCATGTCTCTCTCTCTCTCTTTCTCTTTCTCTCTCTCTCTCTCTCTCTCTGTATCACTTTCTTAATGTATCTCACTCTCTCTTTCCCTCTTTCTAGTTTTTTCATTCTGTATCTCTCTCCCTCTCCCTCTTTCTATATCTTTCTCCCTCTTTCTATCTATTTATCTCCCTCCCTCTCTCTTTCTCAATGTATCTCACTTTCTCTTTCCCTCTTTCTAGTTTTTTTTTCTCTCTGTATCTCTCTCAGTCTCCCTCTTTCTATCTCTTTTGTCCATCAATCTATCTCTTTCTCCCTCTCTCCGTATCTCTCTCTCCCTCTTTCTATCTCTTTCTTCCCACTCTCTCTCTCTTTCTCTTTAAGTGACACCCAAACATTTCAAAGACGCCCTGCTGCTGTGATTTATGGTACAATCATCAACTCTTAAAAATAAGGAATAACGATCCGGTTTTTGATCTCGACCAAGTCTACTCTCCTCTCCTGGCTTTCAACTCGTTGTTGATCTCGACCACGTTTTTTGCTCTCCTGTCCTGTTTACTGACCTATTTTTTCCGCTGTTTACATCGCCATCGCTCACCATGGAAGTGCCACTTCCGCGTTGAGAGCGACCTGCTCCCCGCGACCAGAGATCCCCGGATCGTATGTGCAATCTTTTCCCTTTTTCCCAATAAAACTGAGAGAAACGTACGCAAGTGGGTCCTGTCTCTGTTCTGGTCCTGACAGAGAAAACCTTTGTTGATAATACCTTTTCGGAGCAGCCCGACAGATATGCCCCAAAATATGCACTAAAGTACACAGAAGTCTTGGCGGGAGAGGGAGAGCCGTTTATTTATCTTCGTCAGAGTCCAAAACAGAGTTCTCCTTTGTCTAAGAAACAATCAGCTTTTTTATACCCTTTTTGAGCAGACACATTCTTAGTTCGTCCCCCTCGCGATGACGCCGGTGTTTATCTCAAAATGCACGCTACCAGACACAACGTTTTTTCCCCAGAATGTTTTTGTCCTCTTTTGATTCTCCAAAGTTACACAATTTCCAAGAAACTCGTCGGGGTCGGCCTGACACATCCAAATTCCTGACTAGACCGCATGTTCCTTGCCAAGCAGAATGTTATTACTTGGCAGCCCAAGACGATTAATAACAACATTTGCTGACATTTAAACTCGGGAGAAACAAGCCTGGAATTTCCCGTTTTAAACTAATGTGTTCTCCTTATGTCAAGCTCAACTCCAATAAACCAAAATAACCTTTGAGCACCTGTTACTAAAAGAGTAATTGCATTTCAGGAACCCGTACACAAGGTAAGTATCTCCGTACTGGTCAGTCCTGAATGCTTCGGTGGTCCACCCCGTCATGTTTAGCAAACAGAGTGCCGATTTGTCCCCTTCTACCCGTCCTTAAAGAGACGAGGACGGTTCTTAATTGGCCGATGGTAGGCCGTGACGGGAGGCGGGCTTTGCTGCTGAACGAGTCGGGCAGGAGAACACAGGACTGCCGCCGCTGCCTTTGAGGCCCCTCCATCCCGTCGGCCGTCACAGCCTTCTTCTGAGCTGTCTGTCAATTTGACAGACAGCTGACGGCGGACGGGGAATGCGGGAGTGCTTTTTTTGAAGAGGCTGAGTGATGCAGCGTGTTTGCACCAACTTGCAGTTTAGAAGTTCAGGAGACAGTCAATGTGTTTGAATGTTAAATGCAGTGGAAACAGTCATGGCACTTGTACTATATTTTCTTATATAGTATAAAGTATAAAGGTCATTTATCACCCAAGTTTGTTTATTTGGTGTTAACATATGTGGGGTATTAATTATCAAAATGTAGCGTTTACCTAATTGTTCGAATTAGTTATCTGACTCCATTAACCAAACACAACCTACATTCACCCAACAATCATGCGCGCTCGTTTCTTGAGAGAAAAATAACAGGAAAGCCGACATTTCACACGGGGGCGGATTTATTTTCCCCTAACAGAAGAACCAAGGGTACTCAGGAGACGGCCGAAGAAGTGACGTTGAAGTGTGTGTGAAGCCTTCTTCTGAAGTCCTTTAGCTTTCTCTTATTGGCCCACGTCTCCCTGCAAGATGGCGTCTCGGCTCCTTCCATGGGTGTGCCAAGCAGTTGTTTTGTGCCCAACGTTCTCACAACACAGCGCGTTGATGTCTGGCTTCCCAAAACAACAAGAGAAATGGAGTGAAGGACAGAGACAGAGAGAAATAGGTTAAGATAGATAAAGAGATAGAGAAAGGGAGGGGGAAGGGAGTGGGTAAGAAAGAGATAAAGAGAAAAAGACTGAAAATGAAAAAAGAGAAATAGAATGAGAGCAAGAGTGAGATAAAAAGAGAGAACAAGAGAAATAGAGTGAAGGACAGAGACAGAGAGAGAAAAAGGCAGAGAAATAAAGAGGTTAAGATAGATAAAGAGATAGAGAAAGGGAGGGGGAAGGGAGTGGGAAAGAAAGAGAGAAAGATGGAAAGAAAGAGTGAAAATAAAAGAAGAGAAATATAATGAGAGAAAGAGTGAAGGAGAAAAAAAATTAGAGCAGGAGAAGAAGATTAAAAAAAGGTGAAATAAAGGAAACGAGAGAAAGTGAGCAAGAAAGAGCGAAAGAGCAAGAGAAAGAGAGAGCGTCTTTATTGACGGGGAGCCAACTCTCATCGTTTACTTTAAAGAGCCGGCTCATAGAGCCGTGTCGTTCGCAACCGACCCATCCCTACACAGTACAAAGAAGCGGACACCGGACCCGACCTAATGCACGTGGGGGCCCGCTACACGCTTTGCACACGTGCAAAGACTTTCAGCAACTCTCCCGGACTCTTTCGCTGGCGTGTCTCTTCAGTAGTTGCCGAGTGTTTCATCTGACAGCTTATTCCCAACGCGGCTCCACTCTGTATTCACCCTGCTAACCCCCAAAGCCCACCCGCCCCCACCCCCAGTACAGACACCTTATGAAAAATGTCCCATGTGGATGGAGTCTACCAATGAACGCCGGTTGAGCGGCGGAACCCCAATCACCGCCGATGACATTGTCATCACGTTCTAATCCCAAAAGAATCGCGCACGGTGCCTTTAAGGATATGCATGCATTCAACCTCCTGACACTTCATTAGGGGGACCTACGCAGAACTCAGCTGATCCTGCACACCCACGGATAGTAAAACCTACATTGACTGACATGGAGGCATGAAGAATGCTTTCATCTTTGGTAGTTTGTTCATTTCAACTCTTGGGAGTTATTTCAAATGTTTTTCCTGAAATTGATATTGCTGTATTGCGGTTTACCTTTTCTGCCTGCGTCTGCCTGTTCAAACGTTTCCTGCTAGTTTTGGAGTCTCTCCAAAAACAGAGGAAGATGTTTTCTATCGCCACCAAACCTGGACTTCTCCACATGCTAGAGGAGGGTAAAATAATTTTTTAGGCCAAGTTTTTATGCTTTCCCCATAACATCCACTGGATGGCGATAAAAAAAGAAGTAAGTATAATGTCCTGAAAACATTTAGTGCAGGGAACCTTTTCGACCCATAAAACCAAATTATTTACAATGTATTTATAAGACAAAATTCACTGTGTAACGTTTAATGGTTTCATAAAATCTAGAAAATAATAATAATGCCAGTGTCCTGTATCAATATAAATGCACCTCAAATTATGTAAAGGGTGAGTATGTCGAAAATGTCAAAAAATACGTAAGGGGGGTAGTATGTCGGAAAAGGTTGAAAAAAAAACGTAAGGGGTTAGTATGTCGAAAATGTCGAAAAAACACTAGAATTCAGATTTTTTTTTGGAGCTGTTTTGGCTGCTCCAATAAAAACATACTCTTCGAAGTTGTACTGCCTTGCCTGGGAAAATGAACCCAAGATCCTGAGAATGAAGTAGAGGTCTACTACTAATTGGGCTATCAATGCTATAAATGGCTGTATTCCACTTTTGTAGGTTCTGAGGTTGTGGTTGCAACTACAATTAAGGTTTTGGGTTTGGTGGAAAATAATAAGGATCCTAATAGCTCAAATGGTAGAATATCTGTGTTGCACACTTAGTATCGTGAGTTCTATCACCAGGCAAGACAGTTCAAATACTAGAATTCAGATTTTGTTTGGAGCTGGGGCAAGAGTTTTGGCTGCTCCAATAAAAACTTACTCTTAGCACTTGTACTGCCTTGCCTGGGAAATGAACCCAAGACCCTGAGAGTGAAGTACAGGTCTACTACCAATTGGGCAACCTATACTGTAAGACATCAACAGCCCACACACGATTTTGTAGGTCCTGACGTTTTGGTTGCAGCTCCAATTAAGGTTTGGTGGAGGTGTGTAACAACCCTGATAGCTCAATTGGTAGGATGTCTGTGTTGCACACATAGTGTCATGAGTTCTATCACCAGGCAAGACAGTTCAAATTCTAGAATTCAGATTTTGTTTGGAGTTGGGGCAAGGGTTTTGACTGCTCCAATAAAAACTTACTCTTGGACTTTGTACTGCCTTGCCTGGGAAATGAACCCAACACCCTGAGATTGTAGTACAGGTCTAGTACCAATTGATGTACCAATGCTATAAGACACTTATGGTCCACACACGCTTTTGTAGGTTCTGAGGTTGTGGTTGCAGCTACAATTAAGGTTTGAGATTTGGTAAAAGTTTGTTGCAACCCTGATAGCTCAAATTGTAAGATGTCCGTGTTACATTCGCAGTGCCATGAGGGGGGGGGGGTTTTAAGGGTTATTGATCTATCTTCGTTATTCATTATCCATTATCCGTTATCGGTCAGTTCATAATACGCTACAAAGCCTAGGAGCCGGGACACTTACTCTCAGCCAAAAGGCCAAGCTAAGGTCCTAGCCCTAAAGCCTTGCTGCGATCATTGCGAATGCACCGTTCCCGGAGGTACTGCAATACCGGGCCGATGCGTGGAGTGGACAGAACAAGCTCTTATTCCATCTCCGGATTGCAAAAATCAAAGATCATGGCAGTGCTGAATCCTAGCCGCCCAGGCCAGACAGTTCAAGGGTTAAGATTTAGGGTTTAGGGTTAGAGGGTTAGCCACTTATAATATGACTCCCTACCACAGTTCCTTAAGAGGCTCGTTTTGTCCTCAATAATGGTTTCAAAACAAGGTGCAAGCAAAGTTCTTTTTTAAAAGTGTCACAAAATTCTGCAAACGAAAACACCAAGACAGCGCTGGGCGAGAAGGAGTGCGTGCGTCCTGTCCTGTGTATAGCTCCGCCCATTCCTACCGCTCATCCAATCAAATTCCTCTGGGTGCTTTGCCAGTGCATCTGGGTAAAACAGGTTTTTTTGGATTAGGGTTTGTTCTGGGAGTTTTCATCATAAAGTGTCTCAAGAGTGAACTTAAATTATTTAATGAGCTTCCTTATCAAGGATTATCTAGCAATTTACAGCCGAAAGGGGTTCTGCTGGTGTGACATACTGACTGTTAACTGTAGTTAAAATTATGTCCCATATATGAACTGAACCCTTAAAAGAGTCAGTATTGCAACATTTGGATCGATATGTATAAAATAATTGATTATTTAGGTTTCTTTTATCTCAGAGCCATATGTACTCATGAAAAGAACCATATATGGCTTGTGAGCCATAGGTTCCCAACCCCTGCTGTAGCGCAATACAGCATAGCTGATTTACTTTAAAATTGTGATTTGACAGTACAAAAGTTATTTGTAAAATAATAATAATAATAATAATTCCGAATAGTACTATTTGTAGAACTAAGGCTTGAGCTTGTAAATAGGGTTTGTTCTTTGGTTTGAATGAGTAATAGAGTATATGATAAATACATAAATAAATGTTTCTACTCCACGAGTTTGAACGATAGCGGGTCCTTTTTGGAACGTAAACCTCGGGAAAAAACGATGGATTACTGAACGCTATTCGTTTTTCCTGTCTTGCTGCTTCACTGAAATTCATCACGCATTGTGTTCTGCATTCTGATTGGCCCGTTTACAGCCATACCAACCTGAAAAGACCAAATCTTGGGGAGCTCAGCAGGGTCAGGCCTGGTTAGTACTCAGATGGGAGAACACCTGGGAATAGATGTCATTTGGCGCACGCTCAGCTGCGACAGCACTGACTGCACCCCCTGGTAAAGTGATAATGAACTCCCCTATGGAGACCAAATTGGTACAGTATGTGTGTTGACTTATTTTTTAGAAATGGATGGATTTTCTCAAGACAATACTAATCGTCACATTTTAAAGTTTGCAAAATAAAAGACATAAACACGCACACACAAGAAAAGTTTTTGGTAAAAAATACGCCCAAAAAACATCACCCCCAAAAAAGCGTGCAAGAATGTTTCTCCCCCTGGTTTAAAGAAACAGGCTCTCTTGGGAACTCACAGTACAAGATAAGAAAAGAGGACTCCCCCTACAAGATTTAGTACTGCACACTACGGAGACGTTACGGTTGTATGATACGATAAGGGCGGAAGACCATTACTGGGAAAGTACTGATAAGAAAGGATGCAGCAAGTTGATACCTCATTCAAATCTGTGGATAAATATGATGCGTATTTACAACAACTGAACTGAATAATGAGATCATCAAATAATTTACTTAACATAGCTGGAAAACTCTTACGGTGACATCATATTCAGTGACCTATTTTCATAATCCAACAAAACGGGTAGACAAAAAACCTTTAAAATACGAAACAAGTAGCTATTTCGAAAAGCATTGGACCAAAAGCTAAAGTATAATTCAGCCTGTGCAACCTGTTTTCAGCTTCTTTACTAGTCTTGTTCCCCTGCTAGTACATACTAATAGTATTCAGTAATCCATTCTTTGTGATCACTATTGATTCAATTACTGCCTGCTAGACTTTCCCCTGCTGGAAGAGGCCAACCACAGCTGCATCTCTTGAGGACGTGGGCCACTTGTCTGAGGGTCTCACTCATACACACCGTGAATGTGTGAATGGCCGCATGATTTTGTATGCAAGTGGGTGAACTGCGGCTAGCCTGAAACCATCAGCCTGGCGGCGCTACAGTAATGACCGCATGACTTAGTAGTCACTACCACAGGCAATCGAGACTGAAGGATTTTATACATTCGACTATAAAGGATTTTATACGATTGAATACAAGTTACATTTATTGAGTTTAATGCAAGATATTCACTGACTGGGCTGTAGTTCAATGACAGGTCACGCTGTTCCAAATGCAGAATATTTTGACTGGGGAATATTGATAACAGGCCTCTGACGGAGGACGGCAGGCGTTGTTTTGAGAACAAGGCCCTGATGACGAAGAAACGCTCGGTGTTGTTTTGAGTTTTCCAGACATCGCGACGCCCAGGGGGGGGGCTTCCTTGGAAGGCCCATGGGAGGAGTTGAGACGCCATCTTGCGGGGAGACGTGGGCCAAGAAGAGAGAAAAAGGACTTCAGAGAAGCCTTCCCAGAGACTCCAACAACACTAATTCGGCCATTTTCGATGGAGTACACTTAGTTAAATTGTTAATGAAATTAAATCTGCCCCCGTGTGGAAATGTCGGCTTTCTTGTTCATCTTTTCCGTCAAGAAACGAGCGCGCATAAATTGTTGTGTGAATGTAAATTGTGTTTGGTTAATGGAGTCAAATAACTAGTTTGAACAATTTGGTAAACGGTACGTTTTAATATTTGATTCCCAACAAGACGGCGTGCTTTTGTGGATGCACACTCGCTCGTTGCTGTACATCAGTATTGGGTTACTTTAAACAGCTATTTAGTCAGAGTTACTCACTACTTCTACCGAAAAGTAACAGGGTGAGTAACTGAATTAATAGTGGAAGGGACTAGTTACCAGGGAAAGTAACTATATCCATTACTTGTTGTTGTATGTCAATGAATTTGTATTTGATACAGTTAAATAGAGAAGGACAGGCAGTTGTGTTCTAGAACCCTGTAATATTTATTTCCTTTTATTTATTTACTTTATTTTATTTATTTTTATCTTTTATTTATGATTTATTTTTCTTATTTTATTTATGAATTATTTTTCTTATTTTATTTTATTTTATTTATTTTATTTATTTTATTTATTTTATTTATTTTATTTATTTTATTTTATGTAATATTTATTTTATTTTATGTAATATTTATTTTATTTTATGTAATATTTATTTCACCTTACCAGCAACATATTTATGTTTATGGTAACATATTTACTTTGAGTGCGACAAAAAGAAACAGTAAATAATATAATGAAATAACATAACATGGATAAAAATATATGTGAACACGCAAAAAAAGCGTATATAGGAATGCACAAAAACGCATAAAAAACAAGCAAACACAAAATTCGTGCTCAAACACATAATACGTACGTGCATGAGGCTCTTTAACTCCACCCAGCGGAGTAAAGGCCCACATTAAACCACACTCCCTACATTGCATGTTCCCGTGCTTTTGTTGCAGTGTGTATTTTATGTGGCACTATTTAAATACTCTATACAACATGCTGCAGTGGGTATCTATCTATCTATCTATCTATCTAGACATCTATCTAGACATCTATCTAGACATCTATCTAGACATCTATCTATCTAGACATCTAAATACACAAAAAACTGACATAAACGCAGACAAAAACGGACGTAGACACACTCCATGTATGTAAATGCGCACGAAAATGCTAAAGAACGTAGGTAGAAACGCACAAAAACGTACGTAAAAATGCACGAAAACCAAAGTAAACACACAAATCGATTTCAAATGCATGATACGTACATAAATACACAAAAAAACTGACGGAAATGTGCGGAAACACACAAAGTGTATGTAATCAGATAGAAAGTACGTAAAAACACACCTAAACCGCACATGAACACACACAAAAACATGGAAAAACAGACAAAAATGTACATAAACACACAAAACATATGTAAATGCGTAAAATGTACGTAAATCCACACTCAAAAACGTAAATAAATACGCACAAAAACTTACATAAACACACAAAAAAATGTATGTAATCGCACGTAAAAATGCACAGAAATACAGGCAAAAACGTGCATAAACAAACTAAAAAATTTACGTAAACACTCACCAAAATGTATACAAACACGTAAAACTTACAGTAAATACACAAAAGAAACCAGGCGTAAAAACAGACAAAACGTATGTAAATGCGTAAAATGTACGTAAATCCACACTCAAAAATGTATGTAAACACGACAAAAAATAAGGAACATAAACACTAAAAATGTATTTAAACACACACAAAAACGTACAGAAAAACAGACAAAAACGTACGTAAACACACACAAAAACATGTGGAAAAACAGACAAAAACGTAAGTAAACACACTCAAAAAAGTACATAAACACATATAAAAACGTATAAAGGAACAGGCAAAAACGCATGTACACTTAGAAACGAGTAGAAACGCACAAAAACGTACGGAAGCACACAACTCGATTTCAAACGCATAATACCTACGTAAATACACAAAAAAGCTGACGTTTAAACAGAGAAAAATGTGCGGAAACACACAAAGTGTATGCATTCACATTGAACACACCACAAAAATGTACAGAAAAACAGACAAAATTGTACGTGAACACACAAAACATGTAAAGGCGTAAAATGTACGTAAATCCACACTCAAAAACGTGAATCGTAAATAAACACGCACAAAAACTTACATAAATACACTAAAAAATGTATGTAACCACACACAAAATGTACAGAAAAACAGGCAAAAACGCATAAACACGCACAAAAACATACAAATACGCATTAAAAATGTACATAAACACTGACCAAAATGTACATAAACACATGATTTACAGTAAATACACAAAAAACCTACTTTAAAACAGACAAAAACATATGTAAAACCAAAACGTATGCAAACACATAAAATTACGTAAACACAGACAAAAACGTATGTCAACACAAAACATATTTAAACACAAAAAACAGGTAAATACAGACAAAAACGTATGTAAATGCATGTACGAAAACGTACGCACGACACATAAAAACGTGCGTAAACACGCACATAATGTACGTAAACACTCAAAAATGTACGTAAACACACACAATACACATGTAAACACACAAACAACGTAAACACAGACAAAGACGTACGTAATCACAGTAGAAAAATGTATGTAAACACTCACCCAAATGTATATAAACACATAAAACAGACAGTAAAAACACAAAAAAACGTATGCTGAAACAGACAAAAACGTACATAAACACAGAAGACGTATGTAAACACATAAAACGTACGTACATTTGTTAATTTGTGATAGTTGCCATACCACCCTGAGTCCGATTTTAATTGCTACATTTATTTTTCGATATAATGAGACGGTCAGGAGCTGAACGGAAACAGGACCCACTCGCATAACGTTTACCACAAGTTTTATTGAAGGAACGAGGAAAGGGGTGCACACACGATCCGGTGTTCGCTCTCGTACTCGGCTTGTGATCCGAACACGGAATTGGATCTTCCGTAGCGAGTCAGGGGCGGAAAACTGGTCGGTAGCTAGGACTGGGAGAGCAAGACGTGGTAGGGGGCGTAAATGAGTCGTAAGCCGGGACAGGAGATCAGACGTGGTCGGAATCACAAACAGATCGTAATTCGGGACGGGAGAGCAGACGTGGTCGAGATCAAAACAGGTCGTAGCGGGAGACGGACAGGAGCAAAAAGCGGGACAGGCCTTAGTCAGGGTTGAAAAAAGGGCTTGCCGTGTAAAAACAGATAGTCGTAGACGGACCGACAACAGGGGACGGATAGGAGTTGGTTTAAATAGGGACCGGGAGCCAATCAAAATCCGAGGCAGTTGGCGCCAAAGGAGCAGGCACAGGTGAATCATGACAGAGACGCTAAAAGGAAGCGGTACACAGGACAGAGACATTAACTCCGCATGCCTCGGCTGTTTGACTGACACAACACACCGGCCTATCCCAGTCGCGCACGCGGACAGTCACGCCCACCCAATACACACTCATACAACTCACCCTTGCAGCACTCGCAGTGCGCTCTCTCAGACCACTACGCACAATACCTCGATATCAATGACAATAAACACACTTTGATTCAAAATATATGATATCATATTTCTATTATCCTAATCGTGGCAGCCCTACACTGCACACAGATTTGCGTGAGGACTATCATTTTCAGCAAATTTAAAAAAGAAAGTTCCCTTTTCGAGCTTCTCATCCAGGTCGCCCTGCTTGTCTATGTGCAGGCTTGATTGGAGGTTTTGTCACGCCTGCGTTGACAGGCCCGGGCAGAGCTCAGGTCCCAACGGTTTGGCAATTATCCTCTAACCTAGCAAACCTAGCTCCACACAAACTGCAGTTTTTTCGACACACCTCCAGTACATCCATGCCATGCATGTCAATACGTCAGTGAGAGAGGGCCTTTTTTTTCTTTTTTTCCATTTTTTTCTATTGCCCTTCTCTCTCTCTCTCTCTCTCATTAAGCAAGTGCGGGTAAGAGGTGTGGAACTCCGGAGACTCCGATATATGGACAGTCACTCTCGCATACACACACCTATACTGTAATCCTCGGGGATCAGGTGAGCCGGGTTTTTTTTTTTCTCGAGACGTAGCGTTCGACTCGCTAACAGACTTTCGAGCTTATCCGGTGTGGACAGCTTATCAAGAACTTGAAATATGAAATTTGAGATCTGCAATTACTCAGGACAGTGCAGGTTCATATGGTTTGTTAACAGTTCTTAAAGTACAAACTTCTGCCAAGGCAATCCAAAGTTAGAATTTACATGGTCTTGGACGGGGGGATGGCGGTTGAGCGGTTAATGTGTCCGCGGCACAGTTCTGTGGTCATGGGATCGAATCCAGCTACCAGCTTTCCTGTGCAGAGTTTGCATGTTCTCCCCGTGCTTGTGTGGGTTGTCCTCCAGGTACTCCCACATTCCCAAAAAAATCGTATCAGGTTAATTGGCCGGTCCAAATTATCCACTGTGAATGAGTTTTACAAACTTTCTTTCTGCTTTTTGGCTAAATATTTGCAGCTTGTGATCTGGGGAATATGATTTTATTTTCGGTTCCATATTGTTCGGTTTCACTTTCGTACGCTGCTCGGCGCCGAGATGCGCACTTTGGCGCAGAACCGTTTAGGTAGGCGCTGCACTCGCGGTGCACACTTGATTTGAGGGACTCAGCCCCAAGGAAACCCCGAGCTGCGTATTTAAGACCAATCGCACAGTCCAGTGCTGAAGTACACACGGCCACAGTAAAGTTTCGGGTTTATTTCGGGCTCGGTTATCAAATCAAGTTAATCCGACGGGTTCGGACGGGTTCGGGTTTTTATATCCGCGACTCAAATCGGGTCGGGTTGTATATTTTAGGCCCGATATTACCTCTAGTCATGTTGTTGAGGCTTTCTTAGTCACTCTCGCGCTTTCCTGACATGTGCATCATCAACATTGATGTTTTCGCTAAGTGCCCTGAGCAAAATCCTTCAACACATTCGCTTGGCATCGGATCAGTGAAGGATTTTATGCATTTGACTATAAAGGATTTTATACGATTGAATACAAGTTACATTTATTGAGTTCAATGCTGTAGTTATTTACTGACTGTGCCTTTATTCAATGAGCAGTGAATGTTCAGGGCACCCTGATAGGAAATGTTGTTTACAGGAACGGCGGGAAGGGGACAAAAGGCCGATAAGATAATCAGCACATCCAGACGCAGAAAGGCCCTGATGACGTAGAATCGCTCGGCGTTGTTTTGAGAACAAGGTGCTGTGTTGTGAGAACGATGGGGGCAAACAATTCCTTGGCACGCCCATGGGAGGAGCCGGCACACCATCTTGCGGAGAGACTTGGGCCAATAAGGGGAGAGCTAAAGGACTTCAGAATAAGGCTTCTCAGAGACTCCAGCGACACTAATTCGGCCGTTTTCCATGGAGTACACTTCGTTAAATTGGTAACGAAATTAAATCTGCCCCCGTGTGAAAATGTTGGCTTTCCTGTTCATCTTTTCCCTCAAGAAACGAGCGCGCATGAATTGGGTGAATGTAGGTTGCGTTTGGTTAATGGAGTCAGATGACTAATTTAAACAATTCGGTAAGCGGTACATTATGATATTTAATTCCCAACATCAGCATGGCGCCCTTTGAAGGGGATGGACGTCGCAGTTTTATCAAAGACACAAAGCAAGATCCCTTCCGGCGTCTAACCGCTACTTTCAGTCCTCCGTGCAGCAATTTAAGTGGGTGGGTAGCCGGAGTACCACGAGTTGATGGATCGTGTGAGCGTTTGTTGTGAGTATGCAAACCCGTGTGTGTAAGCGGACCTTGCCTGGAGCTAAAGTCATTGAACAGTTAAGGAGTTCCTGCTACACTCCGGGCTAAAGCTGAAAGGTACGCACCAGGCCATGCGTGAAATTAGCAACGTTTTCATGAGATCTCACGCGCTTGTCTTCCTCACTCACAACATGCTAATCGGGTGTTTCCACGTTGGTATCGGGGCTCCTCGAGACTTGCTACAAATGCTCAGAATCAGAAGTAAGATCGGGGCTAAAACCAAATACAGCCTGACCCAGGACGGGGGGTATTAAAGCCGAGCAAGACCAAGCCTGACCAATTAACTTGATTTGCAGGAAGCAAAGCCATCATTTCACCTTTTATTTGCAAAAACTCGGGAGGAGGAGTGTCAAGTCAAGTCACATTTATCAGGTGACTATGAAACCATCCCCTGATCTGAAACCAACCTTGATAAGGGGCCTCAAAATTAGTAATCCCCCAAATTAGAGCCTGTCTTTTCAAGTCAAACCAGAATGTATAATCATTTACATATTTTATATTACAGTGTCTCTAGAGGATAATTTTCTATCACTTTAGGACTTTTTGTAAAAGTTGACAAAAAAAATTTAAGGACGTACATCATTTTGACAGGTTGATAAATGGGCCATAGACCACAACAACTGTAGGTCCTTAAGAATGTAGTGCGGCACTTTAACAAAGAGAGAGAGAGGCAGAGAGACAGAAAAACGACTGGTGGATAATAACTATTTTAAGAGAGAAGTCCTGCCCGACCCGAACGTAATGATTGTCATTTTCAACCTGTTTCAGGCTCTGGCTGTAATGATCTCATCATTCTTAGCCAACATGTCACAAAGCGCCACAAAAATGTTTTACTTTATATTTGATTCCTGTGTATGTTTGTCAATCTGTGTCATCATAGAAGTAATTCATATCACCAAGGGTATTACAAGACAAGCTACGGAGTTAACAAATTCGACTGGACAAGGACCTTAGAACTCCGGCTGGGCGGATCAATCCAAATATCGATATTATTGATACTAAGCAAGTACTTGGATTGGATTAATACTACCATATAATTAAGACTATATATATGTATGTATGTACGAAATAGTTTTTTTTTAACAATGTACTAAGTGCGGCTTATAATCAGGTGCGCCTTATAGTCCGGTATTTCCTCACAGTGACGCTTCTACAAGTAGATTGAGCAGTGTTTCTCTCTCTCACTCAGCGCCCTCGGCCACTTTCTAAGTGAATGCCTGTTGGTGTGACTGACAGGCACACTTTTAGCACCTTTCCCTACCTGGCCTGCTGCTGCATCTTGCCTCTTCACGAGGGGGCAAAATCTACATGCAGACACCCCCTTTTTAGAAGATTAACATGACAGAGGGAAAAAAAATATTAAATTAAACAAAGTTATCCCTACAGAAAGTAACGGGTTACAACCAGAAATGTAAACCTGTTACTGTTTCTGAACAAAATCCGTTGTCACTATGGCAACGGAGCCAAAAGGGCTTACATTGCAGATTTTTGTTTTTTTTTCTATACTGTAAAATGTTTTTAGATTGTATCGTATTTGTAGTAATATCTGTTTTTTAGTTACATTGCTGCCTTTTTATGTGACTTTCTTAGATTTTGCTCTGCAACAGTTGTGATGAAATATTTAAAGTTCATTTTTTGAAATATTTCTAGAATTTAAAATGTAGTTATTTCATTAAAAAAATAACAAATATTTGTGTTGTGTTTATCATAATTATGAACTAACCTAAGGTGGGAGGGTAGAATTATTCAAGGATCAAGGCATTTCCAAGCAACTGTCAGTGTCGGATCGTTATCGATCGAAACTACCACGTAATCACGGTGAAAATAATAAGTATTTGAACACCCTGCTATATTGCTATTTTTCCCAATCAGAAATCATAGAGGGGTCTGAAATGTTCATCGTAGGTGCATGTCCACTATGTGAGAGATAAACTAAAAAGAAAAATACAGCAATCACAATGAATGATTTTTTTAACAATTTATTTGTGTTATATAGCTGCAAATAAGTGAAACATATTAATTTAAATAATGGGCAAAAATACATGAACTGTCATAACAATGTTAAGCCCGACCTAGTAGTCGCCACCATGTTTTTATGTCATTTTGCTGTTTGCTTTAGCACCAGTTTTCATCGCATAAGACAAGAGTGCCATCTAGAGGTCAAATATTACACGCTGGGGCTGTCACGATTACCGATGTGAATCACCTGTGCCCGCTCCTTTAGCGCCAACTGCCTCGGACTCTGATTGGCTCCCTGTCCCTATTCAAACCCACTCCTTTCTGTCAATTGTGGTCAGTCCGTCTGCGAACCTCAGTTACCACTAGGCAAGCCTTTTCCGACCCTGATTTCCACTTGTTTTTGCTCCCGTCTGTCCCACGGCTTTGACTCGTTTTTTACCCTGACCACGTCTACTCTCCCGTTCCAGCTTTCGACCTCTTTTTGTCCCCGACCACGTCTACTCTCCTTTCCTGGCTTACAACTCGCTTACCACCATGTTTTTGCTCTCCTGTCCTGGCTACTGACCCGTTTTTTCGTTCCCGACACCACCATCGCTCGCCACGGAAGATCCACTTCCGCGTCAGCGACCTGCTTCCTGCGTCGTGGGCGTAACACTTTCTCTTTCCTTTAATAAAACTTATGAGAACTGTAACGCAATTGGGTCTGGTTTCCGTTCTGGTCCTGACAGGGGCTTTAGATATCATTTTAATATAATTGCAGAGAACCTTATTTAGCCCAACTTCAACCAGACCCTAAGTCCACAGACACCCAAGTTGATTGAATTAGTCCAGTCACGACATTTTCCATAGTTTTCTACGCTTAGTATGAAATTGAACTAACAGGATTTCCGAATTTGTTTTCAGAACTCATCACGCCCGAAGCCAGGGAATAGAACTTAAATTGTCGATAGGATTTCAATTAGATCTGATGAAAAACCGATCGGGAACGTTCAATAAGCGTTGAGCAACATCAACAGCAGCTCAGCTTACGTGAGCTGAAAAACTCGATGACACTTCCGCTCCCCTCTCCTTCAGCGATCTATCCGTACAATTGAGGGGCCACTCTTCGGAATATTGAGTCAGTTTAAAGTGGAGCAACTCGTCTTTTAGAACAGTTGCTGCCAACAGTTTTTGGGACCATGGATCAGTTTATGGTCTGGCAATATTCTCATGGCCTGTCCAAGGACAGCATTATTCATGTTTGTACTTTTACTTAAATAATAATCCTAAAAATAATCTAAAAAATTAACCATCCATACATTATCCTCAGTAGGGTCACAGGGGTGCTGGAGCCCAACCCCGGCTGTCTACGGGCAGTGAGCGGGGGACACCTAGGATGTGTTCCAGTACATAGTGCAGTGGTTAACACGAGGAAAGGTCCCTGGTTTGAAACTGGGTGGAAACATATTTTGGAAAGGTAGGGGCCCCATCAGGCTGTACTTGCCTGAGACACACCACAGGAAATGGTGCCTCTGTGACCCCAGGGTTAAGGGATACAGCCATCTCATCTCATCTCATCTCATTAGCTGCACCGCTTATCCTCAGTAGGGTCGCGGTGGTGCTGGAGCCCATCCTAGCAATCATCGGGCAGTGGGCAGGGGACACCCTGAACTGGTTGCCAGCCAATCGCAGGGCACACGGGGACAGACAACTTGCTCGCTCATCACACCTAGGGACAATTTGGACCGGCCAATCCACCTGGAATGCATGATTTTGGAATGCTGGAGGAAACCCACGCAAGCACAGGAAGAACATACAAACTCCGCACAGGAAGTTTGGTAGCTGGATTTGAACCCACACAGGAAGTTCCCAAGACCTTAGAACTGTGCTGCACACGCGCTAACCACTGCGCCTGCCTGGGATACAGCCAACAAAGCAAAAATCATTACGTTTGTAACAATAATAATAGTAATAATAATAATAATGAGGGGGCAGCACGGCAGCGCAGTGATTAGCACATGTGCGGCACAGTTCTGAGGTCATGAAATCTAACCTACTGTGTGGAGTTTGCATGTTAAGCGGTGCAGATAATGGATGGATGGATGGATGGATAATAATGAGGATGAATGAGGGTGAATGCCCTTGGAGCATCTCACCGAAATCACATTCATTGATTTTCTTTCCAAAGTCTGGCCCAGGGGTTAGTTACGGCTAATGATAAAATTTTGATAGCAAGCAGCCCCTGTTATAGAATTATTAATATGTGGCCTGCTAGAAATGTTGAAATAAAGGTGTACCCCAAAAAATTACCAGTTCACCAGATGATGATGGTAGCCCTTTGGCCACCTTGCCCTTGGCTTTCCTGGAGAATTTTAGCCTACCCCATTTCCAACATAGTGATTGTAGATAAAAAAAAGGAAAGTTGGTTGTGAGGGTCGCCGCTTCTCAGACAAATGGAAATCGGAGTATTTTTTCACCGAATTGTCAGGACCAGAACGGAAACAGGACCCAATAGTGTTGCGTTTCTCATAATTTTTATTAAAGGAAAGAGGACGGGCTGCGCCCACGATCCGGTGTTCGCTAGGCGCGGGAAGCAGGTCACTCTGAACGCGGAAGCAGATCTTGCGTGGCAAACGATGGCGGTGTCTGGTCAGTAGTCGGGACAAGAGAGCAAAAACGTGGTCGGGGTCGGAAGCAAGTCGTAAGCCAGGAAAAGTGAGTAGACGTGTTCGGGGACAAAAGAGGTTGAAAACCGGGACGGGAGAACGGGAGAGTAGACGTGGTCAGAACAGACAGGAGCAAAAAACAGGTGGGAGTCAGGGTCGAAAAAGGCTTGCCTAGTGATAACTGAGATTCGCAGACGGACTGACAAAAGGGGACAAATAGGAGTCGGTTTAAATAGGGACAGGGAGCCAATCAGAGTCCGAGGCAGTTGGCAGTTTAAGATGAGCTTTTAGTTATTGGCACTTCCATTACGAGATTCAAATGCAAATCCTAAATTGTATTCTTAGATTTTAAGGTTCATCCCATTTTAATGTTGTCAGTTTTCAAAATGACGGATTAATAAATTAAGAAAAATACATTGCCTAGCGGGCAGCACGGCGGCGCAGTGGTTAGCGCTTGTGCGGCACAGTTCATGTCATGGGAACCTGTCGTGGGTTCAAATCCAACTCCAGACTTCCTGTGCGGAGTTTGTATGTTCTCCCCGTGCTTGCGTGGGTTTCCTCCGGGCACTCCGGTTTCCTCCCACGTTCCAAAAACATGCATTTCAGGTGAATTGGCCGGTTCAAATTGTCCCTAGGTGTGAATGAGGGAATGAGTTGTCTGTCCCTGTGTGCCCTGCGATTGGCTGGCAAACAGTTCAGGGTATCCCCTGCCCACTGCCTGGAGATGGCTGGGATGGGCTCCAGCTACTGTTGTCAGGCTGTCCAGCTCTGTGCCCATGGGCATAACTCTTGTCACTAGTTATGTATACAATTAATTCTGATTGGTCGAAAAACTCTGGCCTCTAGCTGACTATTCCCTGCATGTAAACCTACCTGTCACGTTTCTTCACACAGGGTTCTGGCTCCCTCTAGATTCTCTCTCTCCCTCTGTCTCTCTCAGTCTAATTTCCCTCCTATCATGACTTTTCCTGGTCACTAACTGAACACTCCATCTCCTTGGTTCTGTGGTAGTCTTCTTACATGTTACGTCCCAAACATTCTCGGGAACAACGACCCCTCGCCTGAATCTTTGATGACAAATTTTGCCTTGCCAACTGACTTCACATGTACCGAACCCGGCTCGCATAAAATACCTTCACTTTCTCTTCAAATCTGTGTTTCTGCACTTTGCCTGCACACTACCCCTTAGTGCAGGGGTGGGAACCCTTTTTGACGCAAAGAACCATAAATGCCAAAATATTTCTTTTTTTTGGGGGGGAGACAGCCTCACTGTATATTTTAAGACAAAATTCAACAAAAAGACCAAACATCCTCTTCAATTATAAGGTCTTCAGCACATTTGATTTCACTGTGATCAAATCTATGAAATCACTAAATACTGCAAATGAGAAGGATATTGTCATATTTACCTCCGACACAGACTGCACTGAGCGAGGGGAACGGAGGTAGTGCCTTGCGATGTGTGTAGAGATCCGCCCACCTCTACCGCTTACTCAATCAGATTGCTTTGAGTGGTTTGCTGGTATTTACAGTTTGTTTTGTGGGTTTTCATCATTAAATGTCTCAACAGTGTTTAATGAGTTTCATGTAAAGGAGTTCTTAGCGACCTACTGCGAAAATGTTGGAAGTTGGTGTACCACTCGGACTGTGTGTCACAAGCCAGAAACAGAGACAGGACCCAGTAGCGTTCGTTTACTCAGTTTTATTGATAAAGATGTCATGGACCAGAACGGACACTCGGATCCAATTGCGTCAGTTTCAGAGTTTTTATTGACAAGGATCGTTGGTACAGGCTTGGGACGTCGGCTCTTGCTGGTCGAAAGCCTCTTCGGGCGGAACGGCAGCTCCGTCATGAAAAGCGTAAAGTGCAACGTAGTGGGTAAGTCGGTGGCCGGGGCGGGAGAGTAGATCGTAAAACTTGTAACAGAAATAGGTCAGGCAACGAGAGGCAGGCATGAATCGGGCAAGAGAAATCGTGGGTACCTTGTATGTTGGAGTCACACTCAGAGATACGAGGAGTACACTCGAACGTCCATCTCTGGACGCTGACAGCTTAAGATGATTACCCCAGGTGGCTCCACTTAGGTAATCACGACAAAAGAGGGAGAGCAGTGCTTGCTTCCACGATCCGATGATCGACGGACACGGGTAGCAGGTGGCTGGAACGCAGAAGTGACACTTCTGTGTCGAGCGAGGATAACCGTAGGCAGCAGGGATACTGGTCATTAGCCGGGACAGGAGAGCAAGGGCGGTATCGAGTTCAGAAAAGAGGTCGGCAACAGGTATCAGGCAGGAAACGGGGCAAAACAGGTCGGTGGTCGGAATGGCAGATCAGGGCAGAAACGGGTCCGGAAACAAGTCGGCAACATGTATCAGGCAGGAGAAAACAGGGCAGGAAAATGTCGGAAGGTATGAGCTTGCCTAGCTGGAAGCATAGGTTTGCAAACGGTCTGACAGCCTCCTCTTGGAAGCCGGGGGTTTAAAAAGAGTCTCTGAACCAATCAGCGCTCAAGGCTGTTGGCGCCAATTGGGCAGTCACAGGTGCCCTGAATCAGCAATCAAGACACTGTGGTGGAAAAAGTGCCCTATATATACTGGACTGAACCACACTTCCTCTGTATTGCCACAACTTGCTATATACCAAAACCCGGGTCCAATCCCCCTATTTTAAAACCCCACAGGGAATTATACTACTATCAAATTTTATCTCCGAAGCCATATGAACTTACGAAAAGAGCCATGAATGCTAAATGGTCTGCTTTACAATGTGCTTCATATTAACCCATTCACACACAGACGTACACACTCATAGCGGTACTAGCTTATCGGGGGCATTAGGGGTCCAGTGTCTTGCCCAAGGACACCGTGTTTTCAGTCTGTCCTCGTTCTATTAGCAATTCATCTCATAGCAGAAACTGATTTCACAACCAAGTACACTCACAGCTTTCTTGTCCAGACCACTCAATACCTCTACTAATTTGTTCCTCGCTTCCAACCCTAATTAATTTTAAGCATGTCCTGGTCAGTATTCACAGAAGGCGTTTGGAAAAGAGATACAAAGGACTGAGGTATCGGGATTTCGTTTCATTGTGTGTGTGGCCCAACTGACGCACGTGTTGCTTTTTAGCTTAGCAACGTTGGTGTGCAGGCTGGTGTGTGTCTGTGCGAAAGGGAGACAGACCATGGCCCGAGGTCATATCTGCGTCAAGCGGCTGCTCAAGCTGAGTGCCAGAGCATGATCCCCTACGCTTTTAATTAGACACATTAACATACACACGGACACACAGTTCAGTTCCGCTTCATTCTCTTTCGCTAGCTCCCTGCCTCCCACAATAGGCCTGTTGCATGACCCGAGGCTATGTCGACCACAGCGCATTAAAACCTGGACTTAGCGGCCTCAGACTCTCATGAACACTTACGCACTCGAGGCGGCGCCCACCCGTAACTCACACACCAAGTGGAGTCGTTTTCAAATTAAAATGCCGTCGTGAAATAGGGGTGTCCAAACTTTTGGGAGAAGTTTGGACACCCCTGAAAATGTGTAAGGGTTGTTGGGAATTAAATATCAAAATGTATCGTTTACCAAATTGTTCGAATTAGTTATCCGACTCCATTAACCAAACACAACCTACATTCACCCAACAATTTATGCGCGCCGTTTCTTGAGGGAAAAGATGAACAAGAAAGCCGACATTTTCACACGGGGGCAGATTTAATTTCACTAACAATTTAGCTAAGTGTACTCCATCGAATTAGCCGAATTAGTGTCGTTGGAGTCTCTGGGAAGCCTTTTTCTCAAGTCCTTCAGCTCTCACCTATTGGCCATCTTCTCCCCGCAAGATGTTGTGCCGGCTCCTCCCATGGGCGAGCCAAGGAAGCCCAACGTGGGCTCCACCACCTCGCCGCGATGTCTAGAATGTTCAAAACAATACCGAGCATTTCTAGGTCATCAGGGCCCCTCTGCGTCTGGATGTTCTGATTATTTTATCAGCCCTTCGTCCCATTCTGTAAACAACATTTTCTACTAGGGTGCCCTGACCTCGCACCACAGCCCAGCCAGTGATTATCTTTTGCATTAAATGCAATTTGTATTTGATCGTATAAAATCCTTTATAGTCAAATGTATAAAATCGTTTAGGCTCGACAATCCAGCCTGGCAGTCCTTCTTAAATGTACCCTTCGTGAAAGGTTTGCAGTGCTTGGAGATCAGTTCGTAGCTTGCCTTTGTAGCATTTTTATTTGACTCCCGGGATCTCAGTGAAAAAGCGCTGCTGTGCCGTTAAAACAGTTGCTTCACCTTTTCACAGCGTTTGTTTCCGGTTAACCTGTGGTAGTCAGCATGTTTGGTCTGGCAGTGCCTCTCGATATCATATTCTTTGAAATCTGTTGGCAAAATAGGTGGACTAGATTGGGATTTGAGTGAAAAAGTCAAGTCATGTCATGTTTATTTGTATAGCCCTTAATCACAAAGAGTCTCAAAGGGCTGCACAGACCACAGATTATTGCAAACCACAAACTATGATGACACCATCACCTGATCTAAAACCTATATTAGGCCAAATAATACACAGATACACAAAAAAAGACTCAAATTTTCACTTTTCCTGGAAGCGGTCGCCCTCACATTCAACTTTCCTTTTTTATTTACCGTTGTCATGTCGGAAATGGGGTGGGCTAAAATGCTCACAGAAAGCCAAGGGAAAGGTGGTCAAAGGGCTACCGCCATCATCTGGTGGAATGGTGATTTGTTTTGTTTTTGTAAACATTTATTTTATACTGCGGTCAACATTACTGGCAGGCCGCATATGATTAACTTTATGAGAGATGTTGCAGGCCATAACTGGCACCCAGGCCAGACTTTGGACATGGCTGCACTAAAACAGAAGAGATTACAGGAATCCCTTGCTGTATCCCTGTTTACATTTCCCGGTACCGCTACTTTGCGAATTTTCATTCTACATTGTGTTCTGCATTCTGATTGGCTAAATAGCTGCCTCGACCCTCTTCTGCCTGTGTCTGCCTGTGCATCATTAGTATTGTGGTCTAAGTTGTACACATTTTATGGCGTTATATGGGTTTCCTAATAAAGTCTTACAAGTAGGTTTAAATACACAATACATAAGATTTAGTTAGGGTCACCCTGACAGTTATGTTTTTCCATGAAAAAATCCTACTTGTATCTATCAAATGAGAGATACCGTGTTGTCCCCTTTTGTCCATATTTATCTCATCCTTTTGTTGGCCAGTCTCAAATATGTATTTTTCTTTGCTAATCTGCCTTGAAGGCTAGCATCTTGGAGTTACCTCTTCACTGTGAACTCTCATGTACATACTTGCCCTCTTACTTGGTTGTGCATTGGGGCCTAGCACTTCTCTTTCTAATCTAGTTAGAGCCAGTTTGTGCAGTTCTCTCAAGGGAGTAGTACACACCGTTGTAGGAGATCTTCAGTTTCTTGGCAATTTCTCTCATGCACTAACCCTCAGTTCTTAGAACATTAATTGACAGTTAAATTTCACTTGAACGCTCTGAAAAGCGTAATCACACCCACAATTGTGATGTTCCAGATACTCGACAATCTCAAGGGAGGGTTCATTTTACAGCTTCTCTAACCAGCTAAACTGTTTTCAGCTTTGTTATCAAGGGTTTCTAATCCTTAAACGCAAATAGCGAACTCAATGAAGTGTTGGAACACAAGAGTGCTGGTTGCTTGGAATGGGCCTCAATACGCTTATGTAGATATGAATGAATGAAAACTTTATTCGAACATCAAACTAAAAACAGAACAAAAACAATAACTCAACAACAAAATAACGTTATATAATATGTTTGAAAAGGGGTAGTAAGAAGAAAATTGCTTATATTATCTACCCCTTCATCTTCCCCACCAAATATACCAATGATATAACAACAATTGTAATGATATTAATAATAACAGTTATGATATAAGAATAGCAACAATAACACAAAGTTAACTAGACGCACTATTCCCAATCTCCTGCACCACTCATACCCCACCCTCCTCATCTCTGTATTCCGCCAGGAATGTTTCTTTGTATCTAAACCTGAACAAGTGAATAGTTGGACATTGTTTGATCTCGTCTTGTAAATTGTTCCAAAGCTTGACTCCACACACAGACACACACATACTTTTCCTGGTGGTTCTCACCTTTGGGATTATGAATTCACTACAACCCCTTAAATTATAATTTCCCTCTTTACGATATATATTGAGAAATTGCGTTAAAATGGGCAATTTCAGCCTAAACAGTTTTTTACCACGTTAACAATGTATGAGGTAAATTTCTGATAATTTTTATGTTATATTGATTGAGAAAAAACTGAGTTTTTCCATCAAAAGCGAGGAAATTCCTATGCGACCCCAAACTTTGGAACAATAGTGTACACCAACCATACAAACATAAACATTCCCACCAGCCAAAAACAAAACACAAGTACACATAGCGGTTTTGTTATAAGTACTTGTTATGTTTTTTGCAGAACACACAGAGGCAATGTAAACATTGTGAACATAATCCTTGTTTACAAATGTTCCACAGTTTTTGTGATGCGGTTCGGATGGAAATCGATCAAACATGGCAAGCCGTCGGTATCACACGTACCCCCACAAATAAAGACAGTAGATAGAGACTAAAGAAACCTTTATCAAATAAGCGCGCTTTGTTGAAAATCAGTAGCTTTCTAACGGCGAGTTTATTGAGGTTTGGACGTAACAGTAGCCTCGGGGTGCAGAGCCAGGGAGCCTCGAGGCTGCCACTAGGAAGTATTGCGAGTAATAGAGGCATGCAAGTGCTGCTAACCTCCTGTTAAATTGCACTCGCATTGTGCACGATAAATAGTATCGGACACAGTCTGATAGTTAAAATGATACGACCGTATCCCTCTATCATAAAATAGTGATGTCGAATGTTAGCGTTGTTACCCTTGTGGTATGTGCTAAAGAGAAGCTACAGAATGCATTATTTCGATACAATAGTGATGGTGATGATAATTGTAAATATGTTTATTATTCATTTGCTAGAATGTTCCAACAGTTGAGTAAAATGTTTTCCTTGATTCAGAGTGTTATCACCTTGTGAATCACTCAACCATTCGCCTGAAAAGAGGGGCTGCTGCATCGTCATGTTTATTTTTCTTTGTTGTGTTTGATGTTTGATGTTTCTTGTTTTACGATGGTCTGTTTGATGTTTTATAGTGTCCTCTGGCGATGTTAAACACTCCTCCCACATCGACCCTGTGACTCAACTGTTTGCAATAAAACAGAGGAGCTGTTGCAGTTCTGGTTAGATATGAATCAGGCTTTGACTGTGAAGCATCTCCGCATGAGAAAATATTGGTCTCTTTTTGTTGCTCTTATTTTGCGTTTTATTCAGAGATGTAAAGTAATACAACTAAAAATAGTATTACTATCTGTATTTCCATTGTAGCGCAAATTGCATTTGTTTCAGAAGAAATCAACCGAGCAAGGTTTACTTACTCGTAAGCGACAATGATCAAAAATTACATATTGGCCACGAAAAAAACCTACGTCTGCCAGGCAGGACGGAAGGAAAACTGAGATCACTTGCACTCGTTTCTCGGTTTTTATTGGAAGGAAGGAATGACAAGGCGTGATTCTTCGATTCGTTGTTTGACGGATTGACGAAGCTTGACAGGCGGGCGAATAGGCGGGAATGGCCGCGGACAGGCGGAATCGTCGTGTTGTTGGTCGGGGCTGGAGAAGAAGGGCGTCGTCATGTTCGGAAATGTGATCAGGAATCAGACGGGCAGGGCAGGTCGTAGGCAAATTCGGAAACGGGTCGGCAACGGAGATCAAGTAGAAAAACAGGAGGCAGGCAAAGAGTCGGAGGTACTGGCTTTCTGAGCAGATGGCAACAGGTAGCATAGTACTATCAGACAGCTTGTTTCCGGAAGCTGAGGATTCAAATGGACAGGGTGCGCCAATCAGCTGTCCTGGCTGTTGGCGCCAAATCCTGAGCACAGGTGTTCCAGATCCGGGTGATTGTGACAACGTCAGACAATCGCTACGAAGAACGGAAATCGTGCTTCCCATTATTGATGAAGTTGCCAATGTTTGCAAATCCTAACGATATGTTTATTCTGTTTTTAAGATTTGACACCTGAAAAGAAGATTGATAGGATGCCAGTTCTTTGTTTTGACTATTGTACCTCGCTGTTGTTCGCTGCTTTGACTTTTACGCAATCATTGTCATTATCGGCCAATCGTGTTCCTGTTCTTTAATATTCACGCCCATTAGCGCAGATCAGCTATGCTAACCGAGGAGATTTCATGAAAAGAAAGGACTCAGGGAAAGCTTTTAGAACAGATTGAAATCTATTATCTGAGGTTACGGTCCTCTACGGTTCTCCTTGCTTGTTCACAATGCATTGATGTATTTTCACCTTATTTTGAGTGTCTGTAAACTAGAAACATATTACCCACCCTTTGCCAAGGATTTGGTTTTGGGGGTACCCTGAGCAGCAAGATGGAGAACAATCATGTCAGCTCCCTCTAGTCAAGCCTCGTGTTATGTAAAATAAATATGTTCTCAGCCTAGGTGTGTGTACAAAAAATGCATCTTTCAATGATAGTTCAGGCAAACTTTATGAACTAACTAAATGTTGTTCATTTCTTGTTTTGTTTTATTGTAATGAAAGTCTGTTAGGTCTATTAACTTACATCTCTGAATAAAACACAAAATAAGAGAGACAAACGACAATAATATTTTCTCATGAGGAGAGGCTACCCAGTCAAAGCCTGACTCACACCTGACCAAAACTGCAACAGCTCCCCAATTTATTACAAACAATTTAGTCAACATGGCAATGCAGCAGCTTCTTTTCTCAGGCGAATAGTTGAGTGGTTCACAACGTGATAAAACTCTTTGAAGCAAGGAAAACATTTTACTTAACAGTAGGAACTCTATATAATTAAGACATTTCTCATTTCAATTTTAATTCTAACATTTTGGTAAATGAATAATGAATTTATTTCCAATCATCCCATCAAAGTCGTCAGGGGAACAACTTTTTTCAGCTTTGTTTCTTTCTTACAAAAACTTCACGGAACCCCGGATGTTGATTGATTTTAACATGCAGCAGGACACGACGCGTCCAACCCCTACTGTTGACGGATATGTAAGACGCACTGGTTAATTTACACGATTTCAACTGATTTTTGGATGGATAGTGTTATGAGTGCACTGCAGGAAAGAGGTCTAAATATAATGGAAGCTAGAGCTATTGTTGGTGATAGGAATGTGTGGAGAGGAGTTGTGAAAGGATAGCGGGATGTCTGGACGCGTTCTCGGGGATGGGCAGGACACCCGTATAATGCGGCAGGGGTAAACCAGTGGAAGCTGTCGGGCCTTGCTGTTAAACAGAAGAGTGTGTTGTGTCACCATGACCCGAGTGACACGGCCGCTTTCTTGTGTCCCGTTTCATCCGGAGGGACGAAAGCATGACCAACTTAGGTGCCGAGGTGCCTAACTTGTTTGGGTGTTTGGGCATTTGGGTTGGCCATGGTCCAAAAATGTTTGTGTGTGTTTTTACTACTTTTCCCTTCTTTATTTTCTTTATTTTTGTATGTGTTTGTGTTGCTGTTGGTCACCCCTCTCGAGGGATATGACCAGGGTAGGTAGGTAGGTAGGTAGGTAGGTAGGTAGGTGTCTAGATAGATGTCTAGATAGATAGATAGATGTCTAGATAGATGTCTAGATAGATGTCTAGATAGATGTCTAGATAGATAGATAGATGTCTAGATAGATAGATGTCTAGATAGATAGATAGATAGATAGATAGATAGATAGATAGATAGATAGATAGATAGATAGATAGATAGATAGATGTCTAGATAGATAGATAGATAGATGTCTAGATAGATAGATAGATGTCTAGATAGATAGATAGATGTCTAGATAGATAGATGTCTAGATAGATAGATAGATGTCTAGATAGATAGATGTCTAGATAGATAGATAGATAGATAGATAGATAGATAGATAGATAGATAGATAGATAGATAGATAGATAGATAGATAGATAGATAGATAGATAGATAGATAGATAGATAGATAGATAGATAGATAGATAGATAGATAGATAGATAGATAGATAGATAGATAGCTATGACTGCTCCAATGTGTTAGGCAGTTACAATTATTAGATTAAGAATCTGAGTCACCGAGTGTGACATCTTCTAGATCCCAAGACTTTGATTGATCAAGGGCCACGTCTTATCTATGTATCATTTAATGTATACTCTGCAAAATGTCAAAATGGGTGGTATTCCCCTGTATGAATACATCCAAACGAGAAGCAAAGAAAGCACACGGATGCATGATCGTGTGAGCAATCGGACATGAGTGGTAGAAAAAGCTCTCACCTGGAAAACTAATGATTATTGACTTCCCTCCAGCGAGCATTGGGGACGTTTGCCTCGGGCCCTCAACGCACACGTAACGCGCACACACAAATGCGCACGTCGGCTACAAAACTACAGTTGACACCAGACACATGCAGCCTCAGAGGCAGAAAGCTTTAGCCATTTAGCATCTTCCTGACACAAGCCATGCACACGCATTTAACATTGACAGGGTGGAGTTTTGCCAGGAAAGGTGCGGGGGGAGTCAAAGAGTACTGGTGGGTGAGGAGGGGGGATAGTCTGCATTTTTTTTAAACCCCAGTAACTCCGTCGTAGCCTGGGGGGGCATCAGATCTGCCACTCCCATGCAGAGTAGAGGCCCTGTCACAATGTGTCTATGTCACTGTTTGTGTATGTGTGTTACTTTCCTACCGTGTATTTTGTGCATTTGGCCGTCGTATGCGTGTACCCGTGCGCGCCTGTTTTTCCATCCCGATTTCGGTGTGTGAAAGTGTGTGTCACAGCAGCTTTGCGTCAGCTGCTTAAAGCTGCCAGGCCGCATTGCGTCCTCTTGCTTTTTCCTCTCGCCATCGCTCGGCTCAGATTGGTTCTTGCAGTGGGTTCCGTTTATGACCGGAACATGAGCTAAGGAGACTTACTAGATTTTGGTCTGTTTAAGAGGCCCCATTGTCTTGTCAAGGAGTGGGAAACCCAGTCTTTGAGTGCCGCATGTCCTGTAATGATGTGTCATTTCACCCTCGCTCAGATCCCTTTGCCTAGTTCAGTGGGTTCGATTAGTATATAAGCTAAAAAGGCTCCTGAGATTTTGGTCTGTTTAAGGGGCTCTGTGTAGAAAAATAAAGTATAACCCCCTAAGTATCATGACAAACATAACCATCAACCAGCATAAGATTGAACCTGTCACCAAATTTAAATATCTTGGAACTATCATACAAGAAGAACGGTAAGAACCAGAAAAACATTGCCCAGATAGCTCAAACCACAGCCACTCTTGTCAGACTTAAACTCATCTGGAGGGATGAGAAGATAGCAGTGGAATCAAAGATCAGACTCTTGCAAGTGCTGGTTACTTCCATCTTTCTTTACGCTTGAGAGACATTGACATTGACATTGAGCCTTCATGTCAAGAGAGGGTTCAGGACCACAGCTGCCCTTGCCAAACTTAAACCCACCTGGAGAGACAAAAACCTTGCCGTGAAATAAAATTCAGACTCATGTGAGCATTGCTCAGTTCTGAGGTCGTGGGAACCTCCTGCGTGGGTTCAAATCCAGCTACTGGCCTTACTGTGCGGAGTTTGTATGTTCTCCCCGTTCTTGCGTGGGTTTCCTCCGGGCACTCCGGTTTCCTCCCACATTCCAAAGACATGCATTTCAGGTGGATTGGCCGGTCCAAATTGTCCCTAGGTGTGACTGAGCGAGTGAGTTGTCTGTCCCTGTGTGCCCTGCGATTGGCTGGCAACCAGTTCAGGGTGTCCCCTGCCCACTGCCCGGAGATGGTTGGGATGGGCTCCAGCCCCCCCGCTACCCTAATAAGGATAAGCGGTACAGCTGATGAGATGAGATGAGATGAGGTGAGCATTGCTTACTTCTATTTTTCTCTAAGCTTGGCCTCTCACAGCAAAACTGGAAAAGAAAATCCAGGCTGTGGAGATGCGGTGCTATAAAAAAGTTCTAGGCATCAGCTACTTAGCCCCTGTGACAAACGAAATGGCGCGCAACACAATCATGGGGCACATTGGACACTACGAAGATCTGTTAGCAGATGAAAACTCCAGTGGTATGGAGATGTCACAAGATCATCAGGATTGGCCAAGATTATTCTCCTGGGCATTGTCCAAAGGGGCAGAAAGAGAGGAAGACTGGAAAAAAAAACTGGGCTGACAACATCAAGGAATGGACTGGTGCTAACTTTGCCACAACCCTATAACACGCCAGGAACCATCAACAGTGGACATTGCTGTCCAGAATTGATCCTTGTCGGTGCCCGGCCAACACTGGCGGTTAAGGGATCCGTGAACCCTGATAGTCTTGTCTAAGGGTGGGCAACCTGATCCTCAAGTGCCACATGTCCTGTAGTGATGTGTCGCCTGGATCTCGCTCAACTCCAATTGGTTCATTCAGCCGGTTACATGAGTGGCCCATCGCATTAGTTAAGGGGGCTTAACAGATTTTGGTCTGTTTAAGGGGCTCCATAGTTTAGGCAAGGTGTGGGTAACGCGGTCCTTCATGTTTTGGGGGGTTTCTCTTCCTCAACTCAGATGATACAAATGATCAGCTCGCTAGCAAGCTGTACAGGGGGTTTGACAACAATCTCAGCTATGGGAATCACCCAAGGGCGAATGTAATAGCATAGAATCCCAACACATTTTATATTACAGAGTGGTAGGTTGACTGAATTAGTAGACGACCAATCGGACAAAATGAAGCCAGAAATTCAAAGTCATACCAATATTTTTGCGGCAATCCATCATGAGTTGCTGTGCATAGAGTCCAGAGACACGTTTTTAAAACAATATGAAGTAAATGTCAAAAATGTATTTTAGCACTCCTCCTTGTCTCTCATAACGACTGATACTACGGACACACCCTCAATAACAGATTTCAAAAACCCTAATTGAAAACTTTACCAGCACTGGAACAAATTACAATAGTAAACCGGGCACAACAACGTAGAGACACACAACCAAATATGCGAACGGAATTTGACCCCCTGATTTCAGTATTTCATTTATAGTTATAAATCCGGGTTGGATGCGAGTATATATGGTAGGGAGAATACTCTAACTCCATGAGGAGAAAGACAGCGTCCTCTGTGCGTCATGATAACTGTATTTAGTTGTTTACTTTGTAGGTTAATATAAACACGCCCATCCTTCAGAAAATGTTTCTTGTAGATCAAAGATCGCATGTGAGGTTGTACAATGTTCAGAATTATTCTGGAATCAAAGGATCAGATCCTACTTCTCAGATCGTACGCACTGTGTTAAATATGGTGAAATGACATCTGAGCTCTTTAGTGTTACCTGTGGTGTTCCGCAGGGTTCAGTACTTGGCCCCCTTCTTTTCAGCATTTACATGCTTCCATTCTGTGATATTATTCGCAAGTATAATATCAGTTTCCATTGCTACGCAGATGACACTCAAAGATGAATTCCGATGGAGAAATCTGCCCCACTAAACGGTGGAAATTTAGAGGCCTGCCTCACTGAGATAAAAAGATGGATGTCACTCAACTTCTTGCGCCTTAACTCTGAAAAGACCGAAATGTTAGTTATTGGTCCATCTAAATGCCATGGACTTGTTCTCAAAAACTGCCCTGAACATTGACAAATGTAATATCACCCAGAGTGACTCAGTTAAATTTAGGTGTCATTACCTCATGTGCGGTCCCTTTTCAAGGTTTCTTTATTTTCCTCATGTTGAGGTTTTTGAGTTTTTCTTGCCCTCATGTAGGTTTTAGATCAGGGGATGGTGTAATAATAGTCTGTAGAATAATCTGTCGTGTGTGCAGCCCTTTGAGACTCCTTGTGATTCAGGGCTACACAAATAAACATGACTTAACTATTTGACGCCGATCTGTACTTTCAAACTCACGTTAAGAATATTACTAGAATAGCTTTTTCCCATCTTCGCAACATTGCCAAAATTCGCCCATTGCTATCTCAGTCGGATGCGGAGATTATAATTCATGCGTTTGTTACCTCCGGTCTCGATTACTGTAATGCATTACTCTCCGGTCTCCCGAAGTCCAAGATCAAGAGCCTTCAGCTGGTACAAAATGCTGCAGCGAGGCTTTTAACTAAGACAAGAAAGTTTGATCACATCACCCCGATTTTAGCTAACCTGCATTGGCTCCTTGTTAGCTTAAGATGTGATTTGAAAGTTCTGTTGGTAGTATACAAAATCATGCATGTACTTGCTCCCTCATATCTTTCAGATTTCAGATTAACCTAGGTTCCGGTCCGGAGCCTATGACTTGACTTGATACCATTGACCATGTTTTTAACAATGGTAAAATAAATGTTAATTCCTTTTACTCTTTGTCTCAGTCAACGAATGATTTTACCTGACACACTCTCAACAACTGATTTCAAAAACCCTAAGTGAAACCAAAAACAATACCGGAACAAATGGCAACTGTAAACAGTATGTTGTGACATAAAAAAAATCCTCTCTATTGAATTTGGACAGCTCGAATTGAAACCATCATCAGACTGACAAACGCTGGCCTGTGTTTTATCTTCACCATCAAGCGTAATTTGACTGATGCGAGGTTGCTCTTGTGTGTCTGCAGCCGTCAGTCTCGGATGTCTGACTAGATTCCGAAACATGCGGCAGGTCCTGGAAGGTTTCCCGATCCTGACAGAAGCGTTAGAGCAGCACGGACCCCGAAACCCGACCTTGTCAACCTGCAACGTGCCATTGTCAGATTCCTGGCAAAAAGCTCTAAGGGTGAAATGTCTCTATTTCACGAATCACTTTCTTAATCATTAAAATCGCACAAAACTTTTGTTCCTTTACAGAATAACAATAACTGACTTCAATTAGAGCTTTTGCTGAAGACTGTCTGTTGTCTGACAGATTTGAGTCTCGACTCGGGGTTCATTTGTGGAGATTAAGTCTTTTTGTTATTTTTTGGAACCATTTAGTATTTTTGGAGACACGTCCTTGTTTTTGTTTGGTAGGGGGACTGACGGAGGATCACTTAATCCTCAGTAGGGTCGCGAAGGTGCTGGAGCCCATCCCAGCCATCTTCGGGCAGTGAGCAGGGGACACCCTCAACTGGTTGCCAGCCCATCACAGGGCACACAGGGACAGACACACTTAGGGACAATTTGGTTAGGCCAATTAACCTGATATGCATGTTTTTGGAATGTGGGAGGACACCGGAGTGCCTGGAGGAAACCCATGCAAGCACGGGGAGAACATGAAAACTCCACACAGTTCGATCTCATGACCTCAGAACTGTGCCGCACACGATCTAACGACTGCTAACTAGCAAAATATATTGCTATATATGTGTACAACGGCTGAGTGGTTAGCGTGTCAGTGGCACAGTTCGAAGGTCATGAGATCAAACGCAGCTACCTGCCTTCTTGTGCGGGGTTTGCATGTTCTCCCCGTGCTTGCGTGGGTTTCCTCCGGGCACTCCAGTTTCCTTCTGAATTCTAAAAGTATGCATGTCAGGTTAATTGGCCATTCCGAATTGTCCCTAGGTGTGAATGAGCAAGTGAGTTGTTTGTCTCTGTGTGCCCTGTGATTGGCTGGCAACCAGTCAAGGGTGTCCCATGCCTACTGTCCAAAGATGGCTGGGGTGGGCTCCAGCGACCCAACTGAGGATAAGCGGTGCAGATAATGGATGGATGGATATGTGTAATTATCTAAAAAGCATCATGCAAGGATTTTTTTTTTTTATTGAGCATGCATTTTGAAATCACAGGCTGAATATATCCTTGCCGGAAAACAAGCAGGTTTCAGGGAGGGAAGGAGTACAACAGAACAGATTTTCACTATGTGCATCCGATGCAAAAAGTTTCAAAAACACCAGAGAATACCAGTCGAAGGGGGCAGACAGAAAAATAACTGGGCTGACAACATCAAGGATTGGACAGGTGCTGTCTTTGCCACGACCCAGACTCAAACCAGGAACCATCAGCAGTGCAGAAAGCTGTCTTGAGTTGCTTCCTCAGGGGTCCCTCAGCGACCCAGGAAGTTAAGGAACCCTTGAACAGATTATCAATATGTGCATCTGATGCAAAAAGTTTCAACAACACCAGAGAAACCTCTATCACGTCTCAATGGATTTAAGAAGTGTTTGGTAAGCCACCAGGTGGGAAAGTACATCATGGGCCAAAAACTAGTTAAGACCATAAAGCAACTGTACGCCAATACCAACAGCGCAGTAATGATTAATAGCAAAATATGAGAGTGGTTTCAAACCACAGCCAGTGTGAGAAATGGCTACCTTCTATCGCCAACTTTATTAAACAACTACTAGGAAAGGATTATGACTGAATCCCTGGACTAAAATTAAGGTTCAGTCAGCATTGAGGGACATAACATCACTAACTTCCATTTTGATGACAAAATGCTGGATTGGCAGGAGAACAGGAATTCAGAGATCCAGTCAATCACCTGTCGGTCTAATAAATGAGCAGTGAAAAAACAAAGCAATGACCAACAACCCCAAAGGTATCACCACAAACATCAACCACCAAGCCTTTGGACCAGTCACCAAATTGAAGTGTCTCGGAGCTGTCTTGTCATGAGTGGATTCAGGACCACAACAGCACTTGCCAAACTTAAACCCATCTGGAGAGAGAAAAACATTGCAGTGAAATACAAATCAGACACATGTAAGCACCGCCTACCTCTATCTTCCTCTATGCTTGGCCTCTTACAGCAATGCTGGACAGAAAAATCCAGGCTATGGAGATGGGTTGCTACAAGAAACGTCTAGGCATCATATGCAAAACTCATGATAGGGCACATCGAACCCTACAAAGACTGTTAACCATCAACTGTTTACAAATGAAAACTGCAGTGGTATGGTCACAAGAAGATCAGAACCGGTAACAATAATTTTCCAGGGAACAGTCGAAGGGGGCAGAGAGAGTGGCAGACAGAAACTGGGCAGACATCGTCAAGCATTGGACAGGTGCCATCTTTCCCACGACCCAAACTCAGGCCAGGAACCGGCAGCAGTGGAGAAAGCTGTCCTGAGTTGCTTCCTCAGTGGTCCCTCAGCGACCCAGGGAGTTAAGGGATCCTTGAACCTTGAACTGTGAGGTTTGGTTAGAACTGTCCAGTGGGCGAATGCCCAAATGCATGACTTCAAAATGCAATTTTACAAAATTTTTAACATAAAATGACTCGCAAAACTAAAAAGTCAAAAACAAATAGGGAACAAACAAAAATGACAGGTTTCAAAGGCTTAATCTGGTCATGTCATGGTAATGCAGGGCTTTGAACTAAGACATGGTCATGGGGTCTAGGACATAGAGTCCATAGTCCTTTAATGGTAAGACGTCTTTGGGCCCGCCCGTTTGGTGCCAACTGCTGCTCATTGCCTAATTGGCTTCCCTCCTATTTAAACTCAGTGCTCTCATGCACTCCTTGTCAGTCTGTCAACGAACCTCTGCACTTGCAAGACTTGAATTTTACCCGATATCGATCCGCCTGTCTCGTCCTGTCCGGTATCTTACTCCAGTATCCGGTATCGATCTGGTCTGTCTCATCCTGTGCAGTATCTTGCTCCAGTATCCGGTATCGATCCCGTCTATTCCCGTCCTGTCTTTTATCTTGCTCGTGTATCCATTATCTGGGATCGATCCGGTCTGTCCCGTCCTGTCCGATATATTGCTCCAACCTCCAGTATCCGGTATCGATCCAGCCAGTCTCGCCCTGCCCGGTATCTTGCTCCAGCCTCCAGTATCCGGTATCGATCCCGTCTATCCGGTCCTGTCCGGTATCTTGCTCCAGTATCCAATTTTGATCTCGTCTGTCTCATCCTGTCTGGTATCTTGATCCAGTATCGGTATCGATCCCGTCTGTCCCATTCTGTCTGGTATCTTGCTCCAACCTCCAGTATCTGGTATCCATCCCTCCTGTCTCGTCCTGCCCGGTATCTTACTCCAGTCTCCAGTATCCGGCATCGATCCCGTTTTTCCCGTCCTGTCTGATACCTTACGCATGTATCCATTATCTGGTATCGATCCTGTCTGTCCTGTCCGGTTTCGATCTCGTCTGCTTCTGGCGTTTGTGTTCCCGCGCATGACTTCCCCATTCCCGTAAAATAAAGCTTGTGTGAAAACGTTACACGTCTGGGTCCTCCGTCTGTTCGGGTTCTGACAATACCTATTAAAAAAGATCAATAATTTGACTCAATGGCACATAGATGAATATAATGAAATGAATTATATGGAGCACAAAGACTGACTTTTAACTCTTTTAACTCCGCAGGAAGAATCCGGTTTACCCTTAAGTGTTTCGCCCCAAGGGCAGGTATGAAATCTTAATCAGCACCACTCGGGACAGCCCGTCGATTACAATGGCTACTCAAGTGTGGCGGAGTAAGCAAGAATTCGTGGTCACTGAGGTGTGTGGAGTTATGTCTAATTGATGAACAACTGGCATTGGTGGGAGGATTCCAAACCCTAACTCAAAAACAACAGCGAATAAACGTTCTAGATTCATTTTGCATGGCGGCCATTTATTTTGAAGGTGATACACGTCAAAATAATGCCAGTTTTGCTCACTATGACAAAACTGATGCCGAAAACAAAGTCTTCAAACCAATACCAACTGCTAGGGGAGGGCAGTATGTTGAGTTTTGGTATCTGTCAGAACTAGAACAGGAGAAGGACCCAGATGCGTAAGATTTTCACACAAGCTTTATTTTACGGGAATGGGGCAGTCATGCACGTGAACACAAACGCCAGTGATTCGGCGATCGCTGGGCGGAAGAAGTGAGACAGAAATCCGGCGTGGAAAGACAGTAAGCCAGAGGCCGACGAGATTGATACCAGATACACGAGCAGATACCAGACAGACGGGGTCGATACTGGACAGGACGGGACAGCTAGGCTCGATACCAGATACTGGAGACTGGAGTCAGACATCAGACAGGAGGAGACAGACGGGATCGATATTGGACACTAGAGACTGGAGTCAGATGTCAGACAGGACGAGACAGCCGGGATCGATACCAGATACTGGAGACTGCCGCAGGATATCGGACAGGATGAGACAGGCAGAATCGATACCGGATACCGGAGACTCTAGCAAGATTTCAGACAGGACGAGACAGACGGGATCGATACCAGACACTGGAGACTGGAGTCAGATATCAGACAGGACGAGACAGATGGGATCGATACCAGACGCTGGGGACTGGAGTCAAATATCAAACAGGACGAGATAGACGGGATCGATACCGGACAGGATTCACAAGCAGGATACCGTACAGAGTTAAAACACACATCTTCCGGGCGCAGAGGTTTGTTGACGGACTGACAAAGGATGAGTGAGAGCACTGAGCTTAAATAAGAGGGAAGCCAATCAGGCTCTTTGAGGCTCCTTGTGATTAAGGGCAAGACTAATAAACATGACTTGACTTGACTGAGATTTGTGAGTTTTTCCTTGCCCTCGTGTGGGTTTTAGGTCGGGGGATGGTGTCATAATAGTCTGTGGTTTGCAATAATCAGTGGTCGGTGCAGCCCTTTAAGACTACTTGTGATTAAGGGCTATACATATAAACATGACTTGACTTGACCTTCCGTTACAAAATATTTTGAAAATAAAGTCAGTAACGCAAATAAAGCGTAAACACAATTTGATCCAATTTGAAAGGTAAAAAATAGCAAATCGAACTTGATTTGCATAGCACTGATAAGGCAACTATCGGCAACGTAAAGTTCTGTATACAAATATTCAATAAGTAAAAAAATCCCCTACATCCTCCACTGATATAGTACTAGTTTAAAGGGAAAGACTGTTTTGATCCCAAGACAATCGTATTCATCCAATGCGAATATTAGCTCAGTATTGATAATATCGATATTAGGATCGAACTGCTCACCCGCACACATACTGATACTATTTGTACATACAATTCTCTTCTCTTTTCTATAGAGTGAGAGAGAGAGATAGAGAGAGAGAAAGTTAATTGATTGATGAATTGTTTGGTTAATGGAGTCAGATAACTAATTCGAACAATTTGGTAAACGGTACATTTTGATATTTCATTCCCAACTCCTGCCACAGAACAAAAAGTCTCAGGCCAAACTGAGTTTGAGATCCCTGCAAAACACAATAGAGCGCCATCAAGCGCTGAAGTATCACAGTGTCCCTTTAACTATTCACCATCGGCAATTCATTATTCAATCCTGTTATTTCCGTGAATGTGATATGAACTCCCGAGGCCTTTGTGTTCTACGTGGTTGGAGTGTTAATAGTTTTAGTGTCGTTAATGTAGGGTGGGATGACTGAAGTGTACTTGTACACACATCTGTATATTCTATTGAAACACCTTCCTCTGTGTGTACGGTATCGGTGTACTCATCGATAGCATTGATCACAATGGTAATTCGGGGGCAGAGAGGCGAAGGAACAAACCTTCATTTATTATTTAGACTTGTTTTATTCATCGAGCCAATTAGCCGCTCTCCTTCTCCCTCGGCAAACCGAGTGAATCAATGCGGACGGTAGATTTGAAATGCATAGTCTGTCGTCTCCGGACACACACAAAACGCATTCTTATACGCTTTCGATTAAATCTGTCGCACAATTGAATAACTCTGGTCCATAACTCTCCTGAACGCATCATCTCCGAAACACCGATATTGCCATTACATCACTTCTGTCCTTCAGCAACTCCGCTAGCTCCCGAACAACCATAGAATACCCGACTCCACACCTTCATGGCCATTCATACCCTTGCCCCCCCCTACCTCCTTTACACTGCCATGCCATCCCGCACCCTCAGATCATCTTCCTCCCTCCATCTCACTATACCCCCAGCCTGCCTCGGCTCCATGGGGAGCAGAGCTTTCAGCCGCTCTACCCCCCAGCTCTGGAACTCATTGCTTTTTGTATATGTCCATATCCAAAAGGTATGTAACAACAACGAAAATATTGTCAGCAAGAAAACTAAAGTACCTACAGGAACTATCATAGAAACGCATCTATCCAGTATCTGCCCTGCTTCAGATTCAGAGTCAAAAATGCTTGCCTTGTGTAAACAGAGGTTCGCTGTCAGACGGACCACAGGCGAGTGAAAGGACTGGGCTTAAATAGGACATGCAACCAATCAGGTAACCAGCAGCAGCTGGCGCCAAACGAGCAGGCACAGGTGAGAGTAATGAGTAATCATGACAGAACCGCTTTTGACCATCAGTAACGATGACGGTGTTTTAACGGCAGAAAAGGTAATGAGTCAGATTGAGATTACCCTGCTACTGAAAAAATAAAGCCGTGACGTAACTGTTTTTGTTCCCAACACTGTTTATCTTACATTTGAAGTAAACAATATAGCTAAAAAACATTTAGCAGTAAACTGTCAGGACCAGAACTGAAACAGGACCCAATTGCGTTACGTTTCTCACAAGTTTTATCGAAGGAAAGAGAAAAGGCTGTGCCCGCGTCCTGGTATTCGCTGGACGCGGGAAGCAAATCGCTCTTGTACTCGGATGGTGCTCCGAACGCGGAAGTGGGTCTTCCATAGCGAGCGATGGAAGTGTCAGGTACGGAAAAAACGGGTCGGTAGCTGGGACTGGGAGAGCAAGGCGTGGTCGGGGTTTGGAAGAAAATCGGAAGCCAGATCGGGAGAGTAGACGTAGTTGGGGACGAAAAGAGGTCGTAAGCTGGGACGGTAGAGCAGATGTGGTCAGGATCAAAACGGGTCGAAACCAGAGACAGACGGGAGCAAAAAACGGGACAGGTTGGAGTCAGTTTCGGAAAAGGCTTGCCTAGTATACACTGAGGTTTGCAGACGGACTGACAAAAGGGGACAGACAGGACTGGGTTCAAATACTGACAGGGAGCCAATCAGAACCTGTGGAAGTTGGTGCCGGATTAAATATAAAGTGAGTTGAATAAATGAAATCTAACTCTGAGAAACTGAGACAACTGGTCAAGTAAACTTAGCCTACAGTACTTCAATTGTATAACAATATAAAGTGAGTGTCACGATATAGAATAAATCACAATCTCTAGTCAGACAACTGCTTAAGTAGATATATGCTACTGTACTTCAAGCATTTTTACAAAACAAAAGAAAACCGTTCAACAATATAAAGTGCGTTTAACATTGGAGTGTGAAACAAATCAATCAAACTTCTTCAACCCGAGACAACTGGTCAAGTAGAAATAGGCAACTGCACGTCTAATATTTTGTTCACGACAAAAGTCGACAGAAAAACAATATAAAGTGACTATGCGATCCCTTTCTCTACGTCTCTCGCTCCCTCCCCTCTCGCCCTCCTATCCAAGAAATGCACCGTTTTTGACCGTCAAAATAGAATTAGTCAGATTACACCGTTACTGAAAAGATATCGCCGTTATTCCCGACACCGATTAAAAGGCGAAACTCGACATACCCACCAAGACAAAAAAACTAAAACAGTCTTATTGATATTGACCAACATCCACCATCCTTGTTCACTTTCTGCTAGCATACGCGAAAAAAAATCTCAAAAAGCACACCAGGATGTGTTGTTGTTGTTGTTGCCTGTGGGCCTGAAGTCTTTGAACTGCCCTGCAGACTCCGGTCCGCTCGGATTCACGATGAGAGATCTAGCTCCGTCTTGCCTAAACTACTACAAATCTCGCACACATACCACACACACAAATGTCTCGGAAAGTTCACAAAAACCTCTTTATACTGTCTTGAAATATGGAAGCAAAAATTGTATTTGAGGTAAGATCTTGAGTAATAGTTTTATGAAGTAACAGTACTTTTACTTGAGTAACACGTTTCGGCATAATTGGCGACAAAATATAATCTAAACTAAAACAGTGGATAGTGTCCTAAATCATTCGTCCAATACAGCAGTAAGATTATTATTGAAATCCTTTTTTTAACAGCACACAAGTTACTTGTAAATAATAAAAATAAAATAAAAACATGTAGACTTCTTTTATTAAGTAAATGTTTTAACTTTTAATTAGGGTTTGTTCTGCGGTTTCCCGTGTACAGTAGTACCTCTACTCACGAATTTCTCTACATATGAAAATTTCAGTTTACAAAGTAACTGAAAGGGAAAATATTGCCCTTAGTTACGAAGTGTGCGCTGGTATTTGCAGCTCCCAGTTTCCTGAATGTAAACAAACTGGCTATCCCTTCAAATTTGCCGGGCAACCAGTGCACATGTGTACTCTCAGCATGCTTTTCGCGTCACCGTCACAGTTCACAAACAAGGAGGAGGGAGGTTTTAGTCAAGATGCAGCCATTATTCAATGAGCCCAAATTAAAGAAATTTTGGAAAAAAAATCCATGAGGTTGTGGAATTTGTGGAAAGGAATTACCAGGATATAGTATTGAAAAGTCAGGCCATCGCTACTTCTGCCCCGCGCAATTCTGATGGCTAATCAAAAGACGGCAAAAGCAGACATCATTGGATCAGTTTTCTAAGGAAAACTATCGTTATTATTTCCTTCCTTTGTTTTTTTACATTATGGGCCTCTCGTTTAATGTTTTTTATGTGGTAATCAAATTTTAACATGCATTCCCCCTTTTATGATTGGAACGGATTCGCATACAGAATGCGTCTCTGCTTATGAAGTTTTCAGGTTACGAAACTACTCAGACTGGATTAAATTCGTAAGTATAGTTCCCACGGTTTAAGAGTATTTAATGAATGCATTTGTACTTGTCGGGTTTTGAGTATTACAGGTCTTTTTGGGAACTCAACCCAGTCAAAAAAACGTGGAATTACCGTATTTCGGTTAACAACAAGTGCTTAAAACTGATTGATGGGATAATTGTAAATATTTACTCAAATGTTAGAATAGGAATTGCAATTAGAACTGTCTTTATTATAAAGGGTTCCAACAGTTGGGTAAAATGTTTTCCTCGCTTCAAAAAGTGTTATCACCTTGTGAACCACTCCACCATTCGCCTGATAATTGAGGCTGCTGCATTGTCGTGTTTTTTTTCCACTGTTCTGTTTGATATTTCTTGTTTTTTGTTTTGGGATGGTCTGAGTAATGTTTTTGGGTGTCCGCCCACATCGACCCTGTGACTCGATTGTTTGTAATAAAATAGAGGAGCGGTTTCAGTTCTGGTCAGATGTGATTTGATTGTGAAGCATCTCCTCATGAGAAAATATTGGTCTCTTATTTCGTGTTTTATCCAGAGATGTAAGGTAATAGACCTATTTGTGGTAAATGCTGGCTTCCTGTCACGTCTTTGAACGCAGCGTGAAGAACATTAGGGATTTATCTGGTCAACGTAGCAAAGACGAGGCTCCTTTATCGTCACGATGTTATGCAACAAGCTGATTATTTTCCTTTGCACGAAGGTACGACAGTTTTCTCGGTCTCTTGTGTTCGTTTGCGTTTCGACACAGCGCAACCTGTCGTGTTTGTTTCTCCCGAAGACTCATTTCCCCGCCATGCCTCTCATGTAGCGCTTGTTGACATCAGCCGAGGCGGGGTGCGCTCGTCAGACCGCGATTCCGGAGATGTTTGAAGAGGGAAAGGAAACATTCTGCCGCTCTCTCTTCCCATTAAATATATTTGTACGTTTCATTACCAATAAAAATAGCGAATCAATCTCATCCAGAGCACTTCAGAGGAACCTTTGATGCCTGCTTTATGAGCCGCCGCCTACTTCCTCCGTCAATCTCGACCCCACAGCGAAAATTCAAAAATATATATAAAAGACTTCTGCAATATTTAGTTCACTTCACAAAAATGTCTTTCCTTTTTGGGGGAGGAAGAATCATTCAAATTTTCATCAAAAGCCCTTTAATCAGGCACTCTCCAGGTCAGCTAATGAGCTAGCACAAGTGGGGCCCTTGCTGGGCCGGTCGCTTCAAAGAGCTAGCTCATTAGCGTGGTAGCTCCTATGCTGATATTTTCGCGTGCTAGCTTGCGCACACACGAGCAGGCCCGGCACCTACGCCGAATTGATCTCATGAAACGATAACGTCGTCGTTACCCTAGCTAGCGTCATTAGCAATAAGTTGCCAAGGTCAGCGTTTGAAGGCACGGCCATTCCAAAAACCCGTGTCGCTTTCGGCTTCTTCGACAAAGTTTTGACTTTGAGACGGAGGACGTGCATAGAGAGAAAACCGGAGAGAAGAAAATTAAAAAAGAAAAAACACGTTTGCAGACACGACTTGATAAAAAGACTCAGAGCAATTTCAGTTCTGTTCAAAACAATAGTTTTTACGTATATTTTGTTACCAGTAGGGGCAGTAGATTCTCAGAAATCAAACAAGACCCTGCATTCATAAAGGGCGCGCTCCAAAGGTGCAATTGGGGAAATAGTTCAGAGGGGTGGGTTGAAAAAAACAGCAGTGTCTGCTGTTGACTGTACTACCTCAAAACTATTTTGTATTTAATGGTAGGATTCAGCAATCAAGTCATGTTTATTTGTGACACCCTTAACCACAAGGCGTGTCAAAGTGCTGCACAGACCACAGACTATTATGACACCATCCCCTGATCTAAAACCTACATGAGGGCAAGGAAAAACTGTAAAACTCTTTCATCAAAACACAGCAATATTGATTTAAATATTAATAATAATAATAATAATAATTTCCTTTGTACTGTCATTCTTTGTAACAATGTACACAGAACGAAATGTCGATACACCTGACCCGTTGTAGCGAGTCGATGCAGCCGCAGCCAGAGGGCGCCGCCATTATACCAATTAGGTATGTCTCGGTCGAGGCGCGAACCAGCGACCTCCCAGTCTCGAAGCGGGCACACTACCATCTAGGCTACTGAGCTGGTTAAGCAAAAATACATCTAATAAATGTGCATTTTTTTAAAAGACACGTGTTAGTTTTGCATTTGCATTTACAGTGGGACCTCGCTACTTTGCGGTTCAACATTTACAGGTTCAGAGCTTCGCGGGTCTAAAAAATCATAATAATAAAATTAAATTAAAAATATATATATATATACATGGCTGGGATGGGCTCCAGCCCCCCCGCGACCCTAATGAGGATAAGCGGTACAGCTAATGAGATGAGATGAGATATATATATATATATATATTTTTTTTTTTTTTTTAATTTTACCTTTTTTTTTTTAAGCATTTTTGAAGGGGCGTCGCTACTTTGCGGATTTTCACTTTTTGCGGGTGGTTTCGGTCCCCATTAACCATGATAACCGAGGGATTACTGTATTCGACATAGCATGAGCCTCACCTCCCCTTTTGTTGCTATGGGTATCCAAAAACAAGAAAACCACCTTTTTTCCTTATTTTCTTCGTTTTTTTTTGTTTGTTTCTTATTTAATTCAAAAAACATTTATTTTTTTAAGCTTTTTCCAAGCCTTTCTCGCAAAAGGCTTGGCAAAAAAAAATAGAAGGAAAATTTAGCAGCTTAGTCTTTTTGAGTCTCCGTCGTTTGTATTTGCTTTCTCGTCTTCATTTTAGGTTCCTCACACAAAGGGTCTCCAACACGGTGCCCCCTCGAGACATTGTGATTTTCTCGTAAAATGATTTTTTTAGTGGTTGTCTGACTCTAACATCAAATTACCTGGTAATAACACAGTAATAACATGTAATAACATGATTGGGTTTTTTTTTTAGAACTGCATATCAAACAGGGTGCCCTTTACGCTAATTAGCAACAAAATGTAGCTCTCAGGTTGAAAATTTTTTTGAGAACCCAGCACTACACAATATGGCGATATCTAGTGGTCAAATAATACATACTTTCTCTTCAAAATCAAAAGAAATGGGCAAAGGACGGTCCGAAAGAGGGGCTGAATGTTTCTTTCCCGAGAGATAAAAGAAGGCTTTGTTGACTCAGCTCAAGTGGGTTGGAAAGATAATTTATCATCAGTCAAAATAATGCCAGAGACTACAGATGATTGTCTTATATTCTAAGATGTCGTATATTATATATCTAAAGTTATTGTGCATCACTAAAGATGATCAATTACCGGGTTATTAATTTTATGTTTGACTTACTCAATCCTAATATTTACTTGCACGCTCACAGTTTTTATAACTGCTTTACATCTGTGTGAATTTCCCTACGGGGATGAATACAGTATCTTTCGATCAATCCATCTATCTATCTAGAGTCAACCTACTTGTGGCACCTTTCAGTTGTTATTCCTTGCTTAACAACACTCCACAATTCCTTTCATTTAATTGGTTTTGCTTCACAAAAGGGTCAAAAAAATGAGTAGTTATTTTACGTATGAGCCACTTTAGGAGTCAACATGATTGTCAGCCATTTTTGCTGCTAACCCTAACCCCCCCAAAAAAACAGAACCTTGTCAAATGCTGGGCAAAGAAAATGAAACGAAAAACTGCGTGTTTTGGTCACCTTGACTCTCCGTAGTTTGTTTTCTTCCACGTGCTTTGTAGCACTTGATTTTGGTCGCACCACACCACGGGGTCTCCAGACTTTTTCAAGTTTTTGCTGCTAACAGTACCCCCCAAAAAAACAGAACCTTGTCGAATGCTGGGCAAAAAAATTAAATGAAAAACTGCGGGTTTTGGTCACCTTGACTCTCCGTAGTTTGTTTTCTTCCGCGTGCTTTGTAGCACTTGATTTTGGTCGCACCACACCACGGGGTCTCCAGACTTTTTCAAGTTTTTGCTGCTAACAGTACCCCTCAAAAAAACAGAACCTTGTCGAATGCTGGGCAAAAAAAAAAAAAAAAAAGGAAAAACTGCGGGTTTTGGTCACCTTGACTCTCTGTAGTTTGTTTTCTTCCGCGTGCTTTGTAGCACTTGATTTTGGTCGCACCACACCACGGGGTCTCCAGACTTTTTCAAGTTTTTGCTGCTAACAGTACCCCTCAAAAAAACAGAACCTTGTCGAATGCTGGGCAAAAAAAAAAAAAAAAAAGGAAAAACTGCGGGTTTTGGTCACCTTGACTCTCTGTAGTTTGTTTTCTTCCGCGTGCTTTGTAGCACTTGATTTTGGTCGCACCACACCACGGGGTCTCCAGACTTTTTCAAGTTTTTGCTGCTAACAGTACCCCCCCAAAAAAACAGAACCTTGTCGAATGCTGGGCAAAAAAAAAAATTGAATGAAAAACTGCGGGTTTTGGTCAAGTTGACTCTCCATAGTTTGTTTTCTTCCGTGTGCTTTGTAGCACTTGTTTTTGGTCGCACCGCACCACGGGGTCTACAGACTTTTTCAAGTTGAGAGCTATAATTTTTGTTACTAAAGTGAGAACCCAGTTTGGTATCAATTGCTGAAATAGTAAATTAGCTAAATAGCTAAAAATCTAGCTATTAAACAGGGGGCGCTAGATAGCTAGCTAACAGATTAAAAAGCCCACTAAATAGCCAGATAGAAAGCTTAATAGCTAGCTAGAAAGGAAGCCAAAATTTAGCTTGACAACAATCAAAAACGATCAAATGTTAGCTAGATGCTAAGCATGCTAAAAAGATAGGAAAATGGCTAGCTGTGAAGCTAAAAAGATAGCTAGAGAGCTAGCTAAAAAAATGGGGATAACAATTCTCATTTAGTTTATAAAACCAATAAATTGGAATTTAGTTTGTTGTACTTTCTGTAAATTAAATCATAAGAAGATAAATAAACACATTTGTTTTTTAAAAAAATCTTATTTTCTCAATTAATCGCTCAAAAAATGAATCGTCAAAATCATTATCAAAACTTGAGTTATTTAGTGTCCATGGAGTTTATTTGTTTGAATTTCTAAAATAACAACGTATCATGTTATTACTATGTTATTACTGTGTTATTACATGTCGATGTCTAAAAATAGTCTCATTGTTCTTTCAAATTTTCGAAATGATGAAAAACAATCAGTAAAATGCTTTGGCGCCTTTTTTAAGTTTCCTACGTTGTGAAAATACCCTGAATACCTCATCGCTCGTAGCAAGCCTGGAGCAAATCAACTGGATTCTGTGGTCCCTAAGCGTCATTTTTAGCTGTTTAATGCCACCTTGGTTAGATTTACATAGATTGGGTTTTTTTGTTTGTTTTCTTTTCAACTGCTATCCTAATCCTAATGGTGGAAAGTTAATGGAGGAGAATACTTAAAGTATATTTACCGTTTATTGTCGTTTGGGATTGTCACTTTTTCAACTAATTGATAGTTTTCTCACACATTCTCTTTCTTCTTGCTTTTTTCATGTGTTTTCTTCCCTTTTGCTCTTCTTTTCTGTTTTATCTCTTCTTTTGTTTCTTTTATCCTAGCTTCTTACTACTTTCATGGCTTTTCTCCATTTGTTTTTTTCTTTCTTGCTTTTTTTCTTTTTCCTCTATTGGTTTTCGTTTATCCTTCGTATTACGTTTTTCTATGTTTTCCCTTTTTTTCTCTCTTTTCTCCCATTTTCCTTTTTTCTTCTTTTGTTTCTTTGCCCCACCAGATTTTTCCTTTCCTTTTCCCCCTTTTTTCCTAGATCTTTCTTCTATTTTCTTGGTTTTTTTTCCTTCCTTTTTGCTCTCCTTTTCCCTTTTATCTTTTCTCCTTCCTTTGTTTCATTTTTCCTAGCTTTTTGCTCCTTTCTATGGCTTTTTCTCTCTTTTATCTTTTTTCTTCTTTTTTATTTCTCCTAGCGCTTTACTTATTTATTCCTGTTTTTCCCATTTTTATATCCTTTTTCCTTTTCTTTTTCCTTCTTTTGTTTCTTTTCCTTCGACCTTTTTACATTTTTTCTTTTTTTGTAGCCATTTCTTGCTTTTTTTTGTTTTCTTCCTTTCTGCTAACCTATTCTCTTTTTTTCTTCTTTTGTTTGTCTCTTTCCTTGTTTTTTTATAGTTTTCTTCTTTTGTCCTCTCTTTTCCTTTTTACTTGTATTCATTTTCTTCTTTTGTTTCCTTTTTTTCAAGTTTTAACTTCTTTTCCATTGCTTTTCATTCATTTTCTCTTCATTTCCTTTTTGGTTTTATTCATTTTATTTTTGTTTTTTTTCTCAATTTTGTCATTTTTAATATATTTTCCCCCCTTTAAATCACTTTGTGCACATTGTTACACTAATAATTGACCATCTCTGGATTAAAAGAATAAAAACAATCGGAAGAGGCGTTAGGGATCCTAGCCGGAAGAGCCGGTTCTCGAAAAAGGGCAGAATTCCCATCACTAGTAGAGAGAATGTATTGAAGAAGGAAAAAAAACAAACAACCTCTATCCATTCGGATTAGCTCAATTAGCGGATTAGCGGGTTAATTGCTGTCGGTTGGCGCAGGCTAATGACGGCTAACGCTAGTTAATCTCGCAACACAGCCGCGTAAAGCGGCCACTGTCACGTCTGGCAACATGGCGCAAACATGGAGAGGCTTCCCATGAGGATTAGGAGCAAGAGTTGTTTGGAGCTAATCTGGAGTTAATCTGGGATTAATCATTACGGCTGGAGCTATCTTTTATTGAGCGCTGTGGCGTGTGAATTTTGTTTGACATATTATGCTCCCTGGCAATATTACAGCCAAGCTCCACACATGGCAATTCAAGCGGATGAATACTGTCGCCAAAGCAGACTCGGTTGGAATTATTGGAGCAGAGGTGGGGAAACTGCGGCCTGCAGGCTAAGGGCGGCCTGTCGGGCTTTGGCATCTGGCCCGCTAAATGAAAATGTTAAAAATATAGAATAGAATAGAATAGAAAATGATAGATTAGAATAGACTAGAAAAGAATAGAAAATGATAGATTAGAATAGACTAGAAAAGAAAAGAAAAGATAAAAAAAAACACAATAATAAAGAATAGAATACAACAGAAAAAAATTGATTAGAAAATAATAAAGTAGAGTAGAGTAGAATACAATGGAATAGAAAAGTAAATCAGAAGACTAAAATAGAAAGGTAAAATAGAAAAGTAAGATAGAAAAGTAAGATAGAAAAGAAAGTTAGAAAAGTAAGATATATTAGAATATAATAGAATAGAAAATGATAGATCAGAAAATAATGGAAAAGAAAAAGAATAGATTAGAATATATTAGAAAATAATAGAATAGAATAGAAAAAAAAAATTGAAAATGATTGATTAGAATAGAATAGAAAGTCATAGATTAGAATGGATTAGAAAATAATACAAAAGAAAAGAAAATAATAGAATAGAATAGAATATGAAAGAAAATAATAGAGTAAGGTAGAATACAATAGAAAAGTAAAAGAGGAAAGTAAGATAGAAATGTAAGATATAATAGAATAGAAAATGATGCATTAGAATAGATTATAAAATAATAGTAAAGAAAAGAAAATGATAAAATACAGTACAAAAGAACAGATTAGAATATATTACAAAAGATTAGAATAAATAAGAATGGATTAGAAAATATTAGAATAGAAAATAAAATAAAAGAAGGGAAGAGATAAAAAATAGAATGGATTAGAATAGATTAGAAAATAATATAATAAATTAGAACAGAATAGAATGGAAAATGATAGATTAGAATAGAATAGAAAATGATAGAATACAACAGCATATAAAAGAAAATAATAGAGTAGAGTAGAGTAGAGTCTAGTACAGTAGATTACAGCAGAGTAGAATAAAATAGGAAAGTAAAATAGGAAAGTAAAATAGAAATATAAGATAAAATAGAATAGAAAATGATGGATTAAAATAAACTAGAAAAAAAAAGAAAATAATAATACACGGTAGAAAAAGAATAGATTAGAATATATTAAAAAAGAATAGAATAGCTTAGAAAATAATAGAATAGAAAAGAAATGATAGAATAGAATAGATTAGAATATCAAAGAAAATAATAGAGTAGAGGAGAGTAGAGAAGAATAAAATACAAAAGTAAAATGCAAAAGTAAGATAGAAATGTAAAATAGAATAGAATAGAATGGAATAGGCGGCAGTAGCTCAGGAGGTAGAGCGATCGTTTTCGGATTAAGGGATCCCAGTTCGAATCCCGGCTTGTCCGTGTTACATGCCGAAGTGTCCTTGGGTAAGACACTGAACTCCCAATACCCCCAATAAGCAGGTTAGTGCCTTACATGGCTGCGAAGATCATGGCCGCTATTGGGAAATGTGAAGCACAATGTAAAGCGCTTTGGGAAGTCATTGACTTGAAAAGCGCTATATAAATGCAGATCATTTCATTTCATTTCAATAGAAAATGATAGATTAGAATAGATTAGAAAATAATAGAATATAATAAGAAAAGAAAATAGAAAAGAAAATAATAGAAAAGAAGAGCTTTGAATAGATAACAATAGAAAAGGATATACTAGAGTAAAATATAATGGATTGTTACATCATGGCGTTAATTTTTCAGTTACAGGGTAATCCAACTTAATACTTACTACGCCATAATCGTTACCTGACGGTCAATTACGAATTTAGTGGTTACTACCAAAGACGAATTGGTGAATGCCGCAACCGACTCATGTCGGTCACGAACGAAGGGACTCTTTGAGCCTTCTCTTGGAAGCGGGAACCAGTTCCCTCTCTTGTGATTGGTCAAAATATTTTTTTTCAGGTATTCTGTGCTGTGGACTTTGAATTTGTTGAATATAAAGAAAGATTCAAATTCATTTGTGAAATTATAAATATTTCAATTCGTTTTTTGTGTTTTTCCAGTGTTAACATTTAAGTGTTAATTTTGCTGTATTATTCCCCAATTTCGGTGATTCATAATATTACATAATAAATGGTTTAAACAACGAAAACAACTTAAAGAGCCATTTTGGGAGTCAAAAGAGCCGTTTTCTGAAAAAGGCTACTCTCTAAAAAGAGTCGGTATTGCCATCTTAACAACGGACCATACGAGTAAGATTTGAATTATTAAGAGAAGTAGTTAGTAACTATAACCATAACGTGTCCAACATTGATCATTTACGCCAACACTGCTAGTTACTGTAACTAACTAGGGTTTTTGAGTATCACGCCCAAGACTGCTTCCGACACAATATACTAGCAGGGCTGAGTTTTTCGTTTCGGCACAGTGCGCTGTTATGATCGAGGTAGTCGATGAGGTGTTTCGAGACGGCTTGAGGATAGGAAACATTCGGGGTCCTGGGTAAAACTGTTTTTAAGCAAGAACGCGCAGTAAACCCCCTGGCTCCACCCTCTGCACGCCACCTGGCCGCCATATTGGTTGACGGTAGTGAAGTGTGTGGGCATCTCTTCTTCATTAAGGGGAAGCGAAGGACTCCCTGCTCATCTTTTAAAGATAAAACAAAGTGCCGCGATGTCGTAGCTCATCAGCCTCGGCCGAGGAGACGGGAAGCACTTTAGCAGAAAGAGCATCGCCTGAACGCGCAAGACCTCCCCCTGACTCCACCTTGCGCTATTTCTCTTGCGCGCAAACACACAAACGAGAAAGGCACACGATCGTCGTGGCGGTAGACGGCGGATGAGGGATGCATGTTGGTTTGGGGCTAAACATGATATCTCCTTTCCCCAGGGCCGGCCAATCAGAACAGCCTGCCAGGGAAAACAGGAAAAGCACTCAAGACAAGGACGGAAGAAAACACACACACAATAGTAAACACAAGTCGGGCACAGAAGGTTCTCTGTCCAACTTCGGGGTGGGTGGATCGATCCAAATTTCGATATTTGATACTAAGCCATGTCGGGAATAATAGTTTTCTAGTAACGGGGTAATCTATTTCAGTATTTTCTCTGCAGTTATAACGCCGTTACTGTTACTGACGGTCAAAGGTGCTGCTTTACTGAGCATGAGTGTGCAGTGTCCTTTAGCGCAAGGAAAACAACCAGGACATCCTTGTTCAGCCTTTCACAAACACTACAGTTGCATGAAAAATAATGGATCTACACCATACCTGTCAACCTGCACGGTTTTGCCGTACAGAGTACGTTTTTTTATGCATCTTAAGACGAGTACGACGTACAGGGAAATCTGTATGGAAAAACGCAAATTTGTCAATCGCATGCGTCTTCCGCCTGGGGATTTCCCATCATGCATCATTTTGAAAAATAAAAATACCGTGTACGATTATTTTGTATGGCAAAATACGACAGTTCGTACGGGCATGGAGCCGTGGAGGTTGACAGGTATGCTACACATACAGACATATAAGATGTTATACACTAAATATAATTACTGAAGTATCTTTTTACTAAAAAGATTCAACTCATCCGAAATGAAATTTAAAAAAAACCTTTTGCAACCTCGTCCTGTCATAAAGATGCCGAAACGTTTTCCAGTTTTAGTGTTTTGTCCTTTTGATCCTCATAGATAGATAGATAGATAGATAGATAGATAGATAGATAGATAGATAGATAGATAGATAGATAGATAGATAGATAGATAGATAGATAGATAGATAGATAGATAGATAGATAGATAGATAGATAGATAGATAGATAGATAGATAGATACTTTATTCGTCCTTGTGTTGAAAATAAAACAATAATAAGTAAAAGGAATAGAATACATAAATAGCCAATGTAACGTGTTGATATAGAGTATTTAGAATAGACTAGAATATACCTTTATTGTCATTGTTACAAAATGGGTTAACATATTGTGACAACGAAATTGGGCATGACACTCCAGTTTTACACATTCACAGTGAGGTATGAGCCAAGAAGATAAAGGAACAGAGAAGATAAGGTTATAAAACAAGGGGGATAAGGCTATAGTTATAATTTACATGGTATTTACACAAGAGATGTCGGCATGTGGGATGTTACATACAGTGTTATCGTGATACCGTTGGCATCGTAAGGGTTGTGCAATGTTGCATTTGGTGCAAAAGTCATCATAGTGCAAAAAAATAGTCAGCATATGCATTGGTGCAAACATAGACATCATAGTGCAGAAAAAGGAAATGGTCAGACATTGTGCAAGGTGAGCAGTAAACATAGTGCAGTCGACATGTGCAAGAACATAGACATGAGTACCATTATATTCGTATGAGGTAGTGTTGGCACGAGTTTTCAGTTTTTTGTGCGGTGTCTGTTTTGAGCAGTGAACAAACATCGTGCTACTGAAAATACACACTGTAATAAAAATAGAGTAATATACAAATGTGGGGGTGGGGTTTCATGTGGGCTTTTACTGCCCTGGGTGGAGTTAAAGAGTCTTACCTGCTTTACCCGTTTACGGCTTTACTGGTGAAAGATCTGTTTGGGATCTTAGGACCTTCAATTTAAATATTGTTAATGTATCGCTATCGTGAAAACTACAGCCAATTAATGCAAACTAAGACTATTATTACACCATCCCCTGATCCAAAACCGACATGAGGGCAAGGAAAAACTCAAAAATCTCAGTCATGTTTATTTGTGACGCCCTTAATCACAAGGAGTCTCAAAGAGCTCCACAGACCACAGACTTTGGCAAACGACAGACTATTATGATGACATCCCTTGATCTAAAACCTACACGAGGGAAAGGAGAAACTCAAAAACCTCAGTCAAGTCAAGGCATGTTTGTTTGTGATACCCTTAATCACAATGAGTTTCAAAGGGCTGCACAGACTACGGACTATTATTATGATACCAACCCCTGATCTAAGACCAACAGGAAGGCAGGAGAAAACTCAAAAACCTCAGTCAAGTCATGTTTATATGGTAGCCCTTAATCACAAGGGAGTGTCAAAGGGCTGCACAGACCGCAGGCTATTGTAAACTACAAAATATTACGACACCGTCTTCAATCTAAAACCGACATGAGGGCAAGGAAAAAGTCAAAAACCTCAACGTGAGGAAAACGAAGAAACCCTGAGAAGGAAGCGCACATGGGGGAATCCCCCTTCCAGGATGACCAGGCTGGGATCAAGTATCGATGGATACTACCATGCATTCTCGGATCAGATTGATCCCGAAACTCCCGGTATCGCCCGCCCTGAATGCCTGGAAACAGAAGGCAAGTCGAACATTAGTGCAGGTTACGCAATTTCATGGTAACTTTTCGTTCATCAGCGGAAATGCACATACATGAAGACAAGCACGTGAAAAGTACGAATTGCCCTCTTCTTGCAACGGTGCCTGGAGGGTTCTTCTGGCTTGGGGTAGTTGCTCTCGGGTATGGGCCACGGGAAGTGAGTATCTGGGGGGAGTACCAAAGGGAAGTGCCTAGAGGTCCACCGTCAACGCTTGCAGGCTTTAGTTGTAGGGGATCGAGTGTTACAAGCGGAAACGGAGCGAAACGGGCCAATCGAAGACGGGACCTTCGGCATCAATTTGCTGCTGAGTAGATGGGGAAGTAAAGAAACAACTTGACCCGGGGGGGGGGGGCTTTTTTGTATGAGAGTTGTGAAAAAGCACTTAAAGGGATTTTCAATGCGCATCTATTATGAGCAGATATTTAGCATCGATAGGCAGACTTAGTTTGAAAGCCCGACTAATATTTGCAAGACTGTCCCTCGGGTGTCATACTGCGGTTGGACTGTATCATACCATCGTAATTGAGCGTTGATTGATTCGTCAACAAATATTGCTAAACTTATTTGCTCACCTTCAGATACAACAACAATCGAACCTGGACCACGGCAATGAGGCAGCCGAATCCTAACCACTAGGTCACTAGGGTTGCAGATGACATAGGAAAATGTATTTTCTAGTCACTATTTTTACCCGCAGTGACACATTGTATAATATTGTAATGGATCGTTTGTTGCGATTTCAGGGAACAGAGGCAACCGAGGGACTTTCTCCTCGCAGCCGGGACCTTGAAATGAAGCGTCCGAGGGGCTTTTTCCTCCAGGAATGTGCAAGCCTCCCTCCTGGGTTGTCTGGTGGTCGGGTCATTCTGTTATAATTTTGGGTGTATCCAAATGCAACCCAAATGGTAGTGAGCTGGAATACAATACAGTGAGTGGTCATGTGGAATGGGCCAAATGACACAAAACTAGAGATGTTCAATACAGGTTTGTTTCATACCTACACTGATTCTTAGACCCTTGGTAGACATGGATTACTATACCGGATACCAATCCCAGGTGCTTTCAGATTCGTAGGCCCCGTGGCATTAAATAAGTGTCAATGAAGCCGTTGGTTTAGCCAATCAGATTTCAAGTTGAGAGAGCCATGGCCTTCTAGGTGGCGTAGGCAAACGTCAATGGTTTAACAAACTGTGATTGGCTAGGGGGCGGTAATGGAAATATCACAACGAAAAGGTAAAGAAAAATATTCACTTTGAGGTTTTGTGGCGATGAAAAACGTTTTGTTACACATCTGCGCAAAGGACACCCAGTTTGATATGAATTTCTAAAATAGAAACCAAGAAAAAGAGCTAAAAATGTAGCTTGATACTTAACGAGAAAGGTAAACAGGTAGAAAACTAAATGGGCGGTAGATAAAAAGGTAAAAAGCCATCTAAATAAACAGATAGAAAGCTAAAAACAAAGCTAGATAGCTAGCTAGAAATGAGGCCAAAATGTAGCTTGATAACTAGCTAAAAGGAAAATGTTAGCTAGATAGCATGGAAAAAATGTCAAAAGCTAGCTAGATAGCACGTTAAAGAGATAAAAAGGTAGGAAGATAGCTACAAAACTAAAAGTAGCCAGATAGCTGGTCAAATGCGTTATATTACTATGTTGTCACCAGGAATTAATAATGGGGTTAAATAGACTCAGTCAACCAATAAAACATTTTTTAGGACAAATCCTCAAAGGGGCACCCTGTGGTGCCTCCAGGTACTACCTTTGAGACCCTTGGTGTAAATACAAGTATAAGCAAAAAAAAAAAAAAAAAAGGATTTTGTTCTTTCTGTACGGGCCGGTACCAAACTACCGACAACCTGGTACCAATCTGCGGAACGGTGGTTTCCGACCACCGGTTTACCGCCTACAAAACCAAACCGAGCAGCAGGGTCACGGGACATCATACAGGGTGAGCAATAAGGAGGGATTGGGTGGAGGTGTAGAAGTCATTATGTGCTGAGGAAGCCGGGGAGGCGGGGGTTAGGGTTGAAGGGATTTGCACGGGGTGAAGGCCGGGTGGGGAAGAGGGCTCGGTGGCTGGGGAACAGGGGGGGCCCAGGTTTGGCGATGGTGGTAGCTGCTTGGGGTGGGGGCCGGCAGGGGTATCAGTGGGGAATGGTGTCAGCTGCAGAGGCAGCAGGGAAAGCCGACATCTTAATAAAACAGCCCCGGGCAAAATCCCATTAAAGGCCTCAGAGCCTGTTACCACTGCTGGCCAGGTAGCGCGCAAACACACATTCCTGGCGTACACACCCTTCCAAACTGGGCTCATGCGTGTGTTCGCACGAATATATTATCTATACATATATATGGACCCGTGTGTCCGTCTATCTCTCTGCTCCCGTCTGTCGAAGGGTGTGTGGAAGCGGGGCAACATTTTTCTTTGTGTTGTTCTGTGTGAATATACGTGCCAGGCTAACAATTAAAACGGGTGCCGAACTTGTTTTCGCCAAATCAGGTGTCCTCAAACGGCCTGACTGTAATGCGCACCTAAAAACCCTAAAATCGGGCAAATATTTGAGAGCACGCCTAAACGTAACATTGGAAACGCGTACGTAGAATAGTATTTAACGTAGACAATAGTCTGTAATAATAGTTTGCAATAGTCTTTGATCCGTGCAGCCCTTTGATACTCTTTGTGATTAAGGGCTATACAAATAAACATGACTTGACTTGACAACATATGAAGACGTCCCCACCTTATGGCATCACAGGAAGACGCGATTAAAATAAGGGGTCTCGAAACGTAAAAAGTCAAACCACCTGCTAACATTGAAAAAGAACACTAAAACAACAGACAGTGAAAACGCACCACCTAGTGACGTTTTTCACTAACTTCCCTACACCAAGAGGTATTATGAGTGAGTTTTACAACGCAAGGTTTTACAATATACCAGCGTATTTGTGCGTTCAGAGTGACCTGCTTCCCGCGACCACCGGATTGTGGGTGCAATCCTTTCCCTTCTTCCCAATAAAACTGAGAGAAACGTAACGCAAGTGGGTCCTGTCTCTGTTCTGGTCCTGACAACGCTGACTAAAATTGCAGAAGTTCGAACTCGTATAGTGACGTGAGAGTGCGAACACTTTACCAATAGACCACTAGTGATACAGAGGATATACGAGCTAACCCTAAAAGCCAACTTTAACCCCTTAACGTTCCTGTAAAATTACCAGAAAATCCCAATCCAAGATGTACCCAAAGTAAAATAAACGCTATTCTTGGACCATTTGGAGAAAATGGATGGTTTTTGTCTCGTTTGAGAGCTAACAAACTGAAATTTTGTCCCATAATTGTCAGAACTGGAACAGATGATAACCCCAAACGCGTAACGTTTCACACAAAAGTTTATTGGGATATCGAGGAAGTCAGTGATCGGAAAGCGGAAGTGATTTGCCGGGACGGAAGATCGGAGCGTAGTCAGGGGCAAAAAGGAGTCGATCGCCGGAGCGGGAATTCCGAACGTTGTCGGTGGTCAAAAACTGGTCGTTAGCCGGAGCCGGATATCAGAGCGTGGTCAAATGGACAAAACGAGTCGATAGCCGGAGACAAACGGTAAATCAGGAACAGACAGGAGTGTCGGAGTTTATAAAGATATAAACCTATTGCTAACCATAGTGTAATTTAAAAAGAGTTTAAAACTACTGCGCATGTAGTGAGCCCGGCCCGCCAGCCATCTTGCTTGGCTGCCCAGGCCGTTCTGACCACATCCGGTTTCAGTAGACGTATTTATTGAAAAGTCACGCATGCGCAGTCATATACAATGGAGTCGCGCATGCATGTTACATTACAAAGAATGGAAAACGCGTGAATCTTTGAAATGTGACTATATGTGTGTGCGATGATTACTTGTATATTAAAAATAGAAAAACGGGTTAATTTCATAGCATGGGAGTCTGAGAAATGCACAACTAAAAGTAGCTTACTTTACAGGAGCCAGGGTCAAAGTGCTTGCCTTGCGTATGCAGAGGTTCGCTGACGGACTGACAAGGAGTGACTGAAGTACTGGGAATAAATAGGAAGGGAATCAATCAGGCAACTGGAAGCAGCTGGTGTCAAATGAGCGGGTTAGTGCAATGAGTAATCATTAATTCTCACCTGATTTTTTTTTTGCAATTAAATTCCTGTATATGAGTGTATCATGGGCATCTTGGCTGAAAAACAGGTGAGACAATCGCTTGAAGCCTTAACTGGTACCTTGTCAAATTTGATCACCATCTGAAAAACTAAATATTGTATTTTACACATTTTCATAAAGGTAGGTTTAGGCGTTTCCAAAAGTGGCCATTTGGAGATGAACCATTTACAACACTAAAGCCTCTGCAAATGTGCATTTTGCTCTGGCCATTTTTTAGACATTGTGAAAGAGTTGTAAAACTTTGACTTCTCTTTCCAGAAGTATCACAACAGGCGATCTTCCTTCCATCAAACAAGTCTGTATAGGCTAATCCCTGAAAACCAAAAGTCATTGGGTGAGTCTGTTTATTTGTAAACGGGAATTATGGAGCTAAACAGACAGCTAGCAACCAGGAACGTCCATTGATGCAGGGAGGTTTTTAGGCGATTTTTTTTTTATCTCTCTGCATTATCGTGTGTTTTGGAGAAAATGTTCTACACAGTTGGATTCAGTAGACTCCTGCGGTAGTAAGAATTCAATGGTTGCTCACATTCAACAAATATCTGCAAGCCAGGGGACGTAAATAGTGAGTTACTTCGGGCTTTCTAGATTTCAGGTACCTTGTTTCAGACTGATTGTGATGTTTCTGTGGTTTATTGTGAAATCAAATCTTGAATTCCAAGAGTTTAAGCTTTTCAATGATATGTGACACGACGTATTTGACTAACTGGTCACGCGTTTTGTTTTTAATCAAAGGACCGACATTCCGCCAGGCCATTGGCAGAGCATTAAATGGTAAATGGTCAGCATTTCTATAGCGCTTTTCAAGTCAATGAAGACCTCCCAAAGCGCTTTACAATGTGCTTCACACTTACTCATTCACACACACTCTCACACACCAATAGGGAGTCAGCCATGCAAGGTGCCTACCTGCTTATTGGGGGCATTAGGGATTTAGTGTCTCGCCCAAGGACACTTCGACATATAAAATGGAGGAGCCGGGAATCGAACCTGCAACCTCTTGATCCCAATACGAGCGCTCTACCTCTACCTCCTGACCTTGGTAGCGCGCCATTTTCTTTCAGATTTCCTGCAATGAAATGATCTGATCTGCATTTATATAGCGCTTTTCAAGTCAATGACTTCCCAAAGCGCTTTACATTGTGCTTCACATTTCCCAATAGCGGCCTTGTATTGCAGCCATGTAACCTGCTTATTGGGGGTATTGGGGTTCAGTGTCTTACCCAAGGACACTTCGACATGTAACACGGACGAGCCGGGTTTCGAACTGCGATCCCAAGACGAGCGCTCTACCTCCTGAGCTACTGCCGCCCCAAGTCTTGTTCCAGCGATCTAGTTTCATCAGTAAACCAAGGCTTGCGTCTTTCAGGTCCTGATTTAAGGCGTAGGGGCGCTACGGAATCCAGGACACGAGTGTAGTGTTTGACTAATACATGTATAAGACATTTTCCCTTTCACTCTTATGTATGAGAGTATTTCAGATTCTTGTGTAAGATTAAATCCGGAATTGTGGCCTAAACGGTCCTCCAAAGTTCTGACTTGTTGTTTTTCTTCGAGATATGGAAGTGGTGCCCTGTACGAGGGCACCTGCTCTCCTAGCGCGGGCAAAGGAAAGGGATCAATTTGTAAAACGATTTCCATACGTCCCAAAGTTGAAGTTGGGCCTCGGTGTGACAGAACATACAAGTTCCCGTTGTAGTAAACTATTGTTTTGACAGGATGTCACTTCAGTTCTGCCGGCTATGTGTGAGAGCGCCGAGCGTCGCGCGCTTCCTCTTTATCTCAGGCCTAAGGCTACTGTCACCGAGAGCCGTAGACCCAGGCAGACGGAGTGCTAGAGAGAGAAAAGGGGGTGTGAAGTGCTAGATAATTCACATGTCAGCTGCCTGATGAAACGCCATTTTAACTGAAGCTGCTAATAGGAAGATTACGGGGATCAGCCAGCCACTTGCCGAGTGTGTGCAACATCCAGAATCTTCTCAAGGTGTGATATTAAATTGTGTGTCTTTTCAGGTAAACAAAACTCAAATCTTAGAAATTAAAAATGATATGGATATTCATGACATATAAATCCTGGGTCCAAAGCTTTTAGATAGATATAGATAAATATAGATATAGATACAGATAGATATAGATATAGATATATAGATATACAGATAGATATAGAGATAGAGATTGAGATATATATATATATATATATAGAGATGGAGATAGATGGAGATAGATAGAGATTGACATAGATAGATAGAGACAGAGATAGATAGAGATAGATAAAGATAGATGGATAGAGATAGATAGAGATAGATAAAGACAGAGATTGAGATAGATCAATAGAGATAGATAGAGACGGATAGATAGAAAGAGATAGATAGATAGAGATATAGATAGGAAGAGATAGATAGATAGATAAAGATAGAGATTGAGATAGATCAATAGAGATAGATAGATAGAGATGGATAGATAGAAAGAGATAGAAAGAGATAGATATATAGAGATATAGATAGGAAGAGATAGATAGATAGATAGATAGATAGATAGATAGATAGATAGATAGAGAGAGATGGAGATGGATAGTTACTTTATTCATCCCCGTAGGGAATTCACACTTGCAGCAGTATCCTTGTGTTGAAAAATGGAATAATAAAAGAAAGGATATAGAATACAAAATACCCAATGTAATGTGTTGATATAGAGTATTTAAATAGCGCTAAGGAAAATACACATTAATAAAAATAGGGTAATATGCAAATGTGGGGGTGGTGTTTAACGTGGGCTTTTACTCCCCCGGGTGGAGTTAAAGAGCTTCATGGTATGAGGAAGAAATTATCTCCTCAGTCTGTCGGCGGAACAAGACTGTGAATGTATATATATATATATATATATATATATATATATATATACAGTATATATATATATAAAATGTATATGTAGCAACAATATATAGGATATTTCTAAACTATTAAAATTTGTCATATTTGCATATGACCCTAACATTTTTCATTCCAACGATAATTATATTAATCTAGTATATAATAGTGAATTGATTAACCTGGAAACATGGTTTATCAAATTTTGAATTTATATAAAAGTGATATTCCTCAGTAATCACAAGGCGAATCCAGACCTAGCGGTGAAAATGTTGCCATAGACATTGTATCAGAAAATTACAATAGACAGTAAATTAAATCGGAAACTAAGGTATATAAAAGTATTTCAATTATTAATAAAATCAAATTATTTTAAATCTACAATAGACTGTATTTATTATATTGTTCTTTAGCTGTGCCATACTTAAGGTACCCTACAGAAATTTGGGGCGACAATACACAAGGCAGGATAATGTGATCATACCAATGTCTTTTTTTTGCAGTCCAAATTATTAAAACTATTTGATCCAATACGGTTTTTAACTACTATTCAAAGTGAACACATATATACTACCAGAGAACATACAAAAAAATATTCACATGAAAAGAAGAAGAAGAAGAAGCTATAACTTGAGGGGATGTCATAACTTTAAGATCCAATTGGTGAGAACCACCAGGAAAAGTATGTGTGTGTCTGTAGGTGGAGTTAAACTAAACAAATTACAGGATGAGTTCAAACAGTGTCCAAATATTCCCCAGGTACAAAAAAAAATGTATTACAGAGAGGAAGAAAATGGCGTCTGAATGATATAGCAAACGGTGGATCACCATTTTAATCATTATTATATTAATATAATTATATTAATCATCATGTTCATAATAACTGTCATTATTTGTTATTATTGTCATTATTGGTGTCTTAAAAATATTTAGTGATTACTAGTGTTAGAGTTATTAATTCATTCATTCTTTATCTGCACCGCTTATCCCCAGTAGGGTCACGGGGGTGCTGGAGCCCATCCCAGCTGTCTTCCGGCAGTGGGCAGGGAACACCCTGAACTGTTTGCCAGCCAGTCGCATTCTGAATGTATTTCACACAAGCATGTTAAACATTTTCTGTCCACATGATGGCGTTGTCAAGGGAAAGAATCCTCTTGAAGCCCCTACGGGTTTGTGAAGCCTTTCCCTTGCTTGGCTGCTGTGAAAAGTTGAAGCAACTGGAAGCTGTTTTAACGGCACAGCAGCGCTTTTTCACGAGTGTCAAAAGAAAACGCTGCAAAGGAGAGATACGAGGTCGCGATGCCAATCCCCTAGCACTGGATTTATCTAGGACGGTTCAGGGAATGCCAGATGAATAGTCGGCCCTCAAAGATTTTCAGTTTAGTAAATCTGGCCCGCTTTCTCAAAAGTTTGGACACCCCTGGCTTAAATAGAGAGGAATCAGGGCGAGTAACATGAGGTGTGGTGAAAAATTGAGCCCAATAAATACCGTATGCTATATGGGGTCTCTAGCAGCCAAATTGGGTACTGCAGCTCCTGACCACCAACCATACCGAGCAGTCGAATCCAATCTTTTATCATATTAGCAACACCAGGCTATGAAGCCTTCTTTAAATTAAAATATTTTTGTTCTTAGAAGAAAAATAAACATGATGACATCTGTGTTAGGATCTGGTACGCCACCCACCACCAGGGAGCGCCAAAACCTGGGACAGGTGTGTCCAATAACCACACACCTGTACATAAGTATCCTGACCCTTAAAAATAACCTTTTGGACAGCACACAGGAAGCAACACTAATAAGTGGGGGCTTCCCTGACGTGTGGACAAAGATCTGATAAAAGCCACTCTTGCCGTCTCATGGTGATTTACCACACTGAAATCATACCCAGAGGCTTGATACTTACTGATTAAATAATCTTTTGGACAGCACACAGGAAGCAACACTAATAAGTGGGGGCTTCCCTGACGTGTGGACAAAGATCTGATCAAAGCCACTCTTGCCGTCTCATGGTGATTTACCACACTGAAATCATACCCAGAGGCTTGATACTTACTGATAAAATAACATTTTGGACAGCACACGTCGTCAGGCCGTTTCATTTTTACAGTCACGGTTACTTTTGATTAATTTTTGTTTCCTGTTTCTGATTTCAACATTGTGTTACTTGTTTTGCACAGACTTCTGTTTTTTGTTTGTTACTTTGTCAATTACATTTGCATTTCCACTACCACGCCAGGATTGGGTTTTTTTTGTTTTTTTCTGGTGTCTTGTTTGGACATTTTGTTTGTAGTTTCATGTCGATTTGTTTGTTACTTTATTTCGTTGCTGTTTCATTTCAGTCTTGTGTCTGGTTTGGATCGTGACAGGTTTTGTTTGGACAATTTGTTGTTCTGTGATCCCCTTGTTACTTTGTTCCTTGCATCTCCATTTCCAGTTAGGTCCGTGTTTCTAGTTTCAATAAAGTTAGGTTTAAATTTGTTCGGCCATTTCGTTGTTTTGTGAACCCTTTATTGTTTATTACTTTCTTCCTTGAATCTCCATTTACAGTCGGGTCTGTGTATCTAGTTATGTTTGAATTTGTTTAGACATTTTGTCGTTTTGTGAACACTTTTTGTTTATTACTTTGTTCCTTGCATCCTCATTTCCGGTTGGGTCCGTGTATCTAGTTATGTTTGAATATGTTTGGACATTTTGTTGTTTCGCAAACCCTTTTTTGTTTTTTACTTTGTTCCTTGCATCTCCATTTCCTTTTTGTGTCCGTGTTTCTAGTTTTGATAATGTTAGGCTTGATTTTGTTTGGCCATTTCGTTGTTTTGTGAACCCTTTATTGTTTATTACTTTGTTCCTTGCATCTCCATTCTCGGTTGGGTCCGTCCATCTAGTTATGTTTGAATTTGTTTGGACATTTTGTTGTTTCGTGAAACGTTTTTGTTAATTACTTTGATCCTTGCATTTCCGTTTCCAGTTGGGTCCGTGTTTCTAGTTTGGATACTGTTGGGTTTGATTTTGTTTGGCCATTTCGTTGTTTCATGAACCCTTTTTTGTTTATTACTTTGTTCTTTGCATCTCCAGTTCTGGTTGGGTCCATGTATCTAATTTGGATACTGTTGGGTTTGATTCTGTTCGGCCATTACGTTATTCCATGAACCCTTTTTTGTTTATTACTTTGATCTTTGCATCTCCAATTCCAGTTGGGTCCGTGTTTCTAGTTTGGATACTGTCGGATTTGATTTTGTTTGGACATTTAATTGTTTTTTGACCATTTTTTGTTTATTACTTTGTTCCTTGCATCTCCATTTACAGTTGGGTCTGTGTATCTAGTTATGTTTGAATTTGTTTGGACATTTTGTCGTTTCGTGAACACTTTTTTGTTTATTACTTTGTTCCTTACATCTCCATTTCCGGTTGGGTCCGTGTTTCTAGTTTGGATACTTTTGGGTTTGATTTTGTTTGGACATTTCATTGTTTGGCGACTAATTTTTTGTTTGTTACTTGTTCCTTGCTTTGTTACTAAAAACTATCTTTATTTTGAGGACCCCTACCTTAGTTCGTGCCTCCTCCTACTGAGCTATCTCCACTCCCGTTAAAGTTCTACATTTTGCTTTTGTTTCCTTTTAGCAACAAACAATTCATATGTTAACCATAAGAAGGTGGTTGAAGACCACTGTTTCTCCAAGGCAGAACAGTTACTGTATCCAGTATCGTTCAATTGTAACTATGCACTGTGAAATTTCTGGCCAATTTGGGGTTCCTAGGTAAGTCTTATAGTATAGATATAGCTGATATGCGCTAGCTTCATCCCTTTCCCTTGCTAGCTAGCAGTGTCCACGAGCATTAACATCTTGAAAAGCAACATCTAAGAGACACACACTCGCTCGCACAGAGGAAGGGTTAAGAGAGCCCCGAGGCCAAAGTCATTTACGCAAGAATAACTCCGATACGAGAAGTCTGCGTGTGTGCCGGACACATTTCTTACATCTAAATGTAGAAACATTCGAAGAATATTTGATTAAAAACACAATTCTTTGAGGAGGGGTGAATTTTTTCCCATTTTGACTCGTTTTTGAAGCGCTACAGAAAATGTGGTTTTGTAGCTATACAGGCACAGGGTATATCCAAAAAAAACGTGAACACTCATTTTTCATTAAAAACTATGTTTCTCACTTCAATTACTGGACACGGGAAGCAACACTCATAAGTGGGGGCTTCCCTAACGTGTGGATAAAGATCTGCTCATTCCCAGAGGCTTGATACTTACTGATGAGCAGTGCCGACACCTTTATAACCCTTTTTTTTAAGTATAATCGTCATAAATCGTTTTGGCACTCGGACAATGCTCCTGAAAATTATTTACACGTTATGGCATTGAATGAGTTAACTGAGTAGAGAGTAACAAATAGTAAAATGCTAATATTAACACGTAAAATGATATTTCATTTAAAAATGAGTTGCAAAAAAAATATCCAAGACGTTAAAACATGAGAATTTATGATTTTTATTTGTAAAACTGTTTTTCCACCAGACCGCGCCGGTCAAATGAAAACGCTAGAGGCCAAATTAGGTACTGCGGCTCCTGACCACCAACCATTCCGAGCAGTCGAATCCAATCTTCTATCATATTGGCAACACAAGGCCGTGACGCCTTCTTTAAATTAAAATATTTTTGTTCTCAGAAGAAAAATACAATTGATGACGTCTGTGTTAGGATCTGGTATGCCACCCACCACCAGGGAGCGCCAAACTTGGCGACAGGTGTGTCCAATAACCACACAACGGTACATAAGTATATTGACTCTTAAAAATAAAATTTTGGACAGCACACAGGAAGCAACACTAATAAGTGGGGGCTTCCCTGACGTGTGGAAAAAGATCTGATAAAAGCCACTCTTGCCGTCTCGTGGTGATTTACCATACTGAAATCATACCCAGAGGCTTGATACTTACCGATGAGCAGTTCAAACACCTATATAACCCTTTTTTTTTTTTTATGTAACCGGCATAAAAAACATATTTTTATGTTTTGGCACTCGGACAATAGTCCTGAAAAATATTTATACGTTATGGCATTGAATGAGTTAACTCTGAGTAATCGGTAACAAATAGCAAAATGCTAATATTAACACGTAAAATTTGATTTCATGAATAAAAGGAGTTGCAAAATAAATATCCGAGACGATAAAACATTGGAAGTTATGATTTTTATTTGTAAAACTGATTGTTTCCATTTAATTTTGCTTTAAATGGAAATTTCTAAGCAACTTCAAAATACTACTGATAAAATAGTGTTTTGGTGTATTTTTTATGACTTTTATTTTTTTATTAATTAATATTATTAGTTCATATATATATATATATATATATTAGTCTGTTGTGAGTGTTTCAATAATACAAAAGAGGGAAAACAATGGTTTAAATGATTTTTTTGTACAAAAGCCAAATGGCCAAATATCACGCCGGTTAAAATCACGTTTACTGAGTTTGAGCGCCCTCTGGTGGCAAAATCGAGACCCTATCCTTCGAGAGTTGTATACCACATTTATTTAGAAAGACGATTGAGGGACTAAAAAAATACCAACTCTATATAGGACTTTTTGCACTTTAAGACAATTTCCTTGCGTGGTTTAGTCTGGTGTCCATCAACTGGTGGTTTGGGGTCGAAAAATGGGCCCTTGGAAAAATAATGCGAAGAAAAACAAATAAATAACTGAGGTACACTCCTTAACAGTAGATGGCGATCAAAAGCGTCATTTTCTTCTCATTACGACCAACCTTTCGCAGTGAAAGAGAAAAAGAAAGAAAATAAAGAGGAAGAAGGGAGAAAAAAGAGAAAAAGGAAAAGAAGAAAGGGGGGAGAAAAAAGGCTGAAAGAAAGTAAAACAAAGGACAGAAAATAAAGAAAATGAAAAAAACAAACAAGAACTGAAAATAGGTAAAACTGAAAAAAGAAACATAAAAGAAAAAGAAAAAGAAGGGGAAAGGAAAATTGAATAAAGATTAAAAAGGAAAAGGAAAATAGGACAAAGAAAGAAAAAGAAAATGAGAAACATTAAAAAAGGGAGACAGAAGAGTAAAAGAAAATAAAAAGTAAGAAATAAGAAGTAAAGCAGAACTAGAAACAAAAACAAAAAAAAATGACGAATAATAGAAGGGAAAAAGAAGGGAAAATAGAAATGAGGAAGAAAAAAGATATCAAGGAAAAGAAAAGGGGAAAAAGAAAAATGGTGAAAAGAATGTAAAACAAAAGAAACAAAAAATAAAAGGAGAGAAAAAAAGAAGAAGGAAAAAGGGAGGAAAAATGAAAAATAAGGAAGAAAACACAGATAAAGGAAAAGAGAAACGAAAAGGGAGAGAAAAAAGCCTGAAAGAAAGTAAAACACAGAAAAAGGAAAAAATTAAAGGAAAAAAAATGATAAAACTGAAAAAGAAACAAGAGAAAAAGAGAAAAAGAACGGGAAGGGGAAAAGGAATGAAGATAAAAAGGGAAACGAACAGAAAAAAAAGAAAAAGAAGAAAAAATTAAAATGGAAGAAAAAAGGGAGGAGAAATAAAGAGGAAAAAATATACAAAAGAAGGGGGAAAAGAAAAATGTCAAAAGAAAAAGCAAAACAAAAAAGAAAAAGGACAAAAAATAAAAGACAAAATGAGAAAAAAATAAAGGAGAGAAAAAAAGGAAAGAGGGAGGGTAACAAGGAAGAAAAAAGAGATAAAAATAAAAAAGGGGAACACAGAAAAAAAGAAAAACGACAAAAAAGAAAAAAAAGAATAAGAGCGAAAAAAAGAAATGAAGAAAAAAAGGAGGAAAAAAGCAAAACTAAAGACAAAAGAAGAAAAGGAAAGAGTGGGACAAGAAAGAAAAAAAGAGAAAAAGGAAGAAAAAATAAAGGAAAAAAGCCAGTCCCTTATTGCCTATTTTTTTTAAAACGTATTAACAATTTGACCCCAACCACCGCGTCTTTGTTTTTGTGTATTTGCCCTTGATTAGCTCGACTTGCATGTACGCAGCACCCCCTGCAGGCTCAATATTGAACTGATGATACAAACAAAAGTTCAATTAAAACATATCATAATCATTAATTAATATTTAAAAATAGAATTTCAGAATAATCTTGAATTGACTTTAGTAAATTAAAAACAAGATTTCCCAATTACAAAATAAAAAGAAATGGCGTTCTAAATGACGTCATTCACGTATCACGTAAATAGTAGGGAAAAAATAGTAAACAGAGTTGGGCTTTTATTTATTGTTTGTGAGCCAAACAACAACAAAAAGATCAATTTTATCTCAAAAAATCATATAAAAATTGTGACAAATATTAGTCTTGAGTAGGTCTCCGCCATTTTTCAGGCTAAGAGCTACATTTTGTTGCTAATTAGGGCAAAGGCCACCCAGTTTGATAGGGATTTCTACAGTAGCAACTTCGCTAGGCGGATAGCTAATTAGCTAAAAAAGTAACTTGATAGTGAGCTGGAAAAGGTAAACAAATATATAAAAGGACGCTAAAACGTTCGCTAAAAGATTTAAAAAGCCAATTAAATAGCCAGAAAGCTAAATAAATACAAAAAAACTAGATCGCTAGCAGGCCAAAATTAAGCTCGATACTTAGCAAGAAAAGATAAAATGTTAGCAAGATAGCATGCAAAAAAATAAATAAAATAAATAACCTAGCGACAAATCTAAAAAGGTATCTGAATAACTAGCTAAAAACTGTTATTATTCACTTTATAAAACCTACAAATTGGGCTTTAGTTTGTTGTATTTTCACTAAAACAAATCAATAAAATTATAAATACATTTGTTTAATAGATTCTCATTCTATTCTTTTAACTGCTTCAAAACAATTATCAATACTTGATTATTTTTTTTGTCAATAAAACCTAAAAACTGGAATTTATTTGGATTTCGAAAATAACATATTGTTACGGTGTCAATTATTAAAAATGGGGTTAAACAGACTCAAGTCAACCAATAATAAAATCACTTCACTAGAAAATCAGAATGACCCAACACCGGTGAGCTCGTTTCGGAACAGGTCAACGGGCACCTCAACTGTCCTTAGGGGTCACCTCGGTGCCCGCGAGCACCACGTTGGGAAGCCCTGGTGTTGAAATTGCTCAATTAGGGTATAGGCTCTTTCGGCTCAGCTCACAAAAAAAAGAGTCGGCTCTCAAATGGCTCTTCAGATCATTTGTTGCATATATTAGCAATTATTGTGTAACATACAAAATGACTAGGGAAAAGAGGGGAAAAAGAAAGAAAAAAAAAAGGAAAAAGAAAAAAGGGAAAAAAGAAGTCAAAGGTAAGGACATAAAGAAAAAAAAGAAAGAAAAAATATGAACATGCTCTGCACATCCGAAAAAAATGGATCTAGTTGTGATAGCAGTCTGGAAAAAAAGAAAGACAAAGAACATAAGAAAAACATGAAATAAAAAGGGGAAATGAGAGGTAAAATAAGAAGAGGAAAAATAATAAAGCAAGAAAAGGGGAAAATGCTGAGGAAAAAAGCAAAAGAATACAAGAAAAAGGAAAAAGAGAACAAGAAGAAAAAAGCAGGGAAAAGAAAAAGCTAAGAAAAAAGAGCAAAAAGAAAAGAAAATCTAAAAAAATAAAAGGAGAGAAAGAATAAGAAAAACAATAAAAGAAAACCGTCAAAAAGGTCAAAAAACAAAAAAGGAAAAAAAAGGAAAAAGAAAGCAAGCAGGAAAAAGAGGAAAAAGCTAAGGGAGGAGGGAAAAAACACAAGAATAAAACCAAAATAGAAATTAAAAAAGAAAAAAAAAGTACATTACTAATGACAATTCATTTGATATCTATTACCTTACATCTCTGAATAAAACACAAAAAGAGACCAACATTTTCTCATGAGGGGATGCTTCACAGTCAAAGCCTGATTCACATCTGACCAGAACTGCACCAGCTCCCGTATTTTATAACAAACAATTGAGTCACAGATACGATGTGAGAGGAGAGGACGCCATAAAACAAGAAACATCAAACAAAACACAGATAAATAAAAATGACTATGCAGCAGTTACTCTTCTCAGGCGAACGGTTGAGAGGTTCACTGGGTGCTAAAAATCTTTGAAGCAAAGAAAACAGTTGGAACCCTATATGATCAAGAAAATTCTAATTCCAACATTTTAGTAAATGAATACATTGTCATCTCTATCTTTGGTTGGAAAAAAACCTGACCCACGGTTGTAGGTGAGCAAAGAAAATGTTCCAGACTGCAGTAACTGCTGTACAGCCAATCATATTCAAGCATGTCCCAGCGGCCATCAGTATTCAGCCAGAGAGAAGAAAACAAGTGACACCGGATGGCTTCCCGACGGATTCTATGGAGATAATAGATAATATCCACGCACACACCCCAATGTGGCACCTAGATCTCCTAATTTAGCCCCTAGAGAGCTGAGACGTGGAGATGTCAATCTCCCGGTGAAGCTCTTTTCCCCACTTAACTTTTTAACAGACTTTTTTCCCGCATCAAAAAAATATATATCGGTATTTATAGCTGCCGAGCCTGGAGCAGCCATACAGTTCTCTCATTTATGAGAGTGTCGTGTGTGTGTATGCGAGAGGATGTTTGAGAAGCCAGCAAAAACGCTAAACATTTGGTGACTGCGCCACACGCGCACGCACTGACACGAAGGGGGCGCTGTTAGAGGAGTGAATCAGACTTGCTCTCATATATCATCCTACTCTCATGCTCTACTACTCGTTACAGACTCAGTCATACCCATGCACAAACACTACTATACTCTCACACACAAACCACTATACATTCATAGACATACTATTATACTCTTGCATAAGGACCACTATATTCTCATTCACACACCATTATACTCTCATACAGACTACTATACTCTCGCACGAATACCACTTGCATACACACTATTACGCTCTCGCTCACAGACCACTATCTCATTTACACACTACTTTTCTCTCATACACACCCATCTATACTCTCATACACCTTTACTATACTCTCGCACACATACCACTATACTCTCATACACCCCTACTATACTCTCACACATACCACTATATTCTCATACACACTACTATACTTTCTCAAACAAACCACTATATTCTCATACAACTATACTCTTGCACACATCTCATATGCACACTACCAGACGTTCGTACACATACTACTATATTCTCATACACACACTACTATACTTTCTCAGACATACCACTGTATTCTCATGCACACTACTATACCTTCTCACACAAACCACTATATTCTCATACAAACCCTACTATACTCTCCCACACATACCACTATACTCTCATACACACCCTACCATAATCTCGCACACATACCACTATACTTTCAAGCACCCCTACTATACTCTCACACAAATACCACTATACTTTCATAGGCACCCTACTATACTCTGGCACACATACCACTACACTCTCATTCACCCCTACTATACTCTCTCACACATACCATGATATTCTCATACACACTACTATACTTTCTCACACAAACCACCAGGGTTGGGTAGGGTTACTTTAACTTGATTACTTTCAATTACCGGTACTTTTGGATTACTCCAATACCAAATATACTAATAAAAGACAAAAGAAACTAAATAGGGATACAATTACTAAATTTGGTGCAGGCTTGGAATACATGGAACGGCAAAAATGATGTTGGCAAGCTGTTTGGATTTATTTTCATTTTGTTTCTGTCGCATTTAATGTTAGTTTTGCCAAAGATCTAAGAGATCAAAGCCAGGAGAGAAAGCTTACCACGTGTTGTGAGTCATCATTTGATTCATCTTTAGTGTCTTTTGTCTTTTATTAGCATATTTGGTAATGAAATAATCCAAAAGTAATTGAAAGTAATCCAGTTAAAGTAACCCTACAAACCACTATAATCTCATACAAACCCCACTATACTCTCGCATACATACCACTATACTCTCATACACACCCTACTATACTCTCATACACCCCTACTATACTCTCTCACACATACCACGATATTCTCATACACACTACTATACTTTCTCACACAAACCACTATACTCTCGCATACATACCACTATTCTCTCATATACACACTACTATAATCTCATACACCCCAACTATACTCTCGCACAAATACCACTACACTATCATACACCCCTACTATACTCTCTCACACATACCATGATATTCTCATACACACTACTATACTTTCTCACACAAACCACTATACTCTCGCGTACATACCACTATTCTCTCATATACACACTACTATACTCTCACAGGCACACCACTATAATCTCATACACCCCTACTATACTCTCGCACAAATACCACTACACTCCCATACACCCCTACTATACTCTCTCACACATACCATGATATTTTCATACACACTACTATACTTTCTCACACAAACCACTATACTCTCGCGCACATACCACTATTCTCTCATATACACACTACTATACTCTCACAGGCACACCACTATAATCTCATACACCCCTACTATACTCTCGCACAAATACCACTACACTCCCATACACCCCTACTATACTCTCTCACACATACCATGATATTTTCATACACACTACTATACTTTCTCACACAAACCACTATACTCTCGCGCACATACCACTATTCTCTCATATACACACTACTATACTCTCACAGGCACACCACTATAATCTCATACACCCCTACTATACTCTCGCACAAATACCACTATACTCTCACACATACCATGATATTCTCATACACACTACTATACTTTCTCACACAAACTGTACAGTAATGCTAATGGTAATTCACCCTGGTCAATCCTGGAAGGTGGATTACCGCATGTGAGGTCCGTTCTCAGGGTTTCTCTTTTTTCCTCACACTGAGGTTTTTGAGTTGTTCTGTGCCCGCATGCTGGTTTAAGATCAGGTAATTGTGTAATTGAGTAATTTTGTAATTGTAATCCTGTGCAGTCCTTTGAGACATTTTTGTGATCAAGGGCTGTATGAATAAATGTGACTTGACAAACTACTATATTCTCATTCAAACCCCACTATACTCACGCATAGATACCACTATACTCTCATAGACACCCTACTATACTCTCGCAGAAACACCACTGTACTCTCATACATCCCTACTATACTCTATCACACATACCGTGATATTCTCATACACACTACTATACTTTCTCACACAAACCACTATATTCTCATACAAACCCTACTATACTCTCGCACACATACCACTATACTCTTATAGACACCCTACTATACTCTCGCACATATACCACTATACTCTCATACACCCCTACAATACTCTCTCACACATAACACGATATTCTCATACACACTACTATACTCTCGTACACCCCTGCTATACTGTCGCACACATACCACTATACTCTCATACACACCCTACCATACGTTCGTACACATACCACTATATTCTCATACACACACTACTATACTTCCTCACGCCAACCACTATACTCATACACACCCAACTTTACCCATACACATCCTACTATACTCTCGCACATATACCACTATATTCTCATACACGCTACGATACACTCGCACTTACAACTATACTCTCGCACATATACCACTATATTCTCATACACGCTACGATACACTCGCACTTACAACTATACTCTCAAACACACACTATTTTCCTCTCACACATACGAGTATTATGCTCGAACTACTCTGGTGTCACACACATACAACTATACTCTCTCTTATAGACTATTCTTCTCACTCACACATATTAATACACTGGGAGCAACCACGCACACACAGATCAGGGTGAATCACCATACTTACCAAAAGAACCTAAAGTAAAACAACACTGAGAGGCGAGGTGTGAAAAATCTGTGTGAGAGAGTAAAACCGTGCGTGTGACAGTGTATGGTGGTGTGTGCGGGGAGTATAGTAGTGTGTGCGAGAGAGAATAGTAGTGTGTGTGTGTGTGTATAGGAGTATAAGAGTATAGCAGTGTTTGTGAGTATGTTTAGTCGTGCATGTTTGAGAGTATGCTGTTTTATGTGAGAGCAAGATTTACTTCTCAAACAGCCTCTTAAATGTGTTTGTGAGCGTGCATGTGGCGTATTTACCAAACATTTATTATGTTCACTGCGTGCTCCGCAGCTGTTGCTATTGCGGGGTTAAGGGGTTTGGTATTTCAGTCAATTTCCACCGAGACGGAGATGAAGCGTGAGATGAGAGACAGAAGAGGAAGACTGTGAATCGCTGGAGGAGAGAGTAAAAAAAAAAAGAGAGAGAGAGCCGAGGAAGAAAGAGATGGCGGTTAAAAAGGGATGGGGGTTGATGGAAGGGGTGGTTGTGAAAAGGATAGAGGGATGGACGCGGGGATGAGGCAGACTCCTGGCCGAGGAAGCTGCTCTGAGACTAATTAAGGTGAGGGCAGTGGCAGAGAGGAGGTAATGATGAAGAAAAGGATTTACTCTTTCCAACCCTGCATCTAAAACGCACAGCAGAGCGGTATCTCCTGACGTCCATCACCTGTTCTGCTCCACTACCGTACCATGAAAACTCGTCTTTTTCAGCGTATCCAACAATATAGGCTTGTCAAGGGCCGACAACAAGTGCTAACGAGAATGGCTGTTACGCCGTCACTTGCGTTGAGACGCAAACGCATTTTTGCGAGGTCATTGCCAGGATCCTTCACCCCTAGAGTGATTGTTGTGGATTAACTGCAAGTTGGCTTGATGCAAAATATCTGGATGTTATTGTAAGGTGGGCTTAGGGTACTTCCCCAAAATGTGTGTATCTCTAAACCAGATGGTATCACGTTTCTGTTTCAAATATTGGTACTGCCCAAAGGGGCGTTTCTTTCTTGCTCTTTCTCTGTTCTGCCTAAATAAATGCAGTTTGGTGGGGGAAGGGCCCCCCAGAGTTAGGAGCGCGACCAAGGAGATGGAAGTGTAAGCCCCCCCCCTCTCCAACTGGCAGTTGTAAAAAAAAAAGGTTGAATGCCTGGTGTATCTTTTTTAGCATTAGCAACTTGTAAATAGCTCTCCCACATGTAAGAGGTCGATTTAGACCCCACATATGAAGCAATGTTTATACAGGAAATACCACGGTGTTGACTGAGCCAAGTTGGGGCGGGGCAAGTGAAAGGGTGTGGTCCTGGCCAAACTTCTGGTCTAAAAGAGTAGAATGTCTTTCTGGGAAAGCTGCTTAAGCTGAGTAAAACTAAAAAGTTCAGTCTTCAGCTTTTTTTTGTCACCTTTCACAACCAGGGTAACCTACCTGACTGTCCATGAAAGACAGTGGTCATATCTAAACGTGGTCCCCCTTTTGTTTAGTGGACTCAAACGGTAAGGTGTCTGAGAACAAAGGAGAAGGATGACAATGAAGCAATGTTTTTGTGTGACGGGTTTTGCTCTCCACCAGACTGGAATTCTCTTCCCTTCTCAATGTTTCTTCATTTTCCTCATTCTGGGGTTTTGGAGTTTTTCCTTGCCCTCATACAGGTTTCAGATCAGGGGATGGTGTAATGGAAGTTTGTAGTCTGGATTTCTCTTCTCCAGTTTTGCTGTGAGAGTTCATGTCTCGCACGGGTTGGGGAAGATGGAACTAACCAGCATGTGTCTGATCTTTGATTTCACTGCTATGTTCCTGTCCCTGCAGATGGGTTTGAGTCTAGCAAGTGCATCTGTGGTTTGCCCTACCCTGTGGTTCGGACCTCTTTCTATATGTCAGCTCCAAGATATTTAAATTTGGTTCCAGGTTCTAGCTCCCAGTGGTTGATGGTGATGTTTGCAGTGATACAGTGTGGTACTGATCAATGGTACCATTGGAGCGTGGTTTAAAACCCCAGTCAGTGTCAGACAATGCTTCGTTCCCTCCCAAACTTTATTCAACATCTTCCTGGAGAAGATAATGTCTGAAGCTGCCGAGCAACAAGAAGGTCTATTTTGCTGATGATATTGCCGAATTGTCAGGAGACAAAAAAGAACTTTGAGATCTGATAGCCTGGAAAAGCGTCAAGCCAGTATGAGGTGGAAGTCAGAAATGCATATCAAACTGGGTGCCATTTGTGCTAATTAGTAACAAAAAATAACAAAAAACGGAGACTCCGAGGCTAGAGTGGGATGGACCTTTTACCCCTGCAGACAAGGTCATGAACAAGGACATTGTGACCTGCAGGTAAGACCAAAGATACCTGTGTAAACAGTCGTCAAGTAGCCGCATGTTGGGTGGGGTTAAGAGTGCTGTCAGTCACTCATCATTCTCGCAGGCTAATTAGCTCCTTACCTCCTTTCTTTCTACCTCCCTTCCTCTCTCTCTTTTCCTCTGGCTGCCTCCCTCCATCAGCCATTGCTCCTAACTGCACGCCGGAGGCCAAAATGCAGATGAGGACTGCCTCGCGTCAGGGGGAGCTTCTGCTCCGCTTAATTATGCGAGCGTGTGCGCGCCAAAGACGCCACTAGCTTATCGGTTTAGCGGCCCACACATACTCCCCATGTACACGCGCACGCTGGTAGACTTTCCATAACTGCTGTTGCTTCTATGCTAAACAGCAAAGCATCCTGGGAATTGCAGTGACAGCTCATTTTGGTTTCGGTAGGAAAGCTGCAGAGAGAGGACTTGTCCCTTACCCGCGTAGCCAACTTCTCTCCCCGCGGTGCTCACGGGAAACAGTCCGAGGCCTGTCATCGACCTCCCCCACCCCGCCCCGACCCCCCTTCTCTCGGCAGCGGTGACAGGGCTTGTTGACAAACGCCAGCAGTCATCGGGGCACCCTGGGAAATCTTCTGCCACCATTTTGTCAGCAGAATGACAGAAGTCGTTAATGTCTCGCCTCTCGCCCTGACACGGGAAGCGGCGGCTGACAGACTCCGACGCCTGCCGTACACACAAACACCGCGTCGAGTGGCGCGTGCACGCCGGTGGGTGCTAAACAACCTGCTACACACACGCGCACACCTTTGCGACCTGCGATCCTTCACACAGGGAGTCGGTGTTTGTGAGGTGGCTGCCAACTAGTGGGGACATTATGTGAGAGTGTACGACTAGGACTGTTAATGAGGTTGTGTGTGTGTGTGTCGTGGTTCGTACACCTTCAAATTCTAGGACTTTCAAAGCCAAATCTTCCAATTTTTCCAGTACCATTCAAAGCAGGAAACTAGTACCCATCAAAAGAACAAGAGCGTAAATCTTAGTTTCAAACACCAACCCCAGCCTTATTTCAGAACCCTAAAGTTGCTTTAAAACCCTACCTTGTAGACAAAACACTAGGTCCTAACCCTAACCCTACACTTAACTTTACCTATGACCCTAACCCTGTTGCTAACCGTACCGCTAGCTCAAGGGCTGGTTTAGAACCCTAATATGGAGGTCAAACCCTAATTCTGAAACCTACACCGGAGACAAACTGATTTATTTCAGGACCCTAAAATCACTTTAAAACCCTACCTTGTAGCCAAAACCCTTGGGCCTAACCCTAGCCCTACACTTAACTTTAGCTATAACCCTACCCTGATGCTAACCGTAACGGTCCCTCAAGGGATGGTTTGGAACCCTAATATGGAGGTCAAACCCTAGTTCTTAAAACCTACACCTGACCCTAGCTGTAAACCGAAACCCCGACTGTATTTCAGAACCCTAAATATTGAGTTCATACCCTAATGAGGAGACTAAACATCTAAACCTAGCCCCAATCCTACTTTAGAAGCATAAAGTTCAAAACCCTTATTTAAATCCAAAATTCTAGCTCCTCACCCTAGCCCAACACCTAACCAGAGAAACATGGCAACAATTTCAAGCATTTGCAAGCACTCAAACCTTGAAAACACATTAAAATTTCAAGCACTCATATTAACCCTGGCCGGACTAAACTCAGTGTGTTTCTTTTTTTACCTTAATACAATCTAAAGTTTTAACCTTGAAACCCTTGAATTTTAGGTGAAGTGCTTGAAAATGCAGTTGCCATGTTTCTTGGATGTCTGACTCTACCACATAAAAAAAGAAAAATGTTAAAAAAATGGTGAAAATGACACGGCCAAGTAATTATTGGCTATATATTATAAGGGCGCTTGAAATCCTTAAATTTTGGGTGAAGTGCTTGAAAATGCTTGAAATTGTTGCCATTGTGTGAAATGATGCAACGCTTGCTCTGGTGGCTAGTCATAATGGCGTTGTCATGTGAAGCGTCCCCTCCCCTCCCAAGACTGGCTGGAAACCAGTTACTGCCCGAAGATAGAAGGGATGGGCTCCAGCACCCCCGTGACCCTACTGAGGATAGGCAGTTTGGAAAATGGATGGAATTTGTATCTATTTATACATCTACCAAAGCCATTTCCCCCTAAAAGGAGGTGGCTCCAGTCAAGAACACACTCACATTCACCAAACATTCAATCTACTTCGCTCTTCCCAACCTCACACCGAACATTAAGCCCACAGCACAACACAGGGTAAATTGCTGTGCCAATTAATCAATCAAAAGGCACACAGAGTAGCATACAACAACCACCCACATACATACAATAATCCAATGTTCGACTGTAAAGTGCTGAGGTGGCATGCAACCCTTCATCGGTAGAGAGGCCTGACAGCATACACTGGTTTACCCCCTTTGTATCATTTGGTTTAATCCCGCCTCTGCCCCCCCGGGAACCCAAGTTAGCCAGTTCGAGCTGCTTGGATACAAGATATATATATATATATATATATATATATATATATATATATATATATATATATATATATATTAAAGAGAGAGAGAGAAAGAGAGAAAGAGAAAGAGAAAGAGAGAAAGAAAGAGAAAGAGAGAAAGAGAGAAAGAAAGAGAGAGAAAGAGAGAGAGAAAGAGAAAGAGAAAAAAAGAGAGAAAAAAAGAGAGAGAGAAAGAGAGAAAGAAAGAGAGAGAAAGAGAGAGAGAAAGAGAAAGAGAAAGAGAAAGAGAAAGAGAAAAAAAAGAGAGAAAGAGAAAAAAAGAGAGAGAAAGAGAAAAAAAGAGAAAAAAAGAGAGAGAGAGAAAGAGAGATAGATAGATACTTTATTCATCCCCGTAGGGAAATTCACACTTCCAGCAGTCTACCCCGTTGTTTATTAACATATATATATATATATATATATATATATATATATGGGCAGCACGGTGGCGCAGTTGTTAGCGCATGTGTGGCACAGTTCTGAAGTCATGAGAGTAAACATTCCTGTGTGGAGTTTGCATGTTCTCCTGGTGCTTGCGTGGGTTTCCTCCTACATTCCAAAAACATGCGTTTCAGGTTAATTGGCCGGTTCAAATTGTCCCTATGTGTGAATGAGTGAGTAAGTAATTGTCCCTAGGTGTGAATGGGCGAGTAATTGTCCCTAGGTGTGAATGAGCGAGTAATTGTCCCTTGGAGTGAATGAGCGAGTGAGTAGTTGTCCCTAAGTGTGAATGAGCGAGTGAGTAACTGTCCCTAGGTGTGAATGAGCGAGTGACTTGTCTGTCCTGTGTGCCCTGCGACTGGCTGGCAACCAGTTCAGGGTGTCCCCTGCCCACTGTCTGAAAATAGCAGAGATGGTTTCCAGCACCCCCGCGACCCTACTGAGGATAAACGGTGCAGATAATGGATGGATATATACCTGAAAGATTTGTCAAAATAGTGATTTTCTCCTGTCTGCCTCTCTACTACACGAGTGAGTGATTTGCATGCCCCCCGCTCGCTAAAGGCCGTGAATGACAGCCGACTTTCAAAAGTTGACTTAATAATAAGATATTTGGGAAGGTAGAAGCTGAGCTTCACCCGCTCGAGCGTCGATCTAATTCACCTCGGATGCGGCGCCGTTTATATATAAACATCTCGGCGCTTTTTAGCCGAGGGAACATATATCGGGGCGTTTTGTTGCCACCACATCACTCAGGCACTTATTTAAAGATTTAATTCTTAGTTGAAGCCCCGTTTGACTCAAGAGTCGTACAGTCGGGAATAAAATCCAATTTTCCGGCTGCCGAGGCAAAACACAAATGTAAATAGCGAGGAGACAGGCAGCCGAACGAAGGTTTGTGTTTTTAAAGCTTCAAGCGGGAAAGCGCGCAACCCTACGAGACGCACTTCGACATGGCGGGCCGCCTCCCTGCCTCGGCGGATCTTTGATCAGGCGCCGGCTTTTATGGGGAATGACTGGCGGAGGCACCCGCTGCTGTCACTACAAATCTACTTGTCGGGATCGGGGGGAACGCGACGGGGTGTCGCGGGACGGGCGGAACGGAGTTTGCGCGCTTTTATCTAGTCCTCTCGCCAACACCTGCTTGAGCGGGGGGTGAGCAAACGACAGCCTGCGGGCCCGTTAAGGAAAATGGTCAAAATATGACGTAAGGGATATGGGGTTCGTAAGGGTGCTCGAAATCCTTGAGAAAGCTTGCATTTTAAAAGGTGTTGTCGGGGTTCGTAGACCTTTGAAGTTCAAGCACTTTTCAAGCCCTTTCGAAGACAATTTATTCAGGTACCGGCGCCAATCAAAAAGATGATGATCTTCTACCTCATCTTGCCATCACATCACCCCTGTCCTTCAGGAGCTCAACTAACTCCCAATCTACCCTAGAATCAACTACAAAACCCTGCTCAACACCTTGTTAGGAATTAATTATTAAAATGTCGTTTACCGAAATTGTTCGAATTAGTTATCCGATTCCATTAACCATACACAACCTACATTCACCTAACAATGCGCGCTCGTTTCTTGATGGAAAAGATGAACAAGAGAAAGCCGACATTTTCACACGGGGGCAGATTCAATTTCATTAGCAATTTAAACATGAATGTCACATAATTTGCATTTGAGTTAAAAAAAACTCGCCGAGAAGGAGCTGGTATGATTATCCACCATCTTGCTGCTACGGGTAAAAAAATGTGAAAAAAAGAGCAAAAGGATGCGAAAATGAAATGATCTGAATTTATTTGAAATGATCTGCATTTATTTAGCGCTTTTCAAGTCAATGACTTCCCAAAGCGCTTTACAATGTGCTCCACATTTCCCAATAGCGGCCTTGCGGCCATGTAAGGCGCTAACCTGCTTATTGGGGGTATTAAGGGTTCAGTGTCTTACCCAAGGACACTTCGACATGTAACACGGACGAGCCGGGATTCGAACTGGGATCCCTTGATCCCAAGACGAGCGCTCTACCTCCTGAGCTACTGCCGCCCCAAAATGTAGCGTGGTTTGCTCACTTTAAGTCTCCATAGTTTGTATTCGGCCTTGTGCTTTTTAGTTGCACTACACTGCACCCTCAGATCACTCTCCTTCCTCCATCTCACTATACCCCCTGGCCGCCTCGGATCCATAGGGAGCAGAGCTTTCAGTCGCTCTGCCCCCCAGGCCTGTAACTCAACTTCCGCCTGACCTCCAGAATTCCGCCACCCTGTCCACCTTCAAATCCGGACTTAAAACTCACCTCTTCAGACTTGCCTTTTGTTAGTCATCTGCCTCACATACTGCCCCTTTTTAACTACTGTGTTTTTATTTGCTATCAATTACTCGCTTGTTTTATTCTTACTTTATTGTTGTTTGGTACTCTGTCTACAGCGAACTTGGGTGTCCTGAAAGCCGCTTCAAAATACAATGTATTATTATTATTACTGGCATTGGACTTGGGCGCTTCATCACTCTTGCTGCTGCTGGACCTTAGTGCTGCCTTTGACACTGTGGACCATAATATTTTATTAGAACGGTTGGAAAAATGGATTGGTCTCTCAGGAACGGTCCTCTTATGGTTCAGATACTACCTCTCAGATAGGACGCACTGTGTTAAATATGGCGAAATGACATCCCCGTTGATGAGGTACCTGTGGTGTTCCGCAGGGTTCAGTACTTGGCCCCCTTCTTTTTAACATTTACATGCTTCCATTAGGTGATAATATTGGCAAGTATAATATCAGTTTCCATTGTTACGCAAATGACACTAAACTGGAGATTTGGAGGCCTGCCTCACTGTAAGAGTCAGGTATCTAAGAATCATGGCAATGGCAACAATTTCAAGCACTTCGCCCAAAATCCAAACATTTTCCTGACCTTGGGAACACAACGCTAAAATTCTAGCATTTTAGACGATTTCAAGCTACTGTACCAACCCTAACCTTAAGGATTTGTGAAAAAAATTCCCATGATGGACTCAAATCACTTAGAAATCTTTATTCTAAGTAAAAGCAGATGACAGTATGCTTAAACGTTTCTACAAACCCGTTAGTAACCATGCAGTTTACAAAAACAAATGTACATTCTACTGTGACATCCTTGAATTCAAACAGGTGGTAAAAAAAAACAGCTTTAGCATGTTTAAATACAATAGATTTGTTTTTGATAGTTTAGCTTGTCTCTCCAAGGCAAATTGGTGCAAATATAAACACTTGGGCTGTAAGTGTACTGCACCGGCGATAAACCTGATGCTGTTTAGTAGTATCGGTAAGGATTTATTCCAATATGGTTTGTGTTTTTTTAGTTCTTATTTTACTGGGGGTAGGCTTCAATCACCATCCCGTGACCCTGAAACAAGAGAAACCCATACAAATGTGAATTTTGAGAAAAGAACGTTCTAAGGACTTACCCGGAGTTTTAGGGACTTACCTGTCCTCCGGCAGCACACGCCGCCACAAGTCCAAACTGTCCTCCTTCTTTCTGCAGTCTGTGAGCGACCGTGGTGACCAACCTGCAACCCGTGGCACCGAACGGGTGACCCAAGGACAGCGAGCCTCCCCAGTTGTTGAACTTCTCCATGGGGGGAGTACCAACCTTTAAAGAATTTCAGCCATTAGTTGCTGCTATGTACAGATATCCACCCGGAGGTCTTCACAAAGAATCCTGAAGGCTGTGTCCTGTAAAATCAGTCTCTGAGAAAGCTGATAGTTTGGTCAATCAGATTCAGAGTTGGGGTTGAGAAACATCATGGGTTTCACAAACTATCATTGGCTAGGGGGCGTAAATCGACCAGAGCGATTATCAAACCGTCATTGTACTTCTTTGTCTGTTTATACAGTATTGTTTGACTTTGATTTCTTTAAAATAAGACGGGCTTTTCATGTCGTGTGTCCAAAACCCGCCTTTCGCATCCCCCCTTCCCCCTCTCACACGGTGCGCTTTGCAGGCACCCCGAGCAACGCCCAGCGCTGTCGAACCCAAAGAACCAAGCGTACGGGGGGTCCACCCCACTCGAGTCCTCACAAACCCTCTATCCATTATCTGCACTGGTTACCCTCAGTAGGGTCACAAGGGCGCTGGCGCCCATCCCAGCTATCTTCGGGCAGTAGGCAGGGGACACCCTGAACTGGTTGCCAGCCAGTCGCAGGGCACACAGGGACAGACAATTTGCTCGCTCATTCACACCTAGGGACAATTTGGACCGGCCCATTTACCTGACATGCAAACACGGGGAGAACATGCAAACTCCGCACAGGAGGATTCGATCCCATGACCCCAAAACCGTGCCACGGAAGCGGTAATCACTCAGCCGCCTGTCGCCACACACAGGAAATTTCACTTCCAAGAGCCACCTCGTCCGCATAGGACATTACAAATTCAGACTGGAGCTGAAGGCCTAGGTTTCAACCGCACAGGCTGCCACTGCAAAATGGATACTACCAGGGAGAAAAAGAAAAAGCAGATTTACCTTTGTTTTCCTGCCCATGTACGTCTGGGCGAACCAATCAGAGTCCATAGCCTTCAAGTTTGCCATAATCTGTCCCTGGGAAGCACAAATCAAGGACCCATTAAGCATTAGCAAATTGCTAGGACATATTTAAGCCCTTGAGACTCGGATAACCTATTCCCATAACTTACTGCGAATGCCTCATGGAACTCAAACACATCGATGTCATTCATGGTCAAGCCTGCCCGTTCTAAGACTTTGGGTGTAGCGTAGGTGGGCCTGAAAGGGTCAGAGAGAATGAATGACACAATTTGCAGAACACATTAGAAAGGAACACCTTCAGGAACTCAATGACCATTTTTACGTAAACAGGGACCGAGTCACTCAATTAATGCGGATAATGAAGTACAGACGCTATCCTACTTACGAACGAGATACGTTCCGGACGATTGTAAGTTGAATTTGTTCGTAAGTTGCTTCAGTGCTATATTTTGTATGTTTAAGGTTTATATAAGTAACCTGTATTGTTTTGTTTGAAAAAATAAACATTACATTAAATAATATGCTCTAAAAAGATAAATAAAATGAAGTTTAACTTACTTTTGGAAGATGCGCTTCAAAAGTTAGGCGACTTCCGTGGTGAAAAGCGTTCCAACCTTTTCTCAATTGCATCAAGCTTTCTTATTCCACTTTCGCCTCTTCTTTACACTTGCATACCTGTCAACCTGTACGTTTTTGCCTTACAAAGTACGTTTATTATGCATTTTAAGACGTGTACGACGTACAAAAAAATCTGCAAATTTGTCAATTATGGGTACCATCCGGTATGCACCGACTATCACGAAACGGCAAATCAATCAAGTTAAAGCAGTTCGCCTCGGTAGCCTCCATCTTGGTATCGTTTTTTTCGTTGCAAACGAAGCGAGCGGTTTGATGCTACTGTGCGCATGCGTCTGCCGCCTGGGGATTTCCCATCATGCATCATTCCGTAGTAGTTATGCAGTGAAAGGAAGTCCGTCTCTTTTTAGAGAACCGGCTTTTTCGGCTCAACTCATTAAAGAGAGTCGGCTATCAAACGGCTCATTTGCTTTGATGCACTATATTACGAATTATGATGTCGTGTAAAGAAGTTAAGAAAAAAAGTATAAAAGTATAAAAGGAGATTATGAAAAAAGACAGGTTTGTTGTGGTTATCCCTTTAATCAGTATATTACCAACAATAATTTAATGCAGAAAATGAATTCATAATTTGAATTGTATTTTTTCCTTCTACAGTGAACGTCCAAGGTACTTAATTTTTAAACTTTTTTTATCCAACCATTATCTCAACCGCATCAATCTTTCTTATTCCACTGTCATTTCAAAAGAAACGGCTCGCCTCTTCTTTACACTCTACATCAACCGTAATGAACGGATGCACAAGATATTAAACAATAAAAATGTCCAAGATCTTAGTACGCAGGAGATGGAGTATAGTAGGTTTAAACACGAACTAGGAACAGGAAGCCGGATTTCTTCTTCTGGGTGGATGCTGGGTTGAGCCCTAACAGCACCACATGCCGGTAGTGGCAAAAAGAAGCACTACAGTATTTTTCAACATCCCGAAAAAAAAATGATCGTATCTTTTACGTAAGTCGAATGTTCGTAAGTAGGGGAGCGTCTACTATGTTATCCGAATGTTGGCCAATGCATCGTCACATACGATATTCCTGAGTGTATAACATGCTTTTTTTTGTTTTAACCTAAAAAACTCAAAGTTTGGGTGCGCGTTGTACACAAGGTTTTCCCGGATCGTCGCAAAACATTGTAATGGCAATCGAACCCGGCAATCGCGGCGAGAGTGCCGAAATCCAACCACTGGAACTGATTTTCTATTGATGACATATAAAAAGGCATCGTGTTTTATCGCTTCATCACACCGTCTTTAGTCAAAGAACCAGAGATGAATGTCAAATTCATTGTGCGTTTTACATGTTACTATGACAGTAAACTTGCAACTTACAATGCTTATAATATAGTAGAAGAATACATTCTGATTTATTGTCATTGAAAACTACATTAGTCTCTGGTACCGTGACTAAAAGTAGTGTGATGAGGGGATAAAACCTCGGTGCTCTCACTGCAGCGACCCGGTTTCCATTCCCATTGCATCCATCTGCAAAGTTTGAGATGAGAAAAAGCAAAACGCCCTTTTATACAGGTTTCTAATCAAAAATGCGGAGTGTGTGTTTTACACAAATACGGTATAACCCCCAAATGAGCCAGCAATAATTTACGAAGCGTGGGAATATATTTACCTAAAAAGTACAGCTGAATACAGTTATGGTGTAGAGTACAAGACGGCTCTGCCCTCATGGAGATATTCCCCTCAATGCATATACTCACATTTAAGCTAGTATTACTGGAAACAACTTAAAATCACGGTAAGTGAATTCTGGTATATTTGTGTTTTTTGCACTACCACGTGCCAGGAGAAAAAAGAATAACGTCTTGGGCAGTACCCAGTAATGGAGTCGTCTAGTGACAAATGTGGATATGGAGTGTCTCCGCTAAGTATTAACCAAATATTGATTTCACAGGGAATATCATCAAGTGAGACTCACCCCAGGAGCAGCTGATCTTTTGGGTCCTGAGACACGAAGACAAAGTCTCTGTCATGAGAAATTTGAGAGAAGAGCTTTTCAAATTTGAGGCGTAAAAAGGAAGTTGCGGCATGAAACCAGTAGGGGGCAGAATTACCTCAGGTAGGCTTTGGGTTTGTAGCCCATTGCCAGAGCTTTTTCTTCCGACATGATGAGCACAGCAGAAGCGCCGTCAGTCTGGAAACATACATGAAAAAAATCCACTAGTTAGATCAGAGGTGTTAAACATAAGGCCGCGGGGGCAGGATCCGGCCCGCGAACTGATTAAATCCGACCTACGAAACAACGCTGAGAGAAGCGCAGAAGGAAACAAATTCGAAAACTGAGCTGCGATTTCAAACATGTCCACTGGGGGTCGCCTAAGCCAGACGCCACTCTGACACCAATCTGTTTCTTTTTTCCTCGTTTTTTTCTCCCTTTCATTTTTTTCTCTCTATGTTTCTCTTTCTTTGCATCTATCTTTCTTTCTTTCCCCCATCCCTCTATTTTTATCCTCCTTTCTTATTTCATTTCTCTTTATCAATCTTATTTTCTTTTTCTTTCTATATTTTCCCCACTCTCCTCTCTATTTCTCTTCCCCCCTTTTTCGCTCACTTTTTCTTTCTTTATTTTCCCTTTGTCTCTCATGTTGTTTCTCTTTCTTCCTTTCTATCACTTTCTCTTTTTTTTACTGTCATTTTTCTCTCTTTTTCTCCATTTCTCGATCTCTTTCTTTGTACCATTCAACATCTCCTCTCTTTCTCAATTTCCCTCTGTTCTTCTGTCTCTCCCTCCCTCACTCAGCCTCTCTCCCACTTTTGATCTGACTTTCTCTTTTCCTCTCCTCTCATTCTCTTTCTATATTTTCCCTCTCGCTCTTTCACCATCTCTCCTCTCCTTTTCTCTTTCACTCACTTTTTTCCTCTCATTTTCTTTCTTTATTTTATCCGACTCTCTCACATTGTTTATTTTTCTTCCTTTCTATCACTGTTTCTTTCTCTCTTTCATTGTCAGTTTTCTCTTTTTCTCCATTTCTTCATTTCTTCTTCTTTGTATCTTTCACTATCTCCCCTTGTTTTCTCCATTTCCCTCTGTCCCTCCCTCCCACTCTCCCAGACTTTTTATCTGACGTTCTCTTTTCCTCTCTTCTATTATTTCTCTTATTTTCTATATTTTTCCTCTTGATATTTCACCATATCTCCTTTGCTTTTCTCTTTACCCCTCGTTCACTCACTATTTCCCTCAATTTCTTTCTTTATTTTCTCCTACCCTCTCACATTGTTTATTTTTTTTTCCTTTCTATCACTTTCTCTTTTTCTCTCTTTCATTGTATTTTTTCTCTTTTTTCTCAATTTCTATTTCTTTGTATCTTTCACTATCTCCCCTTGTTTTCTCCATTTCCCTCTTTCTCTCCCCCACACTCTTTATCTGATTTTCTTTCTCTACCCCTCTCACTTTCTCTCTCCATCTCCGGCTCCCTTTCTCATCAGTCTTCTTTCTCCCATCTCTTTTTGACGTTTTTCTCTTTCTCACACTCTCCATTGCTCTCCTTCACGCTCTCTTTTTCTCTGCACTCTGTCTCTTTCTCTCGAATTGAGTGGTCCCTGAAAGAGTGCTTCGTCTTTCCTGTGGGCCCCTCAGCCAAAATGAGTTTGACACAAAAAAGCTGGAACAGTTCGTTGATATGAAGTCTTACCAAGAAAGAGGAGTTGGCGGCGGTGACTGTGCCGTGAGGTTTCACAAAAGCTGGTTTCAGTTTCGCCATCTGCTCCTTGGAGGATGGACGGATGCCGTTGTCCTTTGAGACAATGTCACGCCCTGCAGGGACACAACTTAACTATCATGGAGATAAATACATTGATATTTTTATTTTTGTACATTTACCATTTCCATACTTTTAACTTAAACCCCATCAAGAAAATCCATAAACGTGGTACCCATGACTTCAAAATATTCTACTTGCTGACGCCATCTTCTGGCTGAAATCATTATTGCAGCTTGTCAAGCTGCCCATTTGTCACACACACACACGTGTGTGTCTTTCTTAGATGTGCTCAAATAATGTTTGGGGTTTGGGTTGGCATTTGGACTGTAACCTTAACCCTACCCCTCTTACTTTCACCATTTTCATCCTGAAAAAAGGACTTAAAAACAACCAGCACACGCATGAAATCACTCCCCTTGGATTGCTAAACGGCATGAGGTTTGGCAGACGATTGAGCCCATTTTAACCTCTATTTATTACAACCTGGTAATAACAGTTACAACATAGTAATAACATGTTTTCAAAATGAGTATCATGCTGGTAGCCCTTTGCGCTAATCACAATGAAAAAAATAGCACCCACCTCCCAAAGGTTGGCGACCCCGGGACTGTAGTGCAACCAAAACAATCTCAGTTTTAATATTTTCCTCTACTCAAAAAGGAAAAATAAATTTAACAAAAGAAAAATAATTGACTAAATGATCTGCCAAACGGAACGCGATTTTCTTAGCTGCGTAATGGCTGCAAAACTGAGTTTTCCAGCATGACATTGACTAAGGTGTTTATAGATCTTAGAAAAATAATGACTGATGATTTAAGATACAAATTACATTTTTTATGCAAGTCGTTTATTATCACATCTGTCAACTTGTACGTTTCGCCATACAATGTACGTTTATTATGCATTTTAAGACGTGTACGACGTACGAAAAAATCTACGGAAAAACGCAAGTTTGTCAATTATGGTTACCCCCCGGTATACACCGACTATCACAAAACGGCAAATCAAGTCAAACGAGCTCGCCGCAGTAGCCTCTATCTCGGTATCATTTTCTTTCGTTGCAAATGAAGCGAGCGGTTTGATGCTACTGTACGCATGCATCTGCCGCCTCGGATTTCATGTGGTAGTTATGTAGTGAAAGGAAGTCCGTCACTTTTTAGAGAACCGGCTTTTTCGGCACAACTCATTAAAGAGAGCCGGCTCTCAAACGGCTCACTTGCTCCAAGAAGTGTTCCGCTGGTTCGAGAGCGCTCTCCATCCGGGCACCGGTGTTGTGGAATGCTCTTCCCCCTGAGATCCGATCTGCAACCTCAGTGGAAATGTTTAAATCTAAGCTTAAAACTCACTTCTACTCTATAGCATACGAATAACCTAAACTTCTTATATGTAATAGCTTGTGAAGCCCTTAGAGACTAATTGTGATTAAGGGCTATACAAATAAAAATGACTTGACTTGATGCATTATATCTCATCTCATCTCATTAGCCGTACCGCTTATCCTCATTAGGGTCGCGGGGGGGCTGGAGCCCATCCCAGTCATCTCCGGGCAGTGGGCAGGGGACACCCTGAACTGGTTGCCAGCCAATCGCAGGGCACACAGGGACAGACAACTCATTCGCTCATTCACACCTAGGGACAATTTTGGACCGGCCAATTCACCTGACATGCATGTTTTTGGAACGTGGGAGGAAACCGGAGTGCCCGGAGGAAACCCACGCAAGCACGGGGAGAACATACAAACTCCGCACAGGAAGTCTGGAGCTGGATTTGAACCCACGACAGGTTCCCATGACATGAACTGTGCCGCACAAGCGCTAACCACTGCGCCGCCGTGCTGCCCTTGATGCATTATATTACAAATTATTATGTTGTATAAAGAAGTTAAGAAAAAAAGAAGAATCAAAGGAGAAAATGAAAAAAAGACAGGTTTGTGGTTATCCCTTTAATCAGTATATTACCGACAATAATTTAATGCAGAAAATGAATTTATAATTTGAATAAGAAAATGTATTATTCTACTTAATTATATTTGCATGTATTTTTTCCTTCTACAGTGAACGTCCAAGCTACTGAATTTTTTAACTTTTTTTATAATAAACATCATTCATGTCGAGCAATTATATATCTCACAAGAAAATATTCATTAACAATATATATGATATAACGAAATTCATGTACAATATAACATGTACATAAATAAACACGTTTGAAAAAAATATATGGTGTAAGATTATTTTGTAAGGGAAAATACGACTGTTTGTAAGGGCGTGGAGCCCTGGAGCGCAACAGGTATGTATTATTCAAGTGAAAGTCGTGTCAATTCTCAGTATGAACAAATACTGAAGATTTCGTGGAACCCAATTACCTCTTTCCTAGGGTTATTGTGGCCTCTTGTGGCCATTTAGGAGATTCACACAAAAATGAGAGCATGGGCTCCATTTAAAAACAACAGAACGTTTCATTTCACAGCATCGCCGTGCAAAGTGAGGAAATATTTACCCGGCACTTTAAAGGAGATGACATCCTGTAGCAAACCAGCATCTTGGGCTTTCTTGGCGAGAGAATGCGATCGCAGAGCAAACTCGTCCTGCTCTGCTCTGGACACTCCGAAAGCAGCTGCCAAGCGATCTGCGCTGTGTCCCATCGTTTCGGCCGTGGAGAACTCGGCGACAGCGGGTAGCTTCCGGCACAAAGACAGAGCGCGACGTTAGAATGGATTGCAATTCCGGGCGTCTTGTTCAATGCACAAATAATGTGGATAAGGAGTAAGAGTTTGAATGGAGCGAGGGACGATTTGGATGTTGAGTTGCGCTTTTGAAGCCGCAAATTCTAAAAACATACTGTTGGGAGTAAGGAAACACAAATCATTTGCAAACAGGCCTTTTCAAAAGCACTGTAATCAACACAGCCCCGAAGACCATTGGCTGCTCTCTGCCCAGTCTGGTGGACATTGTTGGATACCGCAATCAACAATATAAAGGACTCTTCTTACTCCGCCACTGTCGCTTTGACCTGTTGCCCTCTGGTAGGAGCTACAGGTCCCTTAAAACAAGCACTAACAGGCTCAGAGACAGTTTCCTCCCCAGGGCAATCACAACCCTGAACAAGCGGGCAAAACAGTGAAAATATATATACTTACTATCATTTAACTTACGAAAAACGGTAGATACGAAAAAAAAATTCGGGATGACGAAAAAATATCAGGACATTGCTGTAAGTTAGATTTTGTATTGTGTGCACCTATTTTCGAGTACAGGACAGTACTGTAGTGCTTCTTTCCGCCACTACCAGCGTGTGGCGCTGTAAGAGCTCACCCAGCATCCACCCGGAAGTAAAAAAAAATCCGCTTCCTCTTCCCAGTTCTTGTGTAAAAAATGTTTGTACTGTATCACCAGCGCGCTAAGAACTTTGACATTTTTATTGTTTAATATCTCCTGCATCCATGCAATATGGTTGGTGTAAAGTGGCGAGCCGTTTCATTTAAAATGAAAGTGGAATAAGAAAGCTTGATGCGGTTGAGAAAATGGTCGAACACTTATTTCGGCCACTTTTTACCAGGGAGGAGGACCTCTCGAAGCCGATCTTCCAGTTAAACTTCACTTTATTCATCTTTATAGAGCATATTATTTGAGTGGCATGTCAAATCTTATTGCATATTTCAATTACAAACAAAAAAACTATAACAAATAACATTGCTAAAATTGTGAATGATATATACAGTATTAAATAAGCTGCGCGGCGGCTGGGTGGTTAGCGCGCAGCCCAAAGTGTGGAGCAGATAATGGATGGATAGATTTAATACGCTATATTGATTGATTCCACCAACACTAACGGTGTATTTAAGGTGGGTGCAAGCCAAGTATAGTCAATTCTGCTAAGTTTAACTTGTGTGTGCTACTATAAGCTACTATACATACAGTATGACCTGTTCACCTGAGCCACTCGTCCATTCAACTTGCTGGCATAAAGAGGTATTTTACCCGTTACTCAACCAATATGGACCAACATTGTATATCCTGCCCTAACAATACGTGCACAGCTCGGCTACATCACACTTTGACAACCCTAAATGTCTGATAGATTCCAGTTGGTTGGATCCCTTAACTACAAAATGTGAACTTAAACAATACATACTTAAGATATGATGTAAAGTGTACTTAAACAACTATAAATACCCATATTTATGAATGAAGCCTGAACTAAGCAAACATAAATACTCATAATATGAATAAAATGTCGACTTAAACATCTATAAATACCCAAAATATTACTATATATGTACCTACACAGCTATAAATACACAAAATGTAGCTAAAATGTGTAAATATACAAATATCACATATGAGTAAAGCAAAACAATGACAATTATTTAAATATGTAGGTAATGAGGAATAATCTACTGGTAGAAAGTAAAATAATTTGAAAAATGTATTGAACCTTAATGGCAGACAGTTGTACATTATCCTCAAATTTGGCAATCATTCCCTTTTTTGTCTCGATCGTTGTCACTGTTTTCCACTTCCCCTTATCACTAATTTCTTGGGATTCAATAATATCGTGACAAATGGGCAATAAAACCCAGTAGATCACAATAAAACTAGTTGTGTTCTTGCCCAACACAATTGGAACAGAACAGGATCAGGTAGAGGGCATGTTATATGTCGAAGTGTCCTTGGGCAAGACACTGAATCCCTAATGCCACCAATAAGCAGGTAGGCGCCTTGCATGGCTGACTCCCTATCAGTGTGTGAGTGTGTGTGTGAACGGGTAAGTGTGAAGCACATTGTAAAGCGCTCTGGGAGGTCTTCATTGACTTGAAAAGCGCTATATAAAAGCTGACCGTTTAGCATTTTTTATCACTAAAAAAAGTCGCTATCTTGCCGCCTGCACTTTCTTTCTGCTTATTTGAGATGTTACCATCTACAATCTTTTTCTGTATCAGCTGGTATAAACTGACATGAATCCCAACATTCTGCCTTAACAGTACGCGCACAGCACGGCTACGTTACACTTGTTTACAAACAAAGGAAGGGGACTATACGCTAACGGGGCCTTAATGTTGTTCAGTCAAACGAAATAATGAAGGTACGGTAGAAATCGATTTCAGGATTTCTCATTTCATTGCACCAAATACCGTCAAACACGTACTTCTGGTGTGAGGTGTGCCAGACGGATGCTGCCGATCAAACCGAGCCTCTGGCCAAGGGTCTTGGCCTTGTTGAGTGACAGCATGGTCTTCCTCATCTTGCGGCTGTGACGGATGGGGACGTCCGACATGAACTCCACTCCGCCTGCCACCACCGCGTCGCACTGCCCGGCAGCAATCAGGCCAATCGCTATCAACGATCAATCGATACATTCATGGGTCAGCTGGGCAAGAAAAATTGTTAGGCACACACGTCAAAAGTCAAAGCCCGCGGGACACTTCCAGCCCACAGATGTTCTACAACCAATGAGATGATCTTTAGTCATTATTAGCATATATATTTTACAAGCACCTATACTACATCCCCCACAAGGCAACAGTGATGCACCCACACACACGAAACAGAGATACATCATATTGGATTTTCCGGAATATAAGTGTAAGGTGGGCTTAGGGTACTTCTCCAAAAGTGTGTATCTCTAAACCAGATGGTATCTCGTTTCTGTTTCAAATATTGGTACCGCCCAAAGGGGTGTTTCTTTCTTTCTCTGTGTTTGTTCTGCCTAAATAAATGCAGTTTGGTGGAGGAGAAGCCCCCCTCCACAACATGTAAGAGGTCGATTTAGACCCCACAATAAGGCGCAGCCAAAAAACCCCAAATTAGCCAGAAATGTGAACGTGCGCCTCAAATGTGGGCAAAACTGGAGATGTGTTACCATATTTGCACAATAAATGATCAGTAAGTACATTTTAGGAGGACTCGGGATCACCGAATCCTGACAACCAGACTTGTAGAGACATGGATGGTTCTTAATAATTGCATAACATTGAATGCAACTGAAATCGAACCTGGATCCCGATTGGGATAGCGCCGGATCCTATTCACAAGACCAGTGTTTCTCAACTGGTGGGTAGAGACCCAAAAGTAGGTTGCGGGCATTTACCATGGCAAAATGTAAAAAAAAAAAAAAAAAAAAAAAAAAAAAAAGCACGAAATAACTGAGTGTTTTATAACACCTTGACAGGAGATGGTGGTAATTCCAGTTATGGTAACAAGAAAAATCTGAAAAGCCATTTAGGAGCTGAGCCGGTTCTCTAAAAAGAACCAGAATCCCCATCACTGCCCTTTACAAGACCTGTCAACTTATACGCTTTCCCAATATTTTTTTCAAATTTCAAATTGCTTGAGGGCGTGGCCCCCGCATTGCCCAAATACACACATAGGCGCGCCCTGGGCACACACCCAGACCCCCACTAAATTCTATGGGAAACAATGAAATTACAAATATTTTGAATACGTGCAACCATGCGTTTAATTATATCTTTCAGGACAAGCAAAATCATTTCCGACAATGTCATTCCAAACGACCGAATTACCTCCCACAATGTCCTTGTCGTCATTTTGTTCAGAATCTCTTGCGACTTTCCGAGTAGGCTGTACCAGTGACTGGTTTGATGTCAGACAATATTCTTGCGGCCCAGCCCAGTAAAAACATGAACAATTTGGTACTGTGAAATAACTAGAATGGTGATTAGATAAAAACTAATGCATTTTCATGAGTTGTCTGTATCCTAGGTGGTTCAGTGGATAAGATAAAGCGCACTCCATGCCGCGATCTGAGTTTGATTCCCGTTGCATCCAGTGTTTTGCAGTTGTGACCAGTGATATAGTCCGACTGATCAATCGATGCAAAAATATGGCACTTTTTAGGTTTATGCAACCATAGTCCTTACACAAGTTTTAACTCCATACATCATAGTCCGGTGCACCCTATATATGAAAGAATGGGTGATTTTTAAAATGTGATGCATCTTAATCTCTCCCTGTGATTTACATTTCACGGTTTCGCAACTACACTCCCCCTACTTCCGACCATTCAATTTATGAAAAAAAAAAAATAATAATTGGGAATGTCGAAAAATATCCGGACATTGTCGTAAGTTAGATTTTGTATTGTGTGCACCTTTTTCAGAGTACAGGACATTGCTGTAGTTCTTCTTCCCACCACTACCGGCGTGTGACGCTGTGAGAGCTCACCCAGCATCCACCCCGAAGAAGAAATCTGGCTTCTACTTCCTGGTTTGTGCGTACACACACTGCACTGTATCTCTAGCACGCTTGTAACTGTTTATTATCTCGTGCATCCATTCAATATTGTTGGTGTAAATTGTAAAGAAGAGGCTCGACGTTTCATTTGAAATGAAGGTGGAATAAGAAAGCTGGATGCGGTTGAGAAATCGGTTGGAACGCTTTTTTCTGGCCACTTTCTACCACGGAGGAGAATGTCGCCTAACTCTTGAAGCCCATCTTCCAAAAGTAAGTTAAACTTCACTTCATTTATCTTTATAGAGCATATTATTTTGAGAAATGTTTTTTTAGTACATCACAGAACTTGAGCCTTTATTAAAGTGTTCAAATCAATTGGATACCTGAAGTCATCGCCTGATTGGAGGAGATGCAGGCCATGGTGACAGTGTGAGCGGGGATCTTGTCTGAAAATCCGGCACCTAGAGCTGCCTGAAAAGGACAGTAGTCAACAATGCCGCGTCGGAAAGCGGGTTTACGTCCAAATGTTCCTACCTCTCTGGCAACGTTGCTCGTCTTGACCTCCTGGATGACTGTCCCATAGATGATGTAGTCCACGGCGTCTTTGGGCAGGCCCGTTTTATGCAGGAGACCTCTGTAGAAAACCGCATATCCCCAGAGTAAAATAACAGCAGTAAAACACAGGAAATGTCACAGGAAACAGACTTACTGTAAAGCAGCTCGGGCCAAGTCATGGGGCATCAGATCGGCATAGCTAAAAGAATAGAATAGCCTTTATTGTCATTGATATCGACATTGTATGCAACGAGATTAGACATTATAGACATCATAGGCGCCGCCGCGACCGGCAGCCTTTCCAGCAGCTCCGTGTTATTTCGCTCTTTTTGTGATTTATTCTTTCTGCTTCTATCTTCGGTGTTTTTCGTCCCGTTTAACAACTACACTTTAGATTACTTTCTATCCTTATGGGTTTTAATGCACAAACATGCGTTTATTCGAGGAATCAACTCCTTGCCCTGAAGAATTCTCGCGCCGGCGTGATGAGGAAGCCCTATTGTGGATGCAGAGCCGGAGCTAAGGTGAAGGCTAAGTGGCTAGCGGCGTTATAAGCCTTCGGTACCGTCCGTAATCATGGGAAATGTGAACTCTCTACCAAATAAGACAGACAAACTGGCTGAGCTGGTGAAAAACATCAAAGCGTACAGGGAGTGCAGTTTGCTGTGTTTTACGGAAACGTGGCTCACGTCTAGCATCCCGGACGCTAACGTGGAGCGCTGTTAGGGCAGACAGAGACACAAAAGCCTGCGGGAAGCAGGGAGGAGGTGGACCCGCTATCTACGTGAACACGAGGTGGTGTAACCCTGGGCACAAAGATTTCCATCTGCTGCAGGGACGTCGAACTTTTGGCCTAGCGTGTGACGTTGTCCACTCCATAGTTGCTAAACTACAACACAGCACCCGAGGCCATCCTGGTAATCTGTTAATAAACAACAAAAGGATACTGCTGGAAGTGTCAATTTCCCTACAGGGATGAATAAAGTATCTATCTATCTAGACATGGTGCTCCAGGTAAAACACATAAGACTCTGAAGGTGATGTGCGACATTTAAAAACTTAAGGCTGCAATCGTGACATCAAGCCAGGAGATGGTGCCCGAGTAACATATGATTTGCGTGCATTTCTTAGACGCGCTTGAATGAGGGTTTGTTCCGCCCTGAACGAGCCTGATACAAGTAAGATAAAAGCAGAAAGGTGCAATGAAATATAAAGCCTCTTTGAACTCAGTTGGGCATTGTTAGCACATACTTAATAGATACATAATAAGAATAATTACAATGTAGCATAACAACTGGTCCAAGTTATAATTAATGTGATGATAGAAGAGTGCACCATGAAAAGTAGTCCAACAATAGCAGCAAGAAAAAAAATTAAAAAATAGGTCGCAAGATATACATTTTCAGTTTTGCCCAATTGTTTAGGTTAGGAGCGGCACGACAGATGAGTGGTTAGCGCGTTTACTTCACAGTTCTGAGATCATGCGATCAAATCAAGCTGAAAATGATAGTCCTTCCGCAAGTCTGTGTGCAGTGTAGGGCAGCCACGATTAGTTGTTGCCGAAAAAGGATAATAGAAATACAAAGACCCTTCGCTCAATCGAATTGTGTTTATTGTCATTGATATCGAGGTATTGAGCGTTGTGGTCGGAGAGAGCCCACTGCGAGTTGTATGAGTGTGTATTGGGTGGGCGTGACTGGGATTTACTGACACAACTCACCATTCTAACAGCCGGGACATGAAGAGTTAATGTCTTTGTATTCAAACAAAGTGGGAATGATAGCGGCCGCTAGCCTTTAGCGTCTCGTTACATGAAAAATAAATGTAGCAATTAAAATCGGACTCAGGGCGGCAAGGCGGATGAGTAGTTAGCGCTTCTGCGGCACAGTTCTGAGGTCATGGGATTGAACCCAGTTACCAACCTTCCTGTGCGGAGTTTGCATGCTCTCCTTGTGCTTGTGGTTTCCTCCCACGTTCATAAAAAAAGGATGTCAGGTTAATTGGCCGTTAATTGTCCCTGATTGTGTCCGCTGTTGAAAATTCATAAAACTTAAAGCTAAAAAATATACAATTTAAGGGATTTTAGGGGCCTTTTTAACACAGTGACGGGTCATTTTGACCCGAAGACAAGATGGGTTGAGGGACCTGTAGCGCCTACCAGAGGGCAACAGGTCAAAGAGTATAAAGAGAAAATGTAATATTGGAAAATCTTGACACCAATAAACCAGAATCTAAATCCAACAAGAGTAGGAGACGTACGTAGTTCCAGACATCAGGAAGGGGGTCCGTACTCCTTCCACCAGTACGATGTTCTTCACGCCAGGACGGGCTAAAGTCTTTTTGCTTTTGGTCTGAGCTAGATAACAAAAAATAAAAAAAACAGAAAAAGGTCAGGGATCAAGTACAAAATCAGTTACAATATTTATCCGTGTGGCCAGCACGGTGATGAAGTGATTAACGTGTGTGCGACGGTTCTGAGGTCATGAGTTCAAACGCTCATGAGTTCAAATCTTTTGGTAATTTCTATCAAAAGTTGTGATTTTTAAAATGAATGCAAACTAAATGCTTCCTCTGGCCGCTAAAGGCCAATAAAGTATATACTCTCAGCTTCGTAGTTTGATCCAGTGTAGTCTAATATTATTGTCCATACACTGCTTAAACTCATTTTGTATTATTTTTATTCATTTCAAACCAGTACAAGAAATAAGGCTCCCACTTAAGTTTGTATAGTGTGGTGAGTTGGTTCAGGTCTAAAACTGCTTTCACTCCAGTCTTTGGTACAGTGAATTTTCATCTAGCTGTCCGATTTCTGTGATTTTCAGCATGAAAGGGGTCATGTGCAGAACGTGCAGCTCGTGTTGCCATCAAACTTGACCACTGTATAACTAAAAATATGGAGAATACTGAATTGAAACTTTATAACTAGATATTGCGCAAAACAGCAATGCTTGACTCAAGTTCTGTGTGTGCCAAGCGGGGAAAGAAATGAGGTGTCTCGCCTGACCACATGAGTCATTGGGAATTCCTGTATTTATTATAAAACTTCCACGCAAGGGATTTGGATATTGTTACTAAAAATAGACTGGATGTGTTAAGCAGACCTGGAGGAGTATACGCCATCTTTACTGTCATATGTTTAGTTCTGATCGAACGCTGTTCTCCAAGCTCCAGTGTAAGGACCATTTCAACCCTAACTCCCAGAACATGTGGAAAGACATCAGGTCCATGACAGACTACAAGATGATGCCCCAACTTGTCAGGCATGACTCCACCCTGCCTGACAAACTAAATGGCTTCTTTGTCCCCTGTCCTGCAGTGGCATCAGGTGACATCCACTTGGAAGAGGATCAACACCCGCAAAACAGCAGGACCGGACAAGGCGTCAGGTTGAACTCTGAGAAGATGCACTGACCAGCTAGCAGATGTGTTCCTAAACATCTTCAACTTCTCCTTGGAGCTGTCCAAGGTTCCAGTGAGTTTCAAATTTTCCAGTATAATCCCAAGAATGAAAAAAATCCCCGTCTTTCTTAATGATCAGAGGCCTGTCCATTTGACCCCAGTGATAATGAAATGCTCCGAGCGGATTCTTCTCAAGTACATCAGAGACTTCATCCTCACATACCTCGACAGCCTCCAGTTTGCCTATGGGAAGAATCGGTCCCTGGAGGATGCTGTGTCCATCTCCCTGCACAACACCGTGACCCATCTGCAGCAGCCTAACACATATGCCAGGCTGCTGTTTTTTGGACTTCATCTGAGCTTTCAAAACGGTCATCCCAGACAAGCTTGCGCTGAAACTACACACAGTGGGTCTGCCTGCGCCATTGTGTTGCTGGATAAGTGACTTTTCACCAAGCTGGTAAGAATTGGGAAGATGACATCAAGCCCCCTGGTCCTCGGAACAGGCATGCCACAGGGGTGTGTGCTCAGCCCAGCCCTCTTCACCATATTTATTCACGACTGTGCAGCCATCCATCCCACTGATACAATCGTAAAATTCGCAACAGAGATTGCAGGGGTGGGTTTCATCTCAGGCAACAATAAGACCCAACACAGAGAGAGGGTACAAATGCTCTCACGGTGGTGTGCACCAAACAACCTGGTGCTGAACACTAAGAAGACCAAGAGTTCATCGTGGACTTCAGGAGGTCCAGAAAGACGGACTGTGCCCCCCCCCTTGGACGGAGAAGTGTTGGCGCGAGTGGTCAACATCAAGATCATGGGCCTCCACATAACATCCGATTTCTCTTACCAACATTTGTCACCCGGTGAAGGCACAGCAAAGAATCTTCTTCCTCAGGAAACTTAAAACGGGCTGGTCTCTCCCCTCGACCACTTTTCAACTTTTACAGAGCGACAATCGAAAGCATCTCTGCCTCGACGTGACCGTGCAGTATCTGCTCAGTACAGAAGAGGAAACAACTGGTGGGGTGGTAAGGACTGCACGGGGCATCGTGGGCCGTCCCCCTGCCTGACTTGGAAACATATATGCGGGCCTCATCAAGAGGAGAGCAAATGCCATCGCCAGGGATCCCGGCCCACAGACCTTGTATCGTTTAGGAAAACGATACAGGAAAATCCACACCACCACTAACGGACTGAGAGACTGTTTTCTTCCCCCCAGTGCTGTCAAGTCCATCAGCCACCCACCCCAACTGCAGGACAATAACTTATTGGTTGTGAGCCACAGCACAACGAACTTTCCTCGACAGATAAAATGGCTTTCCTTTTTGTCGATTATAAATAATTATTATATTCTGTTTCAGCAGCACGGCGGCGCATTGGTTAGCGGATGTGCGGCACAGTTCTGAGGTCATGAGATTGAACCTCCTGTGTGGAGTTTGCATGTTCTCCCCGTGCTTGCGCGAGTTTCCTCCGGGCACTCCGGTTTCCTCCCACATTCCAAAAAACATTGCATGTTAGGTTTATTGCCTGACCAAATTGTCACTAGGTGTGGATGAGCGAGTGAGTAATTGCCCCTAGGTGTGAATGAGCAAGCGACTTGTCTGTCCCTGTGTGCCCTGCGACTGGCTGGCAACCAGTTCAGGGTTTCCCCTGCCCACTGCCTGAAGATGTCTGGGATGGGCTCCAGGCTCCCCGCGACCTTACTGAGGATAAGCGGTGCAGATAATGGATGGATGGATATATTCTGTTTGGAACTCCCTTTTCAAATTTGAACTTCCTCTAAACACTGTACATCGAGGTGGTAAAGAAAATGACATCTGTATTTTATGGTCAGGACAATTTTGAATCACTTGAATCTTATAGGTTGAGCGATGTGCTTGCATTTATTTTTTTCTGATTATGATAGGGGATATTTCGGACTGATTGATACTCGCACAAAAATGGTAATGCATGACCGAATGACCCTCACGTATACGTTTTGTTAAATTGAAAAAAAAAGCGCGTGATACACAAATAAATACGGTACTCGCGTTGTTCAAGCAACTAAGCCAGGGGTTCTTACCTTGGGCCTGCAGCCGAGTTGTCACGCTGAGGGATCGTGCAGCTGGAACACAAACACATTTTGCATGATAAGCAGCTAGAATTTCAAATAAATTGTGCGCCAAACATTTACTGTTCATAACAAATATAAAAACCACTGGCTTACCATACCGCACAGCCCAAGAGGGGCTGACAGGGGATTTCCGCATTGACTTTAAGAGCATGGACGCCATATTGTTCTGCAAGGCAAGATGGGCGAGTCAGAAAAATGGATGACTGGGTGGTAGACAGGATTGACATTTTGAGGAATGTCAAAACAGCTACGATAATCCCTCGTTAATACGTATACTTTATTATACACTCATATGAACAAACGAACCCTTTTTATGGGTTCAAACATTTGTTTAACAAATCTATTGTATAAGCTTCTATTTTTTCATCAAATAATAGTGAGGAAACAATTTATCCAAACAGAATGCAGAACACAATGCAAATCTGCAAAGAAGTAAACCAGGTGATAGCGAGAGATTACCGTGCAGGCTTTAAAAAAGGTAAAAGTCAATTATAGATTAATTTAACACTTACCAGGAAACTTATGAAAAGCTGTGCATAAGCAAGAATAGATGAACTATCATACAAAGGTGCAATGTTTTTTTAAGTCTCCTAAGTCAGCAGAATTGCATTTAATTAACATAACATGAGGATCACTTAAAGGGAGCTGCCATGATTGTCTGCCATCTTGCTTTTAAGGTACCCTCAAAAGCCAAAAACTTTGTGAAAGGCTTGGCAAAAATATCAAGATCGTCACAAATTAACGTGACTTGACCGAGGTTTTTGAGTTTGTCCTTGCCCTCGTGTAGGTCTTAGATCAGGGGATGGTGTCATAATCGTCTGTAGTTTGCAATAATTTGTGGTCTGTGCAGCTCTTTGACACTCTTTGTGAATAAGGGCTATACGAATAAACATGACTTGACTGAGGTTTTTGAGGTTTTCCTTGCCCTCATGTAGGTTTTTGATCAGGGGATGGTGTCATAATAGTTTGTAGTTTGCAATAATCCGTGGTCTGTGCAGATCTTTGAGACTCTTCATGATTAAGGGTGTCACAAATAAACATGGTGATGGTGTCATAATAGTCTATCGTCAGTGCAACCATTTGAATTTCCTTATGATCAAGTGCTATAAAAACAAACATGACTTGACTTCATATTTCAATTGTGTTCTAAATTGTTTGCACAATAACAATATATATCACGTTTGTCAGTCATTACTTACGAGAAAACATTAGAAATTTGAAGGGGACCTTGACAAAAAAAATGCCCTTATCCCCCAACACATCATATGAAGCCTTTGAAAAAAACATTTTAAAAACAAAAATGACGATGTGGTTGAAAACTATGCAAATCCCCACATTTATTTGCTTTTGTAGAAAGGAGACCCGGGTGACGTTTGTTTTCTCTCTCTTGGGAAAACATTAATTTAAATTTAGAAAACTCGTAGAGCCTGTAGTTAAACAAACACATTAAGACAATATTAAGTTTAAAAGATAAATAAATGACATTACATTGACGGTCACCCAGTCAACCCAACCCCAGTTGTGACCTTTCACCTAGAATTGCTCATTTGAGAACTTTTAAACCAAACCGGGTAAAATATACATAGATATTTTAGTTGAGTAAATTCGTAGAAAGATTAAAAGATAAAGCGCAAAATTAAAAAAATATATATTTTGTAACTATCACAGAAATGCGATTTGCCATTGGAAACGCAAGCTAGCTTACTTGCTCGCGGCGCTGCTTTCTTTAATGGAGAATTTTAAATTCATTCGTTTAATAGATGAAAGAATACATAGATCCGTACATTCAAAGTGAATTCGTTTATTTATAGCATAAATTAATGGCGGTTTTACCTGTGCGGTACTTCAACGTGTTTTAAACCTCTGTCAAAGGCTTGAGTTATGTGTCCCGGCGCTGATGGACTACCAAACCCATCTGTGTAGGACCCAAGGTTTCTTTTTAGGTAACCGTAAATATGCCTTGATGTACAGTTTGGGAAAATAAAATGAAACACATTTTATTTTATCTTAAATAAAGGAAATATAATTATTTTATTAGTCATTGGTGACGAATTATTTTACTGCAGGTTTATTATATAATAGTGATTTTTTTTTGTCTCCTTGAAGTCTTTAAGTCAATTGCCTGCCAAAATCGATGGCGCCCCCTTCAGTTCGTAATTCGAATGTCCCCTTCTGACTTTGGTACTGCAGGGATGACTGCTTTTTTAGTTTTTAAAACACAAAATGCCTCTTTTGTGTGTGACGCACATACAAATATTTTAAACGACTGGTTTGAATACAACACTTGGTTTCTTTCTGGCAACGGTCGAGTAGGGGGGAGCCGAAGTGAACATTCACTCAAATGTCATCTCGGCAACAAAAACCAGAAATGACGCAAGGTGGTGCTATTGTTACACTGTGTATTCGACAAAGGCGTACTTACTGTTTTAAAATGGATACATGTTTTTATTCCTGTCAAGCGAGTTTCGTCTTTCGACAAATGGCGGGCCGTGAGGGCCTGCAAGACCTTCTCTGTTGGCCGAAAGATATGCGGAAATCATGTGATGTTGATAATATTTTTTTCAAGTCATTTTTATTTGTGTAGTCCTTAATCACAACTTATTCAACATTTCCAAACTTTGATCAACTTCCTCACATTGCTTTTTCCTCTGAGCTGCTTACAGACGTGTGCTTTCATATAGAAGCATTCAACCCGGCTGGGGGGTGCTCAAGAACCCCCAAATTCAACCCAAGCACCCCCAAACTTAACTGCATTTTCCAAAACCTCTTTTCCTTGGATAAAAAAAAACAGATCGGCTTAACTATGATGAAAATGGTAGATAGAAAAGGAGAAACTAAACAAAAATGTGAAAAACGCAGCCTCTTAAATACTCCAGTGCCTTGAAATGGTTCAATACATTTTATTCGTATCATATGAGTTCCACTCATTTTCATATAAAGACCATCGGGATGTGAAGAAAGTGTATCATCATTGATTGATTTTATTTTTGCATCACTAATTCGACATTCACTGTGATCTGAGGTACACAGAATTTGCACTTTAAGGCACTCAATATCACGCATGTGTGCTATTCTAAAATGGTGAATACATATGGAGCCCTTGTCACTTCGAACTCTTAATTCCCGTTTAAAATCAATGTTTTCCTGTTAACAATAGACAGATCCACAAGTCATGTTTATTTGTATAGCCCTTGATCACAAGGAGTCTTAAATGCCTGCACAGACCACAGACTATTAAAAACTACAGACTATTAAGACACCATCCCCTGATCTAAGACCTACGCGAGGGCAAGGGAAAACTCAAAAACCTCAGTCAAGTCATGTTTTTATGTATAACCCCTAATCACAAGGAGCTCCAAAGGGCTGCCCAGACCACAGCTTATTGCAAACTACAGACTATTATGACACCATCCCTCTGATTGAAAACCTACAAGAGGGCAAGGAAAAACTCAAAACCTCAGTCAAGTCATGTTTATTTGTGACGCCCTTAATCACAAGAGTCTCAAAGGGCTGCACAGACCACAGACTATTGCAAACTACAGACTATTATGACACCATCCCCTAATCTAAAACCGACATGAGGGCAAGGAAAAACTCAAAACCCCATTATTTTTCACACAAATGAAAGTAGAAGTGAGAGATGTATCTGTGGGGGTAATCTCCTGGTTTTTAAACAGATCTGAAGCAGGCAAGACGTCGAGAATAAATCACTATAGCAACCGAGCCATGCAAAATTTAACCTGCTTTCATGCAACGGCCTAAAGGGTGATTATCCAGGCTTGATTAATCCCTTAACTTGGTTTTGTGAAATACCCTCCAGAAAGTAAAATCAGAGATTTGGATTCTGGTTATACCACACCTCGAATAGATTAGACATGACAATCTGAGAGGAACTAACTAACCAAGGAAAACAAACAGCTTTTTTTCTGTAATTGTTACATTCAGTGTCATTGACAGCAATAAAATTCATTCCTCCATTTTCCATTCAACCCGTCAGTCCCATTGATGACTCTGAAGTTTACAGTAACTCTGTTGTCCATGAATGAGTTAACTCAGTAATACAACAACATACACACCTAATGCTCAAAATTAAACAGTGATACCTCTACGTATAAGATCAATCCATTCCCGGATCAAAATCGTTTCTAGAACTGAAAACCTATTTATCCATTCCCGGCCTCCCAAAAGCATCCAAGTTAACAATAAATAGCTATAAAACACATACTCCTGGTGCCTAAAAACACAATCAAATAGTAATTGAATTTAAAAATACAGTACCATAAATCCTGGACGACCAAGCGCACCTGATCATGAACAGCCTGCGCAGTTTTAAAGGGCGTTCCCCGGAATTTGAAAATGATCTACTCGTTGACGCCGTCTTCTGTCTTAAGTCGTCATTGCAGCCTTTGTCAAGCTTCTTTTGTGGCGCATGCAAGACTCTGCATTTCTTAGAAACTCTTCATTTTTCACCTTTCTTGGGATTTGGTTTGGCGTTTGGACTGTATTTGAAAAAAAAATGCCTTTGTTTTACTCTTACCATTTTCATGCTACGCTACTAAAAACTGCGAAAACGACCATGAAATAACTACGCATGCCCCCTCGTCTAGCCATTCCTGAATTAATGTTCCGAACAGCGTTGCTAAACGTAAGATAGGTGTGGTGGGAAAAAAAATGCTCTTTAAACTCATGCATTGTTAACACATACTTCATAGATACAATATTCTACATTCAACTTTAAGGACACTTAAAGACACATAAGTACTTTGTTTTTGTACAAGCCGCCCAGGATTTTTAGCCGCAGGCTTAAACAACCCAAAAAAAAAAACACTCATTGGTGTCCATTTCTCAAGGGGAAAATGTAACACATTGACTAAGACACTTGTTTGAGGACTAGGTCCGCAGGGTTCAATCTTAATCAACTAGGGCAGCTATAAATATTAGTTAAATCAGTATTAACATAAACACAGGAGTGCGACAAAAACAGTCTAAAAAAAAAAGTAATTGTTTTGTACTGACTACAATTCAGTTTTATATCAGGGAATGGTGTTATAATAGTCTATAGTCTGTAATAGTCTGTGGTCCGTGCAGCCCTTTGAGACTCCTTGGGACTAAGGGCGTCATAAATAAACATGACTTGACTGAGGTTTTTGAGTTTTTCCTTGCCCTCATGTAGGTTTTATATCAGGGGATGGTGTCATAATAGTCTGTAGTTTGCAATAGTCTGTGGTCTGTGCAGCCCTTTGAGACTTCTAATGATTAAGGGTGTCACAAATAAACATGACTTGAAAGAGGTTTTTGAGTTTTCCCTTACCTTTATATAGGTTTTAGATAAGGGGATGGTGTCATAATAGTCTGTAGTTTGCAATAATCTGTGGTTTGCGCAGCCCTTGAGACTCCTTGGGATTAAGGGCGTCATAAATAAACATGACTTGACTTGACTGAGGTTTTTGAGTTTTTCCTTGCACTCATATAGGTGTTAGATCAGGGGATTGGGTTAATAATAGTCTAGTTTGCAATAGTCTGTGGTCTGTGGAGCCCTTTAAGTCTCCTTGTGATTAAGGGCGTCAAGAATAAACATGACTTGACAGAGGTTTTTGAGTTTTCCCTTGCCCTCGTGTAGGTTTTAGATCAGGGGATGCTGTAATAATAGTCTGTAGTACTCAATAGTCTGTGGTCTGTGCAGCTCTTTGAGACTCCTTGTGATTAAGGGCTAGACAAAAAAACCTGACTTGACGATTGACAAACATGCTGTTTTTGCCAGATCTGACGGCAATGAAATGCTGATGATTTTTCCCTTTTAATAGGACTAAGGCACTGATGTATAGTCAGGAAGGCTGTTGCATGCTTCTGAATTTTATTCAGTACAGTACATTGAGTTTTTTTTTAAATAATGTTTTTGTCGTACCCCTGAGTATATGGTAACGTAAGGCGCAGACCTTTTTTTACCCCTAGTGTCTGGCCTTGTCATTCAAAAGACATCTCGTATCTTGAGTTGCTCATTCGTAGAGGTATCACTGCATTGGCGGAAATTAGCATGTTAGATCTTGGGCCTCCATCCTTGCACGAACTGTGTGATCTTGGTGACATGCAGTCGACTCAGGTGAAAATCTTGCGCCAGGATGTCCTCGGTTAGCTGGACCAAGAGGCTGCCGTCGATTCGCTCCCTCTGAAAAATAGACACCGCCGCCTCAGACAAGCCGATGAAGCGCAGACAGGCGGAAACTTCCTCCAATGACAGTGACGATAAATCGGCAGGGGGTCGCCAGGTCGAGTCGACTGATCCTTCGCCGGTCCCCGAGTTCGTCCCGCCTCCCTCTGCCCCTCGGGAGGATTCGGGACAGTCTCCCGGCTCCGGTGACGGGCAAGGAGACTGGCGGTTGAAAGGGTTCAAAGCACCGAAAGGCGCAAAACGGCTTTGCAGGGGCTGGGGTCTGAGTCGAGGCCCCGTGCTAAAACAATCAGCCCACGGCTCGCTCCAGGTGGCTTGTCCCGTCTTGGGGTTGGCTTTAGCCTCAGATGGGATGACGGTGACCGTCTCGGGGCTGGAGGAGTTGGGCCCGTGGCAGTCGGCCCAGGAACATGGGTAACAGTAGAGGGAAGTATCTGGGGAAAGTGAGCCGCTGGAGTCAAACAAAAAGAGATGACAAATTAGTCGAGGAGCGCTTCTTGGATTCATTTTGGATCAAGAGTCCCCAACCTTTTGCAAGCTGAGAGCTACTTTTTGTTACCAGTGTTGGTAAAAATGCAGTTCTAAACAACGCCTTTTCAGTAACGGGGTAATCGAATAATTTTTTTCCACCGTTCCCGTTCTTGACCGTCAAAAGCGGTGCATTATTTTGGACGCAGAACGCAAACAGTGAGGTGTGCCCGGCGCCACCCCCCGAATTCGTTCCGTCACGTCTCTTGGGATCACGTCACCGTTGAAGGATTTTATACATTGGACTATAAAGGATTTTATACGATTGAATACAAATTACATTCAATGCAAAACATATTCACTGACTGGGCTGTGGTGCGAGGTCAGGGCACCCTGGTGGAAAATGTTGTTTACAGGAACGGCAGGAACGGGACGTAAGGCTGATAAAATAATCAGCACATCCAGACGCTGATGACACAGAAAGGCCCTGATGACGTAGAAACCCTCGGTGGTGTTTTGAGTACCCCAGACATCGGGACTCTTCTACGAGATGCTGAAGCCCAGGGGGCTTCCTTGGCGCACCCATGGGAGGAGTCGGCACGCCATTATGCAGGGAGAAGATGGCCAATAGGAGAAAGCTAAAGGACTTCAGAAGAGGGCTTCCCAGAGACTCCAACGTCACTAATTCGGCCGTTTTCGATGGAGTACACTTAGTTAATTTGTTAATGAAATTAAATCTGCCCCCGTGTGTAAATGTCGGCTTCCTGTTCTTTTCCCTCAAGAAACGAGCGCGCATAAATTGCTGGGTGAATGTAGGTTGTGTTTGGTTAATGGAGTCAGATAACTAATTCAAACAATTTGGTAAATGGTACATTTTGATAATTAATTCCAACACCGTTCAAAAAAGCGACAGCCAGTTAGATAGCGATTAGGAATATAGTATTCACTAAAGCGCCAAAAGAAAAGGTGAATGAGGGTCGATTCGCGTAAGAAATTGAGCAGCCCGACTCGTGCCGTTCGCGAATAAAACGTCTCTAAGAGCCGCCACTTGGAAGTTAACAAAGGGAACCCGCTCCCCACCAATTGACAGCTGGTTCCCTCTGAGACTCCTATTTTCTCTTATGTACTTTTGGGGTATTCCGTCTAATTGACTTTAAATTTGTTGAGCATAAAAAAAGTTAAATTGTTTTGTATTTTTATTGTTGTTGTAGATTTATCAATATTTTAATTATACATCCTGTGTTTTTTAATGTTAATGTGTTTCTATAAAAATATGAAGTTTCCTTTTTCTTATTTTGTCTCTCTTTTTGTTCTTGCATTTTTTTCTTTTGTTTCTTTTTTTTCATTTTTCTTTTTCTCTTTGATATAAAATTTATTTTGGAATTAACTGAAATAGTTACTTTCCCTGGTAACTAGTTACTTTTACAATTGTAATTCAGTGACTAACTCAGTTACTTTTTGGAAAAAGTAGCAATTATAACTCATTACTTTTTTCAAGAAACGTGCCCAACACTGTTTGACACTGATTAGTGTAAAGGCAGTGTCTGAAATGACGTCAGCCCGGACGCCCGGGCGTGCATCTTTTATGTCGGGCGTACAACTTACAAAAAGGCTCCGCCCGGGTGGCCGACAACTTTTTCAAGGAAAAGAAAAAAAAAAGAAAAAAAAGGAAAGATTTTTTTCCAAACGAACGTTTGTATGATTCTGATTTCGAAGTCTTCGTTCGTTTTGGAAAATTCGGTTGGTTTGGCAATTTGCATACTCTGCAGCCGATCAGAAGACTGCATCGAATAACTATGTGCTTCCGGACTTTCCCGAGTGTATTAAGGTCTTGAATTTGCATATAGACGCACAGAGAACACAAGAAAAATGGAGAAGTAGTAAGGAATCAAGCCATAACCTCAGCCTCAGAAGAAATTTTCAAAAGAAGCTCACAAAATTGATGACGCTACAAAATGTAAACGTATATTAAAAGCATCGTGGAAAGAGGAGTTGATGTGGTTTGTAGCAGACAACACAACGCAAACATTGCATGAATGAAGACGAGTAAATACAGGTACATACTGAGGGCAGATGGAAAACAGCCATGTCATATCCATGCAATGAATGTTATAAGTAGATTTATAATAAACTTAATTTTAAAGTGTTGTTCTATTATATATTCTGATTACCAATCCTTAATACTTTGCAACAATTTTTTTTTGCGATGAGTCATCTTATTGTGTTTTAAGTTGTGAAAAATGGGGCAGGCAACTTTATGGCTGGGCAGGCGACTTTTCAGAGTTGTCTGACCTGCCGTCCGCTAAATTTTTCTCATGAGTTTCAGACACTGGTAAAGGGCTACAAGTTTTATATGCAATTCTAAAATGACATGTTATTACTATGTTGTTATCATTTTATTACCAGGTTGTACTTAGTAAAGGTTAAAATGGGCTCAGTTACCCATTAAACATTTAGTTAGAAAAATTAAACCGTCATTTTTGTCATAATTTGGCGGAGGGTGCGGCATATACTCTGGATAGACTTATCTGTTAAATGATATACGCATTATTACCGGATAAAAATGTCACATGTTATTTCATTTGTGATTTATTTGATCTCTTTCCTTTCTTTCTCCACTCTCTCTGTTTTCTTTCTCTTACCCTCTCCTCTCTCTCTCTCTCCATTCTATGTTGCTTTCTTTCTACCTTATTTTTTTCATTCTTTCTCTCTCATTCTTTTTCGTTCTTTCTTTAATTTGTTCTTTTGTTCTTTCTTTCATTCCTTTTTGTAACTTTTGTTCTTTCTTTTCCAACATGGCGGCGCGAGTTTTCGTTGCGGCTGATTGTTATCCGGCTATCCTACTATTTACCACTGTCCTCCTGCTTTCCTTTTTGGATACATGCGTGGCCAATAAGACCTACAGTCGGGAGGAGCTCATCCGACTAGGTGGGTGTCTAAATTTCGACTTTTCGGGCACTTTCTATACCACCCACGACATCCCAAATGAGCTCCAAAGGGACTCGGGTTCGCCCTGCTTTCCCGCTCCACCGAAGAAAAAGAAGAAAAATCGGAGACGAAGACGGCGAAAAGATAGAAAACAGAAGCGAGGATGTCGTGCAGGGAAGCGTGTGAAGTTGATGGAGCAACGACATGAAGATCTGTCTAATCCAACCATCATTTCTCCGTCGATTCTGCGAGTCAACCGACACCCGAAGCCCAACGCACACAACCGGCATCTCGTGACGATCTCCACAAAGGCTACAGCTAAGTCAAATGATTCAAAGCTAAAATTTGGTCTTTTGAATGTTAGATCGCTCGCTCCTAAATCTTTACTTGTAGATAATATTATTCGCGATTATAAACTTAACTGTATTGGTCTCTGTGAAACGTGGTTACGCCCGGATGAGTATTTAGCTCTAAATTATGCTTCTCCCCCAGATTACGAGAGCAGCCATTTAGCACGCGCGTTGAAAAAGGGTGGCGGTGTCGCGCTCATTTCTGAAAAAACGCTTAAATTTACTCCTCGTACCTCTAATAATCACAAGTCGTTCGAGGCTCTTGTTATGAGGTCCTCTCCATTGTCAATCTATGTGATAACTATCTATCGCGCACCAGGACCATACACAACTTTCTTAGACGAATTTGCTGAACTTTTGTCTGAACTAGTAACCTACGCAGACAAAATTATAATTATGGGCGACTTTAACATTCATATGAACTCCCCACTCAGTTCACTCACTGTTGCGTTTCAGTCTATAATTGATGCTTTTGGTTTTAATCAACTGGTTGATTTGCCAACCCATAAAGATGGAAACACGCTCGACTTGGTTCTGACTCGAGGAGTTTCAACCTCAAACATGGCGGTGCTATCGTGTACTACAGTTATCTCGGATCATTATTTAGTTACATTTGAGGTGCTAGCTAAATGTAGTACCAAAAAAACTGAAGGATTCACCGGACGCAATATAAGCACGGGCACAGTTTCTGAGCTCTCCGATATTCTTCCAGGAGCAGTTGCGTCCTTTCCTTCCAACATAGGCTCCATCGAACCACTCCTAAATGAATTTAACGCTACCCTGGCCAATGCCCTGGATTCAGTTGCGCCCATCCGGCATAAATCACGACCTAAAAGACGCACACCTTGGTTTAATGATGAAACTAGATCCCTTAAACGAGAATGCAGGAAATCTGAAAGAAAATGGCGCGCTACCAAGCTTGAAGTTTTCCATCAAATCTGGTGTGATAGTTTGTTGAAGTATAAAGCGGCCCTGGCCTCTGCAAAATCAGCCTACCTTTCGAAAGTGATTGCGTCACAAAAGAACAATCCCAAGGTCCTTTTCGACACTGTAGCATCGCTAACAAGGCAACAGACTATCCCAGATAGCTCCACCCATTCTGCCCACGACATAATGGTCTTCTTTACTAAGAAGATCCAAAGCATACAGGAAGAAATTGCTAAAGACAGTATTAATTCAACACATACTAAAGCACTCAAATCTCTAGATGCACGACATGGTGGCTGTCTAGGTATTTTGTCCCGTTTTAGTGAACTGTCACTCGAAAATCTTAAACAGATGGTGAATACGGCCAAACCGACGACTTGCCAGTTCGACCCACTTCCAGGTTCACTTATCAAAGGTCTCTTTGGCGTTCTTGCACCTTCAGTTCTAAATATTTTAAACATATCACTCGCCTCAGGTGTAGTTCCAGCTGCTTTTAAGTCCGCTGTCATTAAACCCACACTGAAACGACCCAACCTAGATCCAGAAAACTTATGTAATTATAGACCTGTGTCAAATCTACCGTTTCTTTCTAAAATACTTGAAAAAGTAGTGGCACAGCAGCTGAATGATTTCATGTCCGAGAACAATCTCTTTGAATCAATGCAATCAGGATTCAGGGCTAACCACTCTACTGAGACAGCTCTGATTAAGGTAACCAATGATCTCCTACGGGCAATGGACTCGGGCGCATCATCACTTTTGCTGCTGCTGGACCTTAGTGCTGCATTTGACACAGTGGACCATATTATCTTGCTAGAACGGTTGGAAAAATGGATTGGTCTCTCAGGAAGCGTCCTATTATGGTTCAGATCCTACCTCTCAGATAGGACACACTGCGTTAAATATGGCGAATTGACATCTGAGCCATTTAGTGTTACTTGTGGTGTTCCGCAGGGTTCAGTGCTTGGCCCCCTTCTCTTCAGCATGTATATGCTTCCACTAGGTGATATTATTCGTAAGTATAATATCAGTTTCCATTGCTACGCAGATGACACTCAACTCTATCTCCCGATGGAGGAATCTGCCACACTAAACTGTGGAACTTTGGAGGCCTGCCTCACTGAGATAAAAGAGTGGATGTCACTCAATTTCCTGCGTCTTAACCCTGAAAAGACTGAAATGTTAGTTATTGGTCCTTCTAAGTCCCGTGACTTATTCTCTAAAACAGCAGTGAACTTGGACAATTGCCACATCACACAGAGTGACTCACTTAAAAATTTAGGTGTCATTTTCGACCCTGATCTGTCCTTTCAAACACATGTGAAGAAAATTACTAGAACCGCTTTCTTCCATCTCCGTAACATTGCTAAAATTCGTCCTATACTTTCTCAGTCGGATGCGGAAATCATAATTCATGCGTTTGTTACCTCCCGTCTCGACTACTGTAATGCACTACTTTCCGGTCTTCCGATGACCAGACTCAAGAGTCTTCAGCTGGTACAAAATGCTGCAGCGAGGCTTTTAACAAGGACAAAAAAGTACGATCACATCACCCCAATTTTGGCTAACCTGCATTGGCTCCCTGTTAGCCTAAGATGCGATTTTAAGGTTCTCCTACTACTATACAAAATCATACATGGACTTTCCCCCTCATATCTTTCAGATCTGATCTCCCCCTATGTCCCGGCTTTTTAAGTGCTGTGGTTCCTGTTGATTGGTGTAGTGCATGTGTGGTGCCATTGTATAAGGGTAAAGGTGATAAGTATGAATGTAGCAATTCGAGAGGTATCAGTTTGTTGTCTGTAAGCTGTATGGAAGAGTCTTGATTAAGAGAGTGAGAGAAAAGAACGAATGAGGTGGTGATGGAGGAGCAGAGTGGTTTCAGGAAAGGAAGAGGATGTGTGGATCAGGTGTTTGCAGTACGACAGGTGTGTGAGAAATATTTTGCAAAGGGTAAGGATGTTTATTTGGCTTTCATGGACTTGGAAAAGGCGTATGAAAGAGTTGATAGAGAGGCGTTGTGGCAAGTGATGGTAATGTATGGAGTGGGTGGAAAGTTGTTGGAAGCATTGAGTTTTTATATGAACAGCAGAGCATGTGTAAGAGTAGGGAGTGAGACAAGTGAGTGGTTTCCTGTGTTGACTGGTTTGAGACAGGGGTGTGTGATGTCACCATGGCTGTTTAATGTGTACATGGATGGCCTGGTGAGAGAGGTGAATGCAAGAGTATTTGGCAGAGGTGTAGAGATGATGGACAAGAGTGGAACAGTGTGGCAGTCAGTTGTTGTTTGCAGATGACACAGCGCTTGTGGCTGATTCTGAGGAAACATTGAGAAGGTTGGTAATGGAGTTTGGCAGAGTGTGTGATACGCGTAAGTTATGTGTGAATGTTGGGAAGAGTAAGGTGATAAGGTGTTCACGTGATGGAATGGACATGACTTTAGAAATAAGGTTGCATGGAGAGGTGCTGGAAGAAGTTGAAAGCTTTAGGTACTTGGGTTGAGATGTGGCTGCAGTCGGTGGAATGGAGTGCGAGGTATTGCACAAAGTGAATCAAGGAAGCAAGGTTTTGGGTGCTCTGAGGAGAGTGATGAGCAACAAGAGTATGAGTATGGATGTTAAGAAGGGACTGTATGAGAGTGTGATTGTGCCGACTGTTGTATGGTGCAGAGACTTGGAGCCTGAATGCAGATTTAAGAAGGAAATTAATTGTTTTTGAGATGAAGTGTTTGAGGAGTATGTTAAGAGTGACAAGATTGGATAGATTGAGAAATGAAATTGTGAGAGACAGAACTGGAGTAGTCGTGGAACAGAGCAAGCGTGTTGATAAGAGAGTACTCGGTTGGTTTGGACACATGGAGAGGATGGATGAGGAGCGAATGTTGAAGAGGATCTACAGAGCAGAAGTAAATGGAAGGAGACCAAGAGGAAGGCCGCATTTGACGTGGATGGATGGCATTGAGTGCACTGCAGGAAAGAGGTCTAAATATAATGGAAGCTAGAGCTCTTGTTGGTGATAGGAAGTAGTGGAGAGGTGTTGTGAAAGGATAGTGGGATGTTTGGACGCGTTCTTAAGGATGGGCTGGGCACCCGTATGATGCGGCAGGGGTAAACCAGTGAAAGCTGTCGGGCCCTGCTGTTGAACAAAAGAGTGTGTTGTGTCACCCTGACCCGAGTGACATGGCCGCTTTCTGGTGTCCCGTTTCATCTGGAGGGACGAAGCATGACCAACTTAGGTGCCAAGGTGCCTAACTTGTTTGGGTGTTTGGGCAATTGGGTTAGCCATGGTCCAAAAAATTTTGTGTGAGTTTTTTGATTTTTTTTCCCCTTTTATTTTCTTTGTTATTGTATGTGTTTGTCTTGCTGTCGGTCACCCCTCTTGAGGGATATGACCAAGGTAGATAGATAGAATAAATAAACTAATCACGGCCCTTCATCTGAGAATGGAAAAGTGATGTGGCCCTCAAAGAAAAAGATTTGGGGACACGTGATGTCGTAAAAAGTTATAATTGTAAAAAAATGTAGCATGCTTGACTGGGATCATGCATTTCATTCTGGAAAGGTCGGTCAGTACCTGTCCTGCAGTCCTGAGGAGTAGAAGGAAAGATGAGGTCTGGGGGAGGCCTCGGTGAAGCGAGGGGGGACGGGAGGACTCGGGGCCGGGCTGGCGACGCCCACTTTGGAGCCACGGGGAGGAACTGGAGGAGCGATCAAGAAACGACACTCCTCTCTCACCTTCGAACCCGCACAAAGAAAAGGGAGAAAGTGTGCCTTTAACTGTCCTGGTTGGTAAATGTCCAACTCGGTTGACCTTTAGACTTGACAAAATCCTTAAAGTATATTATTCAATTTAGAGCTCAAAAAGGAGCATAAGAATAGTTTTTACTCTCAATGTTTGAAAACCAAATTTATGAAATTGATCTGATTAATAAAAAATATGGTATTGAAATATAACATGCACATGTATATTTATTTGTAGATACATGAGTAAACCTCGGATAGGCTTCATCACATGTGTCAAGTCAGGGCCTGTGGGGCAAATCCAGCCTAAAGAGATGATCTTGATTCACTATTGTATACTACACCAAAAATCGTTGAGTATTTTTTATTGTGTGTTACTTCTCCTCAAATAAAGTGTTGTTTCTTATTAAAAGATGTATGCACTTCATTGTATTGCATCCAATTACATTCATAAAAATATTACAGTTGAGTTAATCGGATAAAAAAAAAAAAATCTCTGAAGTAAATGGGCACTTTTGCTGAAATAGGAACTAAAGGCTACTGATGGTGCCTGTAAAATAACTTTGTCTTTCATGGTATGGGGATATTCCATCCATCCATTATGTGCACTGCTTAACCTAGGTAGGGTCGCGGGGGTGCTGGAGCCCATCCCAGCTATCTTCGGGCAGTAGGCAGGGGACACCCTGAACTAGTGGCCAGACAGTCGCAGGGCACACAGAGACAGACAACTCACTCATTCACACCAAGGGACAATTCAGTTAGGCCAATTAACCTGACAGGAATGTTTTGGAATGTGGGAGGAAATCGGAGTGTCCGGAGGAAACCCACGCAAGCACGGGGAGAACATGCAAACTCCACACAGGAGGTTCGATCTCATAACCTCGGAACTGTGCCACACACGCGCTAACCACTGCGCCGCCGTGCTACCCGGGAATATTCTTACAAAATAAATTTACAAGATTACTGACAGAGCAATAAAAAAAATACTGTATGTATCCGATCATATTGGAATATATTTATCTGCTTTTCGGTAGGTTCAATTCAGTTCACTATAGACTAAATGCGTCACTTTAAAAAATTGAGAGTATTCGATCAGTCCGGCCTCAGCTTGTAGCCATTTTTAATTTAGCCTTCTGTCAGTTTGACTTTGCCCCACGTCCCTTTGACACATTCGCTTTTTTCCTTATGTATATCCAAGGTATCGGAAAGGTATGGGTAGATCAAAAAAACAATCTCATAGATAGATAAAGGTCTAGATAGATAGATAGATGTCTAGATAGATGTCTAGATAGATGTCTAGATAGATAGATAGATAGATAGATGCAGACAGTAATAAAAATAGGGTAATATGCAAATGTGGTTTAATGTGGGCTTTTACTCCCCCGGGTGGAGTTAAAGAGCCTCATTGGCCTGGCCCCTCTGCCAATTGATTCAACCCAATGGTTCCCGCAACTCAAAGAGTGTGCCAACCCCTGATTCGGCTTTTTTCTTCATGTTGCGCTACTCACAGCATCTGATTTTGGAGGTATGGGAGGCGGGGCAGCCAGCGTTGTCACCATGGTGCCCAGGGAGCCATCCATCGACGAGGAAGAATGAAAGGAAATGAGGTTGGGTTCCTTTCCCAGGCCATCCGTGTTTTGATGAGTCCACAGTTCCTCGTAAGGGATCTCCTCACTGGTCCTCATTTCAGCGTCCGTCCACTCTGGCGTCACATAATCCTGTTCCTCGCCCGGTGCGTCCCCGAGGTGGACCCCAACCGAGTCCCTGTCCGAGAAACCGCAGAGCGACAACTGTTGCAACGCCGGCGCCAATGTGTCCCGAGTCCTGTGGCGCGGACTCTTGCACTCTTCCGTAATGCACTCCAACTCGGGCCGGGTTTCCCTGACGGCCCGGGAGTACGCCTCAGGGTCGAAAGCGTAGCGTAGAAGGAGACTCTCCAGGGCGGTCGACTGCGCCGATGTCTCGGCCACGTTGAAGCGGGGCATGCATCGCAGTAGCAGGAAGTGGGAGGGAGAGACTTCCTGTCGGCGCAAGACCATGCAGAGCACCACGGTCTTGCTGACGATGTTGAGAAGTTTAAACCGGTGGCCTTCTCGTACCGCGTGGCGGTCGTAGGGGTTGCGCGGTGGCCGGGATGGCACCGAAACGTTCACGGGGAGACGCACCCGCTCGATGATGCTGCGCACCGTGTGCTCTCCGCCCAGCATGCCTTGCTCGAGGGGCGAACGCGTGCAAAAGCGGCCGCGGCAGTCGAACGGCAAGCTGACGCTCTGATTGGTCCGATGGTTCATGCACACTAGGCAAGGGGTTTTACCTATAAGATGAAAACATACTAAGTAGATCGAATCTGTTGCCCATGCATCAACAATTACCCCACAAAATTAAAAGGGTTGATTATAGTCATCGGGGAATTCAATTCATGATAGTTTTGGCAAAACTATCAAAATCTGTATTCAATTCAAGCCTTTAAACAACCTCCTTTAAAAAGAATACAAGCATTGTATACCTTTAACACACACATAACATCGTGATTGTCTTCCTGTCACCCTTTGTCAGTCTGTCTGCGAACCTCAGCTCACGCTAGGCAAGCCCTTTTCGACCCATACTTTCTCCTGTCCTGATTCCTGTTTGATTCCCGGGTCCGACCCCTATTCTGAACCTGACTACGTTTTTGCTCCCCCGTCCCGGCCATCGATCTGTTTTCCCCGGTCTCAGAACTCCCTTCGCCCGCCACGGAAATGACCACTTCCGCGTCTGAGTAACCTGCTCCTCACGATCAACAGTCTACGGATCCTGTATTCTACCCTTTCCCTTCTTCCTAATAAAACTCAGTCTGTCTTTGTCCTGGTCCTGACAGTTATAGTCCAGGTATTCCCAATGAAACATGATGATGCCCTTAGTATTTTTACCACATATCTTTCATTGAAGAGTGTATGTACTGGTAGGTCAGACATCCAAGGGTTAATTACAGACACCCCCCTACTTACAAACATTCGAGTTACAAACAACGGTAGAGACGAACATTTTTTTCGGGATGTCGAAAAATATCCGGACATTGCTGGAAGTTAGATTTTGTATCGTGTGCCCTTTTTCCGAGTACAGGACATTAATGTAGTGCTTCTTTCCACCACTACAGGCGTGTGGCGCTGCAAGGTCACCCAGCATCCACCCTGAAGAAGAAATCCGGCTTCCTCTTCCCAGTTAAACATACTACACTGTATCTCAAACTTTGACAATTTTATTGTTTAATATCTACTGCATCCATTCAATATGTTTGGTCAGTGTTTCTTTTGAAATGAAAGTGGAATAAGAAAGCTTGATGCGGTTGAGAAAATGGTTGGATCGATTGTTTTCGGCCATTTTTCTACCACTGAGGAGGAAGTTTCGACCTCTTGAAGCCCCAAAAAAGATTTTAACACAGGGCTCGAGCACAATTTTTCATGGCCAAATTCAAGCACTTTTTAAGGACTTTTAAAGACAATTTTCCAATTTCTCCAGTGTCATGAAAGAAGAAATCCGGTGTGAATTATGTATTCTGCAGAGCCTCGAATATATCTGCATTTTACAAATGTGATTTTTAATCTTGAGTGTGTATTTACCAAGACAAAGGATTTCTAGATCTTGAGTAAATTGCAAATATATTTGAGGATCTCAACAATACATGAAATTATTCCCCAAATAGGTGTTAAATTACAGTAATATGCAACTTACATTTTCAGTTGCAGGAAGTTCTTCCTATTACAATTTACCACTGGGAAACGCAACCTTAAGTTTTTGCATGGCCCACATTAAATGTCCAGTATTCGAACGTAAGACACTTATACACATTTTATAGTGCCCTGTTTAGATGTAGCATTCACTTGTTGTCAGGACCAGAACAGAGACAGGACCCACTTGCGTTTTATTAGGAGAAAGGGAAAGGGTGGCGCCCACAATACGGGGATTGCTGGACGCAGAAAGCAGGTCGCTCTGAACGCGGAAGTGGATTTCCGTGGCGAGCGATGGCGGTGTCGGGAACGGAAAAACAGGTCAGTAGCCGGGTCAGGAGAGCAAAAACGTGGTCGGGATCGGAAGCGAGTCGTAAGCCAGGAAAGGAGAGTAGACGTGGTCGAGGACAAAAGAGGTCGAAAGCCGGGACGGGATAGTAGACGTGATCAGGATCAAAAACGGGTCGAAGCCGGGGGACAGACAGGAGCAAAAAACAGGTTGGAGTCAGGGTCGAAAAAAAGGCTTGGCTAGTGTAAACTGAGTTGACAGAAAGGAGTGGGTTTAAATAGGGACAGGGAGCCAATCAGAGTCCGAGGCAGTTGGCGCCAAAGGACTGGGCACAGGTGCATCACATCAATAATCATGACACTTGTCCCGATGGGCACGACCTGTAGGAGGCGATGACACCTTATAGGAAAATACCGTACAAGACAAAAGCTAACTAATCATGAGGGAAGAAGAAATGCAACGGCAAAGTGAAGCCCCCACAGAGCAGTGTCCGCATCATTTTTAAGCAGATTTGTTTTGAGTCGTGGCAACAATTTCAAGTATATACAAGAACTTCACTTAGAATTCGAACATTTCTCGATCCCTAAAATCAAAATATCCAAATTTGATGATTTGAAGCACCCGAGCGAACCCTGAAAGTAGAAAATCCATTCTTACTTCGGGGAGTCTTTCCCAGGCGTCGTAAGAGTGCACCCAGTCCAGTCTTCTCCTTGGACGGAGTGGCACAGAGAAGCTCCGCCTTCCCCATGAGTGACAGCTCATCTCCAGCCTGTAGCGTGAAGCTGTACGGCTCGCTGTCCTCGCTAAACTCCCCTGAAACTACCTGCGCACTCGCACAAATGCACAAAATGTCAGAATAGTTCATGTGAAATAGAACACTACACGTTGTTTACAATAAATTCTTCAGTAGGGTTGCGGGGGTGCTGGAGCCCATCCCAGGCATATTTGGGCAATGGGCAGGGGACACCCTGACCTGGTGGCCAGTCAGTTGCAGGGCTCTCAGAGACAGACAACCATTCACTCGCTCATTTACACCTAGGGACAAGGAAACCCATGCAAGCACGGGGAGAACATGCAAACTCCGCACAGGAAGGCTGGTAGCTGGTTTTGATCCCATGACCTCAGAACTGTGCGGCAGATGCATGATGGTGTGGTATGCTGGTAGCACTACTGTCATGAATACTGATGTGAATCAACTGTGCCCGCTCCTTTGGCGCCAACTGCCTCGGACTCTGGCTCCCACTCCCGTCTGACGCCTTTTGTCAGTCCGTCTGCGAATCTCCGTGATACAAGGCAAGCCTTTTTTGACCCTGACTCTCACCTATCCCGTTTTTGCTCCTGTTTGTCTCCCGCTACGACCTGTTTTGATCTCGACCACATCTGCTCTCCCGTCCCGAATTACGACTTGTTTCCAACCCAGACCACGTCTTGCTCTCCCAGGCCCGGCTACCGACCAGTTTTCCGCCACTGTCACCGCCATCACTCACTACGGAAGATCCACTTCCGTGTTCTGAGCAAAAGCTGAGTACAACAGCGAACACCAGATCATAGGCGCACCCCTTCCTCGTTCCTTCAATAAAACTTGTGGTAAGCGTTACGCGAGTGGGTTCTGTTTCCATTCTGGTCCTGACAACTACATAGGACAGAAAAATATAAAGATTCATAAACACCGCCCAGAAAATCTTTGGCGGCTCTCTACCCAGTCTGGAGGATATTGACGGCTTGTGATACCATAGCAGAACCATTAAAAACATTTTTCTCTTATTAGTTTCTATTACGTGTTTATTTTGGAGTGCCGTGTCAAATCTTTTTGCAAGTCAATAATTACAGGTGTATATGCATATATTGTCACGGTTGCCATGGTGCCCAATTGGCCCCGCCCGTGTGGCGCCAGCTATGCCTCATTAACAGATTAGCTTTCCGTCGTTTTAAGCTCAGTGCTCAGTCAACGAACCTCTGCCCCGCAAGACGTGGGTTTTGACTCGGCCCTGTTTTCCTGTTGGTATTCCCTGTCCGGTATTGTTCCCGTTTATTTTGTCCTGTTTAATTTCGGTTTCCAGTTTTGATTCCGTCTATTTTTGTCCTGTTTATGTCGCAGGCCAGGAACGGAGATGGGGCCCAATAGCATTCGTTTGACTCCGTTTTTATTAAGAAAGAGAACCGTGCTTGCATCCACGATCCGATGATCATCAGTCACGGGTAGCAGATAGCAGGAACGCGGAAGTGGCACTTCCGTGTCGAGCGAGGGTAGTCGTTGGCAGCGAAAAAACAGGTCGACGGCCGGGGTAGAGGAGCAAAACAGAAACAAGTCCAGAAAAGAAGTCGGTAACAGGTATCAGGCAGGAAACAGGGCAGGATAATGTCGGAGAGTACAATAGCTTGCCTAGCTGAGAGCATAGGTCCGCAGAAGGTCTGTCGGCTCCCTTTCGGAAGATGGGAATTTAAAAAGAGTCCAACAGCCAATCAGGTCCCGTGGCTGTTGGCGCCAACGAGGCAGCCGCAGGTGCCCCGAATAAGTAATAGTGACAGTTTATTATTTTCTCCAGTTTTCATTCCCATCTAGTTTCTCCTGTTTATTTTCAATTCGTTATGTATCCTGTCTGTCCCCTCCTGTCTGGTATCGACCCCATCTGTCCGATATCCACTTGGGCAATTGGAATCGATCTCGTCTGCCTCTGGCTTCCTATCATTCCACGCCAGACTGCTGCCTAACGTGCATGACTCCCCATTTCCCGTAAAATAAGGCCTGTGTGAGAACGTCATGCGATTGGGTCCTGATCCAGTTCTGGTTCTTGACATATATCCTACATGAGCATCCGTACGCAAGGATGCCTTTAAATCCAGTGCCTATCCAGACATGCTATTTGCGCTCTACTGAATGTCATTGTTGTTTGGATAACCAATTTACAGCTTTGTCATTGTGCATGCTGCCCAGTGTTTTGACCCGTGAGTCTGCATAATGTCGAAAGTGTCGTGGAGTCTAAAGAGAGCAATGGAGCGCAACCTTGACGCTGAAAGCAATTGTTTCCATGACAAAGACTCGGTCGGGGAACGCTCCGGCAACCTCTTCCACACTGGAAAAGTACTGGACGGGGTCCCTGATGTCTCGGTCTTCGTCCAACAATTTGAACTTTCCTGCAAAGAGATGAATGAATGAATGAATGAAAACTTTATTTGAACATCAAAATACAAACAGAACAAAGACAATAACTCAACAACAAAATGTTACATAATATGTTCGAAAAGGGGTAGTCAGAAGCAAATGCTTTATTCCCTACCCCTTCATCTTCCCTATTAAACACACCAATGATGGAACAACAATTGTAATGATATTAATAATAACAGTTATGATCTAACAATAGCAACTATAACACAAAGTTAACCATAGTTCTAGACGCACTATTCCGAATCTCTCGTATCACCCATTTTCTTCATCTCTGTATTCCGCCAAAAATGTTTTTTTTGTATTTGAATTCGAACAAGTGAATAGTTGGACATTGTTTGATCTCGTCTTGTAAATTGTTCCAAAGTTTGACTCCGCACACAGACACACACATACTTTTCCTGGTTGTTCTCACCTTTGGGATTATGAATTTACTATAGCCCCTTAAATTATAGTTTCCTTCTTTCTGAATGAATAATTTATGGATGTTTTCTGGCACTATGTTTTTGTTGACTTTAAATAGCAGTTGTGCAGTGAAAATTTTGACTCTAAATTGTGACACTGGGTTTCAGGACGTGCAAGCTTCGTCCGTGTACAAGATTAGGGATGTTGTAAAAGGTTTTGGATGACAGCGGCACAAAACACCCCTACGACCTATGACCCGGCACCGGCCATCCAGCCAATCGGCAGGGTCGTCATAGTGATGGGTGAAGGACCCCCATTCTCACTCAGTGCAGAAACATATCACCATGGAGACACCTCCACACTCGGGTGCACATACAAGCCTTTGCCTTTCTTCCTCGTTGCCACCGCGGCCTGTTAATCTTCCATGGCCGGTGATGGGAAAGAGGAAGCCATGCAAGCTTGTACCACTCTGTTTTTCTTAGACCGCTTCGAGTTTTTGACTAGGTTTCAAGTGGCTCCCGTCAATAACAGTTTTAAATGCTCTAGCCTTCATCTCCAAACAGAAGAGCAGCTTCAGCGACAGACTGCTGTCACAGTCTTGTTCCACAGATAGACTGAGGAGATAATTTCTTCCTCATGCCATGAGGCTCTATAACTCCACCCGGGGGAGTAAAAGCCCACATCAAACCCCATTTGCATATTACCCTATTTTTATTACAGTGTGTATTTTCCGTAGCACTATTAAAATACTCTATGTAAACACGTTATATTGGGTATTTTTGTATTCTATTTCTTTGATTTTATTATTATTTTATTTTCAACACATTATTCATTTATTTATAAATTTCACAAGGATACTACTGGAAGAGTGAATTTCCCGACGGGGATGAATAAAGCATCTATCTATCTAACTATCCATCCGCCTAGCTAGCTATACATCTATCTATCTGTCTAGCTATCTATACATCTTTCAATCTATCTGTCTCGCTAGCTATACATCTATCTATCCGCCTAGCTAGCTATACATCTATCTATCCGTCTAGCAAGCTATACATCTATCTATCTATATATCTATCTGTCTAGCAAGCTATACATCTATCTATCTATCCGTCTAGCTATCTATACATCTATCTATCCGTCTAGCTAGCTATACATCTATTGATCTATCCGTCCAGCTAGCTATACATCTACCTATCAATCCGTCTAGCTAGCTATACATCTAGCTATCTATCCGTCGAGCTAGCTATACATTTATCTACCTATCCGTCGAGCTAGCTATACATTTATCTACCTATCCGTCGAGCTAGCTATACATCTATACACCTATCTATCTAGCTAGCTATACATCTATCTGTCTAGCTAGCTATACATCTATACATCTATCTATCTATCTAGCTATACATCTATCTATCTATCTATCTATCTTCTCACTCAAATTTCAACCTAAATGCTGTACTGAATGACGAGAAAGCCTTAATAATAATAAAAATCGTCAGGACCAGAACAGAGACGGGACCCACTTGCATGCGTTTCTCTTAGTTTTATTGGGAAGAAGGGAAAGGATGGTACACGCGATCCGGGGATCGCTGGTTGAGGGGAGCAGGTTGCTCAGACACGGAAGTGGTATTTCCGTGGCGAGCAATGGTGGTGTCGAGAGCGGGAAGAAACATGTCAGTAGCCGCCTACAGGAGAGCAAAAATCATGGTTGAGAGCAGAAAATGGGTTGGAGCCAGGAAACAGACGGGAGCCAGAACAGGAGAGAGTAAGGGTCGAAAAGCTTGCCTAGCGTAGCTGAGGTTCGCAGACAGACTGACAACCGATGACAGGATGACGGGGGTTTAAAAAGTGACAGGGAGCCAATCAGCGTCCAAGGCAGTTGGCGCCAAAGGAGCGGGCACAGGTGCTTCGCATCAGTAATCATGACAAAAAAATAATAATACATTGTATTTTGAAGCGCCTTTCAGGACACCCATGGTCGTTGTACATATGATTAAGATACAACAATGAACGAAGAGTAAAACAAGCAAGTCATAAATAGCCAATAAAACACATTATAGTTAAAAGGGGCGGTGAGTGAGGCAGATGGTCAAGAAAATATAAGTCTGAAGAGGTGAGTTTTGAGACTGGATTTGAAGGTGGATTTCGGAGGTCAGGCGGCAATGAGTTCCAGAGCTGGGGGGCAGAGCGGCTGAAAGCTCTTCTCCCCATGGAGCCGAGGCGGCCAGGGGGTATAGTGAGATGGAGGGAGGAAGATGATCTGAGGGTGCGGGATGGCGTAAAGCTCGTACTTCTTCTCAAAGACAGTTTTTTTTGGCCTGAGAGGGAGGGCAGACTATAAGTTTATCCTGTTTTAATTATTCCACACCTGCAAAAGAGTTTGCATAGGATGCCAGTTCATTATTTTGACAATAATACCTCACTATTGTGGGCAGCACCGCAGCGCAGTGGTTAGCGTGTGTGCGGCACAGTTCTGAGGTTGTGAGATCTAACCTCCTGTGAGGAGTTTGCATGTTCTCCCCGTGCTTGCGTGGGTTTCCTCCGGGCACTCTGGTTTCTTCCCACATTCCAAAAACATGCACGTTCAGGTTAATTGGCCGGTTTAAATTGTCCCTTGGTGTAAATGAGCGGGTGAGTAATTGTCCCTGGGTGTGAATGAGCGAGTGAGTAACTGTTCCTAGGTGTGAATGAGCGAGTGAGTTGTCCTGCGACTGGCTGTCAACCAATTCAGGGTGTCCCCTGCCCACTGCTCGAAGATAGCTGGCATAGGCTCCAGCAACCCCGCGACCCTACTGAGGATAAGCGGTGCAGATGATGAATGAATGAATGACCTTACTACTGTTTGTAATTTTCACTATTATGCATTGTTCACATCATTGTCTCTATCGGCCAGTAATCTTGCTGTTCTTTAATTTTCCACACCCTTTCGGTGGATCTGCTTTTTGTAACTGTAGAAAGAGCTGAAGGGAGTATGAGAAAAATCCATGTTTTATGTGTCTGCAGAGGTAACATCACCGACAATTTTCCATCATTGACGGATTTTGATGGAACAGTCTTTTTTAGCAAGACAAACCCTACCCTAAACATCAGATATTCATGGTTTAAATCCATCCATTATCTGCACGGCCTATCCTCAGTAGGGTAGCGGGAGTGCTGGAGCCCATCCAACAGGGCACACAGAGACAGACAACTCACTCACTCGCTCATTCACCCCTAGGGGCAATTACTCACTCACTCATTCACACCTAGGGACAATTCGGTTAGGCCAATCAACCTGACATGCACGGTTTTGGAATGTGGGAGGAAACCGGAGTGCCCGGGGGAAATCTACGCAAGCACGGGGAGAACATGCAGACTACACAAGGGGAGGTTCGATCTCATGAGCTCAGAACTGTGCCGCACACTGCTCCTCTGTGCTTCATGGTTTTCAATGATGAGCAAATAATAATCAATATTTTGGATATATATATATATATATATATATATATATATATATATATATATATATATATACTGTATATCCTTTTTTAAAAATATGTTTTTTTTGCAGTTTTGTGCATGGAGCCAATTATTCCATTTTAAAACGCAAAAAGTGACTTTGTTTTTGTCCAATACAAACTACCAAATTTTGTATTTTGTATAGTTTAATATAAAGTGGCCCTATGTTTATGAAACAAAATGATCAATAATTGATAATTAGGTTTTTTCCCCCAATAAAGTAACAAATATTTGTTTTTATTTCTTTCCAAGAACACCACATTATCGGGGTAATTTTCTTTTCAACAAAACGACCTAATTTAGGGGTTGCTTGTTCTTAAAGCGACAGTGTCTGGTATTTAGCTAAGGACAAAAAACAATTTGTTAAAAAAAAAATTAAAAATAAGCAAAAATACAACTATCATATAAACGTGCATTTAAAGGAATACTAGACAAGAAATGTGCATATATTTTTGTCACGGTTGCCATGGCGTCCAATTGGCCCGCCCGCAAGGCGCCAGCTGCGTCTCGTTAACAGATTGGCTTCCCTGCTATTTAAATTCAGTCCTGTCACTCTCCTTTTGTCAGTCCGTCAACGAACCTCTGCCCTGCAAGACGTGGGTTTTGACTCGGTCCTGTTTCCTGTTGGTATTTCCTGTTTGGTATTTTTCCCGTTTATTTTGACCTGTTTAATATCGGTTTCCAGTTTCGTTCCCCTCTAGTTTATCTTGTTTAATTTCGATATCCTGTTTTGATATCAATCCTGTCTGTCCCATCCTGTCCGGTATCGACCCCATCTGTCCGATATCTGATCGTCTGCCTCTGGCTTCCTATCATTCCACGCCAGACTTCTGCCGAACGTGCATAACTCCCCATTTCCCGTAAAATACAAAAGCTTGTGTGAGAAACGCCACGCATTTGGGTCCTCATCCAGTTCCGGTTCTTGACAATTTTACATAACATGCGCCTCACATAAAGGGAGCTGTAGGCCATCTTGCTGCTACAGAAACAAAAACGAAAAAAACACAAACACCTAAAAAGGCTGGGCAAAAAAATGAGAATAGGGAGCATAATGGTCACTTTGAGTTTCTCTAGTTTGTTTTCCTTGTGCTTTTAGCACTCGTTTTTACACCGGCAGCTAGTGGTCAAATAATAATACACACTGTCCCTTTAAAAACCCATGAAAGCTGGGTTGAATTCACAAAAGTAGTGGATCAGTCCATTCCAGTGGCAAAATGTGTTGTTTCTGCTCCAACTGTAAAAGTAGTTGAGTAATATTTTGTCATTATTGCAAAAGATCATGTCGCACATGGTCAGAAAGCTCCATTCACAACACGGCATCATTCAGCTTTTCTATACTCATCACTCGAGAAAGAGAGCAAGAAAGAGAAGAGCATCCTGTTGTGTGTTCCCTGGGGGTCTTAAAGAGTTGGGCTGGGGGGCTGGGGGGCTGGATTGCTCTCTTCCGAAACATATTTGGGCTTCCTGGATGAAGTCATCATGCAGACATTAGCTTATCACTTATGTTTCTTCTGGAACTTAAGTCACCACATGTAAAAATAACTATTATTGAAATCTTTAAATAGAAAACTATTTCCCGGACTATGAGGCAATTATTGATCAGTTGACATATTTTAATGATGACCAGAAAGAAAAAGAAAAAAAGAAAGAAAGAGAAAGAATGAAAGAAAGAAAAAAGAAAGAATGAAAGAAAGAAAGAAAAAGGAAAAGAAAAAAGAAAGAAAGAAAAAGGAAAGAAAGAAGAATAAAAGAAAAAAAGGAAGAAAGAAAGATAAAAAGAAGAAAAAAAGAAAAAAAGGAAGAAAGAAAGAAAAAAAGAAAAAAGAAAGAAAGAAAGAAAGCTAGATAGCTAGATAGATTAGATACTTTATTCATCACTGTAGGGAAATTCACACATCCAGCAGTATCCTTGTGTTGAAAAATAAAATCATAAAATAAAAGATACAGAATACAAAAATACCCAATGTAACATCTTGCTATAGAGTATTTAAATAGAGCTAAGGAAAATACACACTGTAATAAAAATAGGGAAATATGCAAATGTGGGGGTGGGGTTTAATGTGGGCTTTAATCCCCCTTTTACTGTTGTTTCACTTTTTTCAGCTAAACCTACGCGTCGTGAGAGACAAACATACAGCCATTTATTCATATTTGTCAGGTCAACAAAGCAGTTTTCTTCATTAGGTTCAAAACGACCAAACTACCTCCCACAATGTCCTTGTCATCGTTTAATTCAGAACCTCGTGCCCTTCGTAAAGACTTTGGAAGTCTGACAAAATTCTTGCGGTCCGGCCCAATAATCACATCAACAATTTGGCACCGTGACTAAAAATTGTGATGATGAAATAAGACATGCCTTTTCATGTGTCGTCTGCATCCCTAAGGTTCTAGTGGATGGGATCTGCCGCACTCCACGCCGTGATCTGGGTTCGGTTCGCGTTGCACTCAAAGTTATGTGATTGTATGCATTTGTGATCAGTAATCAATTCTGACTTTTTTGTTTTATGCAACCTTGGCCCTTACAGTAGTTCTAATTCCATGCGCCTTATAGTCTGATGCGCCATATACAATATAAATAAAACCTATATCAAAAGTCCGATTTTTGGAGGTGCTCCTTATAATCTACTGTGCCTTATTGTGTGGAAATTACGGTAAGTACAATCTTCCTCCATCCGGTTGACCTCAACTCATATTCGTTTCTTACAAAAAGGAGCCAAGGAGGTGACGTCAGCCCTCAATCAGTAGAGGAAGTGACAAAAGAGGAGGTATAAAGATCCAGTTACACTCCGAATAATACAACCGATTGCAGGGAAGAGATGTGGTGAGGTCATAGTGAGTAGACGCCTCCACATCCAGCATTGAAGTCAATCAAGTGTATTGATGGTACCTCAAAGCTTCTTTCCGCCAGGTGGCGCTGTGAGAGGTCACCCAGCATCCACCCAGAAGTAAAAAAAATCTGCTTCCTCTTCCTAGTTGGTGTGTAAACTTTCTATACTGTCTATGTCTATACTAGCTCAAGAGCTTTGACGTTTTTATTGTTTAATATCTAATGCATCCATTCAATATCTATCTATCTATCTACCTTGGTCATATCCCTCCTCAAGAGGGGTGACCGACAGCAAGACATACACATACAATAACAAAGAAAATAAAGGGAAAACAAAATAGCAAAAAACACACACAAATTTTTTTTAGACCATGACCAACCCAATTGCCCAAACACCCAAACAAGTTAGGCACCTCGGCATCTAAGTTGGTCATGCTTTCGTCCCTCCAGATGAAACGGGACACCAGAAAGCGGCCGTGTCACTCGGGTCAGGGTGACACAACACACTCTTTTGTTCAACAGCAGGGCCCGACAGATTTCACTGGTTTACCCCTGCCGCATCATACGGGTGCCCAACCCATCCTTGAGAACGCGTCCACAATCCCACTATCCTTTCACAACACCTCTCCACTCCTTCCTATCACCAACAAAAGCTCTAGCTTCCATTATATTTAGACCTCTTTCCTGCAGTGCACTCAATGCCATCCTTCCACGTCAAACGCGGCCTTCCTCCTGGTCTCCTTCCATTGACTTCTGCTCTGTAGATCCTCTTCAACATTCGCTCCTCATCCATCCTCTCCATGTGTCCAAACCAACCGAGTACTCTCTCATCCACACACTTGCTCAGTTCCACGACTACTCCAGTTCTGTCTCTCACAATTTCATTTCTCAATCTATGCAATCTTGTCACTCCTAACATACTCCTCAAACACTTCATCTCAAAAACATTTAATTTCCTTCTTAAATCTGCGTTCAGGCTCCAAGTCTCTGCAACATACAACAGTCGGCACAAACACACTCTCATACAGTCCCCTCTTAACATCCATGCTCATACTCTTGTTGTTCATCACTCTCCTCAGAGCACCCAAAACCTTGCTTCCTTGATTCACTCTGTGCAATACCTCGCACTCCATTCCACCGACTGCAGCCACATCACAACCCAAGTACCTAAAGATTTCGACTTCTTCCAGCACCTCTCCATGCAACCTTATTTCTAAAGTCATGCCCATTCCATCACGTGAACACTTCATCACCTTACTCTTCCCAACATTCACACATAACTTGGACGTATCACACACTCTTCCAAACTCCATTACCAACCAGATCAAAGAGATCAAAGTCAGCAGAGAAGTTAATGTTGTGACTCATTTAATTTGCAGATCTGATTTCCCCCTATGTTCCGGCCCGAAGCCCTCGTTCTGAGAGCGCCGGTCTTCTGGTGATCCCAAGAGCCAAGAAGTGTTCCGCTGGTTCGAGAGCGTTCTCCATCCGGGCACCGGTGTTGTGGAATACTCTTCCCCCTGAGATCCGATCTGCAACCTCAGTGGAAATGTTTAAATCTAAGCTTAAAGCTCACTTCTACTCTATAGCATATGAATAATCTAAACTGCTCATGTGTAATAACCTGTGAAGCCCTTTGAGACTCTTTGTGATTAAGGGCTATACAAAAAAAAATGACTTGACTTGACTTCTCAATGTTTCCTCAGAATCAGCCACAAGCGCTGTGTCATCTGCAAACAACAACTGACTTACCTGCCACACTGTTCCACTCTTGTCCATCATCTCTACACCTCTGCCAAATACTCTTGCATTCACCTCTCTCACCACGCCATCCATGTACACATTAAACAGCCATTCAATATGGTTGGTGTAAAGAGTTAAGAAGAGGCGAGCCGTTTCTTTTGAAATGAAAGTGTAATAGGAAAAATTAATGCGGTTGAGAAAATCATTGGATCTCTTTTTTCCGGCCACTTTTTACCACGGAGGAGGTAGCGCATCTTCCAAAAGTAAGTTACACTCAACTTTTTTTGTCTTTATAGAGCATATTATTTTATGAAATGTTTATATTTTAGTACAAAACAATACAGGTTACTTATACAGTCTTGTCTATACTATCTCTAGCATGCTAAGAACTTGGACATTTTTATTGTTTAGTATCTTGTGCATCCATTCAATACGGTTGGTGTAAAGTATAAGGAAGAGGCGAGCCGTTTCTTTTGAAATGAAAGTTGAATAAGAAAGCTTGATGCGGTTGAGAAAATGGTTGGATTGCTTTTTTTCAGCCACTTACTACCCAGGAGTAGGATGTCGCCTAAAACTTGAAGCCCATCTTCCAAAAGTAAGTTACACTTAACTTTATTTATCTTTATAGAGCATATTATTTTATGAAATGTTTATTTTTTTGGTACAAAACAATACAGGTTACCTATTCAAGCTTTAAACATACTTATATAAACCTTAAACATACAAAACATAGCACTGAAGCAATTTACGAACAAATTCAACTTACAAACGACTGACCAGAATCTTGTTCGTAAGTAGGGCAGCGTCTAAAGAAAAATGGTAACTACTGTTGTTACGACTTGGCGCGCACTTTGGGATATCTCACAACCCTCAGCCAACCCCCCCACCCCATCTGCACCTCAAATAATTTTCTCCTCTGATATATACAATTCGGGTAGGTAAGCCTTATTGACTTTAAAACAGTGAATTTCTCCTAAATGTGAGATATTTCATACTGGATGGAACTCACAAGCTTTTGGTAGCTAATGAAGGATTTTATACATTTGACTATAAAGGATTTTTTACGATTGAAAACAAATTACACAAAATGCAAAAGATATTCACTGACTGGGCTGTGGTGCGAGCTCAGGGCACCCTGGTGGAAAATGTTTACAGGAACGGCGGGAACGGGACGTACAGCTGATAAGATAATCAGCACATCCAGACGCTGATGACGCAGAAATGCGCTGATGACGTAGAAACTGTGTTGTTTTGAGTACCCCAGACATCGGGACTCTTCTACGAGATGCTGAAGCACAGGGGGCTTTCTTGGCGCGCCCATGGGAGGAGTCGGCACGCCATTATGCGGGGAGAAGATGGCCAATAGGGGAGAGCTAAAAGACTTGAGAAAAAGGCTTCCCACAGAAGCAAACAACACTAATTCAGCTGTTTTCGATGGAGTACACTAAGTTAAAATGTTAATGAAATTAAATCTGCCTCGTGTGGAAATGTCGGCTTTCCTGTTCATCTTTTCCCTCAAGAAACGAGCGCGCATAAATTGTTGGGTGAATATAGGTTGTGTTTGGTTAATGGATTCAGATAACTAATTCGAACAATTTAGTAAACGGTACATTTTAATAACAATTCCCAACACTAACAATATGAATGAATGGATGTTAACTGTTTTACTGTTTTTAGCTGGAGTACAGTAAACCATGATAGATAGAGAGCGCCAATCAAATGAGTGTAACTCTGCATCATCTCACCGTGATATTGCAGTGGGATGTCAATCTTGGGCCCGATGACATAATGGCCTTCTTCCAAACTATGAGCCGTTACTGTGGTCCACTGACGACAGGAGTGGAGCAACACCAAATCTTCTTCTGATAACCCCTCAACACATTCACCTGAGAAAGAAAAGACATGCATTTTGTGAGACAACACTGGGACAAACAAGACCACTCTGGAAAACTTGAAATAAAGGTGACATTCTCCTCATGTTGAGGTTTTGAGTTTTTCCTTGTCTGCACGTTGGTTTTAGATCAGGGGATGGTGTATCGTAGTTTTGCAGTCTTTTGAGATATTTTGTAATTTAGGGCTATACAAATAAAAGGGACTTGACTTGACTTGGTGAACAAGAAAAATACAGTTACATTTGTGTTTTTTTCTGATGATACAGCAAGAAGAGGTGTTTTAAGAGGGCGATCCAGTCCTAGTGTGAAGATGGAGAATTGCAATTTCCCACTTCCGTTAAACGCAGAACGACCTAAACACTAGAATGTCGACTGCAGAACGTCCCGGCTTATGACCTGTTTCTGACGCCGACCCCGTTTTTGCTATCCTGTCCCAGCTATCGACCTGTTTTTCCGTCCTTGACTCCGCCATCGCTTGCTACGGAAGGTCCACGTCCGGGTTCAGATCGCAAACAGAGTACGAGAATGACTTGCTTCCCGCACCTAGCGAACGCCGGATCGTGGGCGCAGCCCTTCCTCTTTCCTTGAATAAAATTGTGAGTAACGCAATTGGGTCTTGTTTCCGATCTGATCCTGACAGTGGAAATAAAGAAATACCTAAAACTATAGGTCATATAAATAAACACATGAATAAATCACATAATAAATACATTTAATGACATAAATGCAATAGATTTAAATACAGGGTGTCCCTAAAATGTATAGACATTTTAGCAGCCGATTGCTCAAATAATTATTCTTTCTTGATAGAATGAACCAATTGAACCGAGTGACAGCAAGACTTTGAAACTGTCATGATTACCGATATGCTTCACCTGTGCCTCGGACTCTGATTGGCTCTCTGTCCCTATTTATACCCACTCCTATCTGTCTCCTGTTGTCAGTCTGTCTGCGAACCTCAGTTTACACTAGGCAAGCCTTTTTTTTTTTTGACCCGGACTCCGACCTTTACCAACCCCGACCACGTTTTTGCTCTCCTGTCCCGTGGAAGTGGAACTTCCGTGGCGGTGTCGGGAACGGAAAACGGGTCAGTAACCGGGAAAGAAGAGCAAAAATGTGGTCGGGTCGGAAGCGAGTCGTAAGCCAGGAAAGAAGAGTAGACATGGTCGGGGACAAAAAGAGGACAAAAGCCAGGAAGGGGCAGTAGAAGTGGTCAGTATAAAAAAAAAACGGGTCGAAGCCGGGGGACAGACAGGAGCAAAACCGGGACAGGTGGGGGTCAGGGTCGAGAAAGGCTTGCCTAGAGTTAACTGAGGTTCGCAGACGGACTGACAGGAGTGGGTACAAGTACTGATCGGGAGCCAGTCAGAGTCTGAGGCAGTTGGCGCCAAGGGAGCTGCCGCAGGTGATTCACGTCCGTAATCATGACTCTTGAAGCTCGTCTTCCAAAAGTAAGCTAAACTTTATTTTTCTTTATCAAGCACATTATTTTATGAAATGTTGATGTTTGAGTACAAAACAATGCAGGTTACCTATGCCAGCCTTAAACATACTTCAATAAACCTTTAACATACAAAATATAGCACTAAAGTAACTAACGAGCAATTTCAACTTACAAACAATCGTCCAGAACGTAGGGGAGCATCTGTACAGTATTGCGATTGGTACCTGGAACGAAAATGCACTTTCCCACAAGGATTGTGTGGAGTAATAAGGCTACACTCAAATTAAATCCTACCATCAACAGACAAAACTGCGCCTATTAAGAATCTAAGAATTGACGTATTATGGTCGACCACATTAAATTTACCAGGAATTACTTCCTGTAGCATTTCAGACTAATATTCCGTTCTTCAAAGTCAAGTCTGTCTACCGTCTTTGGTTCTATAACGAAAGAATAAATAATAGAGCCATCAGCGGCTAAAATGTCTGCAGTATTGTGTCATTTTTGGTCATTTATTCAGTTCAGTACTTATTTTCTTGCGTATTTTGTCAATAGAAAATGATATTTTAAGGGAGGGGGCGGGTGAAAGGGGCTGAGCTTTTCACCTATTTGTTGATTGATATCGAAAAAACCTCAATGCCGACTGATTTTTTCGAAAATCTATTCCTTTTACAAATTTAAACAAGAACAAAATCTTGGCTTAAGACGGCTGCTTTAATTTGAAGATTTTGTGTGTGAATATACTCCATTAATTTTTTGCGTACGGCGTGAAGGGCGCAAATGCCACAAATGCCGCTTTGATGGAGGTTTGTTTGATTCTCAGTCCACCTGTGGATGGACCTTCTTCGTCTTTTCTTGTAATCCTTTTTGACATACCGTGTATTTTAATATGTGATCATTTTTAAGGTGCTGGAACAAATAACTTGAGTTTCTTCTGGACCTAGCGACTACGCAAAAGCAAATTCTGCAACGGGCGTTTTCTTCTGTTCCACGTCCGCTTCGTCAAAACCAAAATAGGTCCAAACAAGTGATGTACCGCCCTTCTTCCTTCTTGTTTGTTGACTCTAGGACTATGTTTATGGAGTCCGCCATGTCACTCAATGGGCTCGCAAGACGAGTGCGGAATAGTGTGGTGCTTGCAGACTTTGAATCAGGTGTATTGGCTTGTCAGGTAGGCGCCTTGCATGGCTGACTCCCTATTGGTGTGTGAGTGTGTGTGTGAATGGGTAAGTGTGAAGCACATTGTAAAGCGCTTTGGGAGGTCTTTATGGACTTGAAAAGCGCTATATAAATGCAGACCATTTACCATTAATCACGTTTGATTTCCATTTTGGTAAAAGATGACCACGCCCTATTTTATCAAACAAGCGGACGTGCTTTTTTTTAATATTCCAGAGACAGCTCGTATTTCGCGCGTAAAAATAGAGGGCGTGATAAAATCTGCTGCTTTATGTCATAAGGTTGGCATGTATGATAAAACCCTCGTTCGCATCTTGCGTATAAATGATAGCGACACCCTAGTCTTTATTGTGTATCATCATTCAGGAGTGAAAACCAGTAGCTGGTGAAATGATGTGCCCACCACACCAACTCAACGTAACGTGCGTTTTGTGTCCGATGGCGCGTGACAGGAATGAGACGCGTAAAGCAGGATGCAGACTTTCCGTGACTGGCGGTTTAGTATTCAGCGCAACTCATGACACGTCGCATAATTTGCATATGAAAAGAATTGAGCGGCACTTTGCAGCACAACAGACACTTTGTGGCTTTTCCGGGCAGCTCTGGACGAGAACAAGTTGGACGGAACACCCTCATCGCGTTCCCAAAGTCAAGCAAGCCCCCCGATGCGCGGGCCCCTTTGGAACTGAGCGGAACGTATTACAAGAAGCCTGCAGATGATGCTCATTTTAAATTTAAAGGGACTTGTAGCACTTTGAGTCGCTGCGGTTTGTATTCTTGCTTGTGATTTTTAGCACTCATTTTCGCATGCAAAACCGATTATAGCGACTTATAGTGATCGAGTAAATCAGAGGCGGGAGCCTCAAATTGTCATCCATCTAATCGCCCAAATTACTGATACTCAAAATAATAGATATGTAATTTAATATAGACAAAGCGGAATAAAATGCACTGAAAAACAGCTTTTGCCCGGAAACAAGGTTTAGCAGCTTTGATTTGTTTGATTTGTCTTAAAATACATGGTGCGACTCTCGCTGAGGAAAATCGAAATATTTTGCTTTCATGCCTCTTTGAGTCAAAAAGGTTCCCGACCCCTGCCATCTAGTGGTCAAATAACACACACTGTCCCTTCAATGAATCAAACTTGTAACATAACTACACTAAAGGATGCAACCCTCCCCAAAAAATGTAATTGGTTTTAAAAAACATGCCCCTTGACACCCATTTTGGTTATACAGACGCTGCCCAACTTACGAACGAGATCCGGACGTTCGTTCGTAAGTTGAATTTGTTTGTAAGTTGCTTCTTATGTTTAAGGTTTATATAAGTATGTTTAAAGCTTGAATAGGTAACCTGTATTGTTTTGCACTAAAAAATAAACATTTCATAAAATAATATGCTATATAAAGAACTTACTTTTGGAAGATGCGCTTCAAGAGGTCCTCCCTTGTGGTAAAAAGTGGCCGAAAAATGCATTTTGACCATTTTCTCAACCGCATCAAGCTTTCTTATTCCACTTTCATTTCAAATAAAACGGCTCTTCTCTTCTTTACACTTTACACCGACCATAGCGAATGGATGCACGAGATATTTAACAATGAAAATGTCAAAGTTTTTAACGCGCTGGAGATACAGTATAGTATGTTTCGACACGAACTATGAAGAGGAAGCCGTCTGTGGTCTGTACAGCTCTTTGAGACTCCTTGTGATTAAGGGCGTCACAAATAAACATGACTTGACCTTGACTTGACTGAAGTTTTGAGTTTTCCCTTGCCCTCATGTAGCTTTTAGATCAGGGGATGGTGTCATAATAGTCTGTAGTTTGCAACAGTCTGCGGTCTGTGCAGCCCTTTGAGACTCCTTGTGATTAAGAGCGTCACAAATAAACATGACTTTGCTGACATTTTGAGTTTTCCCTTGCTCTTGTGTAGGTTTTAGATCAGGGGATTGTGTCATAATAGTCTGTAGTTTGCAATAATCTGTGGTCTGGGGAGCCCTTTGGAGCTCTTAGTGATTAAGGGATATACACAAAAACATGACTTGACTGAAGTTTTTGAGTTTTTCCTTGCCCTCATGAAACTTTTAGATCAGGGGATGGTGTCATAATAGTAATAATATTGTTCTGAAACAGTTGAAACATACAAATGTATATTTAATATTAAACTGTTAACGTTTAAACTGTATCGATTAAAAAAAAACTATTTGTCCCCAAGGGGCATTGAAAAGGCACACAGAGTAGCATAGAACAGCCACCCACTGAATCCCTAATGCCCCCGATAAGCATGGCTGACGCTGCTATCGGTTAGTTAGTGTGTGAAAGGGAAAAGTGTGAAGCACATTGTAAAGCACTTTGGGAGGTCTTCATTGACTTGAAAAACGCTATATGAATGCAAATACATTTACATGTAGTTATTTAATAAAAACATGAACAATTTAAATGCCCAAAATATTTTTACTGAGTTTATCGTAAATATAAAAGTAATTCAAGAGGAGGGTTTAATTAATCAATGACTATCACATAACCAAGCAAAAAGTATTGGTATCAAAACGGTGTGGAGTGATACCCCCTTGTATTTACATGGATAGGATCGATACCCAAGAATTTATTTCGCTTTGATAAAACATTCCCACGACACCTGTGTTTATTTTACGAATAACGCAAAAATACCACCAAAAACACTTTCCAAAACAAATTTTAGAAATGTTCGACAAATACTTTTATTTTTGTAAGCTAACCAAATACATGTAACATTTTGCTAATGAGCACACCTGTGTTATTTCCCTAAAGTTACCAAGTAGCCATTTTGATGTCATCTATCATTAAACTCCTTTTCTGCCATTACGGTTCTAAAATAATAACCTTTTGGCTCACCTTCGGCCAAACGGACCAGGGTGGGCAGACGGAACTTGCTGAGCACCGCGTCCAACGGAAGCGCCAGCGGGCTCCAGGAGACCTCCGACAGGCTCGCCGACAACTTCTCCATCTTGGCGGGTCATCACCGAGATGAGAAGGACGACGACGACCCGAGCGTCGGCTTGGGTGAAAGGGAAGAGGAGGCAGGTGGCTGAGCGGCCGCCAAGACTTTCGCCATGTTTGGAAAATGGAGAAAAGGAGCTGTGGCTAATGGGAGGGTGCGTGTGGGGGTATGCCTGTCCCCCCACCCCTTCGCCCACATACTCGCTCCCCTTGAACGATCAAGCGTTGAAGTATTCGATAGTAGTCGAATCGGTTTAGCGTTATTAGTTACTTCATTTAAAGAGAAATGTGTTACCCCCTGGATACATTTCAACATATTACCCATGATTTCTTTTTATTGATGTTGACTGTGTTTTGTGTACTGTTACCCAATGCTGCACTTGTGAGGACCCATTCTCAAGGTTTCCTATTTTCCTCATCCTGAGGTTTTTGACTTTTCCCTCGCCCGCATGCTGGTTTCAGATCAGGGGATGGTGTCATTGTAACCTGTGCAGTGCTTTGAGACATTTTGTGACATGACTTGACCCAAATTACTGACACCCTTTTTACTCACATTGAAACTGACCCCCTGCAACCGCTTAGAAATAGCTGCATACAGTGAAGAAAATGAGTATTCTAACACCCTGCTATTTTGCTAATTCTCCCATTTGAAAATCATGGAGGGGTCTGAAATTGTCATCGTAGGTGCATGTCCACTGTGAGAGAGATAAACTAAAAATAAAAAAATCAGAAATCACAATGCATGATTTTTTTTTAACAATTTATTTGTGTGATACTGGTGCAAATAATTATTTGAACACCTGTGTAGAATTCTGACCCTGAAAGACCTGTAAGTCCGCCCATTAGAAGTCCACCTGCACTCCGTGTATCAAAAATATGCATGAAAATGACTGTTTTGAGCTTAATCGAGCAAAAAAATGAAAAGAAAAAAAAAAACACAAAATGACTTGTGCCCGCTCTAGCAAAAATATTCACAAAAAGGACTGTTTGGAGCCGAATCGAGGGAAAAAAAAATACTCAAATGACTGTTTTTGGCTTAAAGCGAAAAAAAGCAAAAATATACACACAAATGAGTTTTTAGCTTAATCAAGCAAAAATATACTCAAAAATGCCTGTTTTGAGCCCGATCTTGCAAAAATCTCCACAAAAATGACAGTTTTGAGCTTAATCGAGCAAAAATATACACAAAAAATGACCTTTATTTTAGCCCGATCTAGCAAAAGTATTCACAAAAATGAGTGAATCAAATGCACCTGTTTGAAGTCCTTTGCTGCATAAAGACACCGTTCCACCCCATACAATCAGTAATGAACCTGTAACATGGTGAAGACCAAAGACACCAGAGACAAAATTGTACACCTCCACAAGGCTGGAAAGGGCTACAGAGCAATTGTCAAGCAGCTTGGTTAAAAAAGGTCCACTGTTGGAGCAATCATTAGAAAATGGAAGAAGCTAAACATGACAGTCAATCTCAATCTAAGTGGGAGAAATAGCAAAATAGCAGGGTGTTCAAATACTTATTTTCTTTACTGTAAAAGAAAAAGAGGAAAACATGGACACCAAGGGTCCCTGACGTGATGCCCCCTAAGGACAGCTGAAGTGCGCCGCAGAGCTGTTCTGAAAAATGCTTATCATTGCTGGGTCATTGTGATTTTCTAGATAAAGATATATTTTTTAGTCATTGACTGAGTCTATATACCCTACTTCCAAAAATAAACCTGGTAATAACATGGTAACAACATAATAATTAGATAAGTTAGTAGAGAAACTAAGTGCCCTATGCGCTAATTGGTAACCAAAAGCAGCTCTCAGCGTGAAAAGGGCAGGAGACCACCAAAATTTGGACACAGTGAACCCTTCACATTTCTTAGCTTGCACCTAACACAGCAGAGATCTTCCATATCCATTTTGCCTGTGGGTGCTACCTGGTGCCTGCGGGGACCTTGTTGGACACCCCTGCACTGCACCATACAACGATGTCTAGTGGTCACATAATATACTGTCCCTCTAAGGCTAAGATTGAGATTACCACATGACCATACAGGTGGAGGTCAATCTTTTGCAAGATACTTCTATATTGCATGGGATGTTTGTTGCCCCTTTTTCAGGTGAATACTGGTACAAGTTTTCTCTTAGTACTAAATACCTGTAGTAGTTTCAAGATAAAAAAATTCATCTTACAACATTCCAAAAACTCATGAGAGGGTTCTTCCTTATACATACGATAATATAATGGCTTGCAGACATATTTGGCCCACAAGTCAGGTTTCAAACATGTAGAACATTTTAATAGTCAAGAATCAACACGTGGGACACAATTGGATCTTGTCTTAAATGACTGACGATGATAAATTAGATCCCCTTGTGTGTAATCAAGTTTTCATATAAATGGACAAGCTCTGTGATAGTCTCAGGGTTCTGATTTAAGTCCAGAAAAAATCATAAAGACCGAGGAACAAACCGGGCCGGCCGATCCGACATACTGGTGAAAAGGCTGCCAAATATTCAAAAGCGTATTCCAAATTATATTTTTAGATTTTGAAAAGAAAAATAAATAGCACTGCTTAAGGTTTAAATTGCTTTTTAGACAATATTACTGCAAACAACACAGAAGTGACCGTTTTTGTTTAAGTGTAAAATGTGGTATGACAATGAAGATGCACTCAAACATTTTTTAAATAAATACAGAATTATTTGAATAGCACCTTTCAAACAAATATGTGGAATACAAAAATACTTATTTGCAAAGTACGATTAGTTTTAATACAGATATCCAACAAATTCCCAAATATCGGTGCAGGTAATCAGATAACTGGTGGACCTCTAGTAAAAATGCATGTTGCATAATAATCCGATTAAAGTTTTAGTTCGACTGGAAATTTTCACTAGAGATGAGGAATCCTTCAAAGATTTTATCCTTGAGTAGAGCCGATGGGAATAAGGTCTAAAATTTTCTTGAAAAATTCTACTTAAAAAAGCCACTGTTTTTGCCTACCAGCATACAAGTCAAGTCAAGTTTATTTGTGACGCCCTCAATCACAAGGAGTCTCAAAGGGCTGCACAGACCACAGATTACTGGAAACCACAGACTATTATTAGACCATCCCCTGATCTAAAACCGACATAAGGGCAAGGAAAAACTCAAAAGCCTCAACGTGAGGAAAATGAAAAAACCTTGAAAAGGGAACACATGAGGTCTTTCCCCTTGGATGCAATGGATGTTGCAATAACAAATAATACACAGATATTGTCAACATGCAATATAGGTTATTCATATGCTATAGAATAGAAGTGTGTTCTAAGCTTAGATTTAAACATTTCCACTGAGGTTGCAGATCGAATCTCAGGTGGAATAGCATTCCACAGCACCGGGGCCCAAATGGAGAACGCTTTCGAACCTGCAGCTCTCTTATTGGCTCTTGGGATTACTAGAAGACCAGCATTTTCAGAGCGAAGGCTCCAGACCGGAATATAGGGGGAAGTTAAATTTAGCTGAAGTCTTTGTAGAAATCACCACAAGATGTCGCCGTTCAGGCATGTTGAGTCTCAGGCGTCGGTTGACAGGCAAGATCGATGAAGAAATATTGGTGGAATTAGGCACAATTCCATCATCTTCATGGCCTCTGCCGTTTCGCCAATTTAGCTCCCTTAGCTTAGCACCATGGCCCGAGCGATAGCCCCGCTTTTGTTTGGGTCGGCCACACACGGAGAGCCCGCAACCCTTTGTATTTCTTGAGGGATATCAAAGGTGGTATAAAAAGTGCCCAAAAAGTTGAAATTTAGACACAGACCCAAATGTGTAAGTTCCTCCCGACTATTAGTATCATTGGCCACGCATTTGTCCAGAAAAGAAAGAAAAATAGACAAAAGAACAGTAATAAATAGAAAATTAGCTTAAGAGCTGTGAGCCGGTTTGTCCATGCGTGCCGCCATCATCATCAAAGATTATACATCACATAATTATTATTTTAGTATGTCAGAAGTATTACTATAGTATTTTCATCAGGGATGGGACAAAAAAATGGATTTTACTTCTTTCAAATAAAATATATTATTATTTCAACACATTTGGGGATTTTGCTGTACCATTTAATAATTGATGATGGTAAAGTTAATTATTGGTTTCAAAATAATTTATAAAAAAAATACATTTCACGTGACAAAAAATAATACACAAATACCCCTTGAACCTTAATATAATCAATACATATGTATTTTTCCCTTTGTCTCCGCCAGGCTGTACTTGCCCAAGACACACCCCAGGAAGTGGCAAACCTACAGTGGTTAAGGAACCGAGTACCAAGTCCACAAAATGGCATTGTAGTCTTACCAATGATAAAAAGCATGAATAGATCTGCATTCTTGGCAAGAAAACCAGTCATTGTTCGTGTTTATATGACTTGTACATCAACAGGGGGAAATAGAATTCTCAAAAACATTTCTTGGTCAACAATTTTATTCGTTTCATATGAACAACCGATCCATATAGGATGGGGAGAATTTTACAGGAGGAAGGGTTGGTTAGAAAGGTTTCAATCTAATGGGCTGGCTCTGAAAGAAAAAAGAAAAATATATATGTGAACTTGATTCCATTGAAGGACTGCTACAGCATATGACCAATCACCAAAATGATTTCACGATAACCGATGTGACAGTGACACCTAGCGGGTAATTTGTTTTAAACAGGCAAAAAAATTCTTGATTTAATAGATTAAAAAAGGATTGTACACAGTCGAAATGTATAGTATTTTAGAAATATCTAAATGTAATGTAGGGTACTTACTGTCCTTTACTTCCTTCTTACCTAAAAATGGCAAAGACAAAGGAAATCACAATTACTATGCAGCATTAAAATCATTATAAAAGGCATAGTCAATATGGCTTAGCTTAGTGGTTCTAACACTTTTTCAGTAAGCCAATTACCGTATTTTCCGGACTATAAGGCGCACCTAAACACCCCAAATTGGCCAGAAAATAGAAAGTGTGTCTTATAATCCAGTGCGCCTCATTTACAGGAAAATATGGCGGATGGAATTGGAAACGCGTGGTCATAATTCAATAATACTGTAACTGTTCTGCCTTTGAAAAACATATAGACTGGTCTTCGAGTGCCCTCCTTTGGTAAATTTTTTGTTGCTAAAATAAATTTTAGGTGAAACCAGATGTTTTATATAAACAAATTTTAATTTAAATGCATTTATTTATTATTTACACAACCCTTGCTTTTACCATAGTTAATATTCCATGCGCCTTATAGTCCAGTGCGCCTTATAGCACGAACAATACAGTACTCTCTTACACGACCAAATCAAAATCACCTACTGAGCACAAAAATACAAAACATATTTTTAAATGTATTGAGGATTTTTTTTAAACATAATTTAAATAACACCAAAAACAAAGCATACAAATTAGTCTTATGAAAAGTGTGGCTAACTTAATAATTCAAGATTTGTACTGTATCCACATTTCCGTAATTATTTCAGATATTTTTTTATCTGCACAATCCCATATTTTGCCATTCTTACTCCAAAAACAAATTTGAAATGTAAAAACAAACAATAAGTCTTTTGACTATTTTAAGTCAGTGTGTATACAATTTTGGGGGACACCCTGTATAGATATCATTCTGACAGGATGTATTTGACCAGTATCCTCAAAAAAACAAAGTACAAGTAATAAGTATGCCTTAGAATCTCAAAATGTCATTATTTTCCTTTGGTCTCAAAGAATAATTTGTAATCTGATTTTAGAGTCCATTAATACAGGAATAATTCCAGTCCTCCAGGCTCACAGTCAGCATTTTTTGGAGTTGTTTCTACTGACCAGAGTTGTAAAGTTTTAATAAAGGGGAAAAAAACTCATGCATGGCTGCAGCTGTCATGCGCAGGATATGCTCAATGCAGTCTCTTTAAAAAATTGCATTTTTGTGCACTCCTCTCAACCCATGAACGTAAGTAAATGGCACACTCACCCCCATATGAGATTTTGTAGAAGAGAACTGTCATGATGCCCACACCAACCCAGATCTCTTTGTTTGCATCGGCGTAGTAAGGGCTCATTTTACTCCACCAGCTTGCAAACATGCGTCCAAACATCTGCAGAAGTAAGGGACATTTTTAAGCGCCATGTTTATTTTACTCATGTTGAGGGTTTGAGTTTTTCCTTGCCCTCATGTAGGTTTTCGATCAGGGGTTGGTGTAATAATAGTCTGTGGTTAGACTTGATCTGCAACCTCAGTGGAACTGTTTAAATTTAGGCTTAAAACACACTTCTATTCAATAGCATATTAAGAACCTATATTTTATGTTGACAATATATGTGTATTATTTGTTAATTCAACATCCATTGCAGCATGGTCTTGTTGAGTTTGAGGGTTTCCTTGCCATCGTGTCGGTTTTAGATCAGGCGGTGGTGTAATAATAGTCTGTGGTGAGATTTGGTCTGCAACCTCAGTGGAACTGTTTAAACCTAGGCTTAAAACACACTACTATTCTATAGGATATGAATAACCTATATTTTATGTTGACAATATCTGTGTATTATTTGTTATTGCAACTGCAGCCTGGACATCCTGGAAGGGGGATTACCTCATGTGCGGTCCCTTATCAGGGTTTCTTCATTTCCCTCGTGAGGTTTTTGAGTTTTTCCTTGCCCTCATGTATGTTTTAGATCAGGGGATGGTGTAATAGTTTATAGTCTGCAATAGTCTGTGCAGCCCTTTGAGACAATTAAAAATGACATCACATTTAGAGACGTTTGATGTGCTCTAAAAAGCAAATGTATAACCAGGGTCTAATACTTAATGCGTTTGATAAATGAGTTTAGGATATCTATAAAGGTTGTTAAGGTAATGTATCAAACTGTAATGCAATTTAAACGAATAGAAGAGTTTACAATAGACTGGTGCGAAAATGTATACATATTTAGTCAAGTCAAATTTATTTATATAGCCCTTAATCACAAAAATGTCTCAAAGGACTGCACAGGATTACAGTTACAAAATTACACAATTACCTGATCTTAAACCAGCATGCGGGCAAGGAAAACTCAAAAACCTCAGTGTGAGGAGAAAAGAGAAACCTTGAGAAAGGACCTCGCATGTGGTAATCCCCCTTCCAGAATTGACCAGGGTGAATTACAATTAGCATTACTGTACACATGATAGTAAACATAAGGTAAGATGTTGAAAATGTCCGGAAAGTGCATGACATCAACGACGCCCCCAGCCTGCAAACCAGTCCAGAAAGTCTATGACGGCTGCAGTTACCGTCATTTAGTTTGAAGACGTTTTTTGTTGTCTCTTTAGATAAATATATAAAGTGTACGATCACGATAACACATACACCTGACGCTTAGCTGATTTATTATTCTCTATTGGGGAAAAGGCTAGTTGACTTTCCATGTTGAGTTAACCATAACCAGTGCGAAAGCTAAGCTAGCTTTGGAAAACAGGACGAGCTAACGAAAACACCCGTAAATTCTGCAGGCACTATATGCCAGGCATATTACTTCAAAATGACTGTTAAGCCACAATGACATACAACGTTTTGAGAGCAATAATGTATAAGTAGTACCTTAGCTTGTCAGACAGCAGAAGAAAGGTCAATTCAGTACCAGCGGCCAGGCGTCAAAGTCGTGCTTCAATCGCTTCTTTGGCTCTCAATTCGGAACGTCGTTTCTTGTGTTTGTACGGAGCGCGTCCTCTATTGGACAGTTAAATCATTGTCTTTTGAAGCTAAATTTAACTGCAGAAGGACAGACAGTGTCAGAGGCTTCAAGATAATTTATTCCCCCGACTATGAATGAATGAATGAATGAAAACTTTATTTCGAACATAAAAATAAAAGCAGGACAAAAACAATGAGTCAACAACGAAATAATGTCACACAACATGTTCGAAAAGGGGTAGTCAGAAGCAGATGCTTATTTTTTCCTACCTCTTTATCTTCCCTATTAAATACATTTTATAGATAGCTCCTCTTGTGTCCAATACAACAAAATCTCATGGATATACTTATTACATAGGTCAGATATCAATAATTATAATAGTTACAATAATCACATATTTTATACACTAATCTTCGCAATACCAATCCCTCAACGTCATAATGCGCATAATGTCACTGCGGCACCAGTGATAATATCAATAAAAATAAACACAATACTTATAACAGTTCTGATGTGAAAATAGCACAATAACAACAAGTTAGCCATAGTTTGAAGTGCAGTATTTCCAGTCTCCGTCATATCCCATTTTCTTCATCTCTGTATTTCGCCAGTAATGCTTTTTTTGTATTTAAATTTGAACACATGGATATTTGGACATTGTTTGATTTCATTTTGCAAATTATTCCAAAGTCTGACTCCACACACAGACACACACATACTTCTCCTGGTGGTTCTCACCTTTGGGATTTTGAATTCACCACAGCCCCTCAAGTTATAATTTCCCTCTTTCCGAGTGAATAATCTTTGTATGTTTTCTGGCACTATGTTTTTGTTGACCTTAAATAACAGTTGTGAAGTGAAAAAATTTATTAAATCATCCAATTTCAATAAATTGGACTGCATGAATAAAATATTGGTATGATCCCGATATCCTACCCTGTGTATGGTTCTTATTGCACGTTTTTGAAGGATAAAAAGGGGCTGTAGTGAACTTTTGTAATTATTGCCCCAGACTTCTGCACCATATGTTAAATATGGCAGAACGAGAGAACAATATAATAAATACAATGCATTATAATGTAAAAGAACTTTGGTTTTATTAATTATTGAAATGCTTTTAGATACCTTTGTTTGTATGTGTCTGATGTGTTTTCCAACTTAATTTATTGTCTATTATGACCCCTAAAAACTCAATTTCTGATACAATGTCTATTGTGACACCATCCATTTTTACTTCTAAATCTTGATTTGCCTTACGATTACCAAAGAATATTACTTTGGTTTTATTTAAATTTAAAGATAATTTATTTATATCCATCCATATTTTTAGGTTAATTAGTTCACGATTAATACAGGTTACCAAATCCATATAGTTATCATTTGAATAGAAAATGTTAGTGTCGTCTGCAAATACTACTATTTTCAATAGTTTTGAAACATTAAAAATATCGTTAACATATAAATTAAATAGCTTTGGTCCCAGGATAGAACCCTGTGGTACTCCACAACAGATGTCCAAATATTCAGATGAAAACTCTCCCATTTTTACATATTGCTTCCTCCCCGTCAAATAACTTTGAATCCATTTCAAAGCCACGCCCCTGATGCCATATCTTTCCAGTTTTTTTAATAGTATATTATGATTAATGGTATCAAATGCTTTTTTTAAGTCAATAAATACCCCGACTGCGTATCTCTTCTTTTCTATACTGTGGGTGATTTCTTCTACTGCATCAATAATTGCCATTGTTGCTGATCTGTTTGCTCTAAAACCATATTGACTTTCATTAATCAATTTATGTTTATTTACAAATTGTTCTAGTCTATTATTGTAAAGTCTCTCTAATATTTTAGAGAACTGAGGAAGCAGAGATACCGGTCTATAGTTTGTAAAAATGTGCTTGTTCCCATTTTTGTATATTGGTATAACTTTTGCTATTTTCATTTGATTTGGAAATGTGCCTGTTAGAAATGATAGATTACAGATGTAGGTCAATGGTTTCACAATGCTGTTTATAATTTGCTTAATCAGTACCATATCGATGTCAAAACAATCCATAGACGTTTTGTTTTTACAGTTGTTAACCACGTCTAAGATTTCTGATTCCGTAACCCCGGATAAAAACATGGTCTTGGAGTTCATTTTTATTAGTGACTCAAATTGTTTACCACTGCACTCTGGGATATTTGCAGCGAGCTCTGGTCCAACATTTACAAAATAACTATTGAAATTCTCCACAACTTGATTTAAATTATAATTTTCACTGTTCTTATCAATAAAATATTTTGGATATGCATTGCTTACATTCTTTCCTTTTATTATACTATTTAATATATCCCAAATACCTTTGATATTACTTTTGTTATGATGTAATAAATTGGTATAGTATAATTTCTTGCTTGCTCTTAATATTCCTGTCAATTTGTTTTTATACGTTTTATACCGGGTTTCGGCTTCCTTAGTTCTTAGTTTAATAAATTTTCTATATAAGTAGTTTTTTTTCTTGCAAGCATTATGTAAACCCTTAGTTATCCATGGATGGTTTACAGATTTATTCTTAATATTAATTTGTCTCATTGGGCAATTTTTGTTGTACTTGTTGGTGAATATTTCCAAAAATATGTCAAACGCACCATCCACATCATCTGTACCATATATAGCATTCCAGTTTTGTTTAACTAAGTCATCATACAGTGATATAATAGTCGCTTCAGTTCTAACTCGTTTGTAAACAGAATCCTTAATTGATTCTTGTCTAGTAACCTTTTCATCATACACTGTAAATACTGGTTGGTGATCAGAAATATCACAAACCAGTAACCCGCTGACGTTTGTAAATTCCATATTATTTGTAAATATATTGTCAATGAGTGTTGCACTGTGTGAAGTGAATCTACTAGGCCTTAATATAGTTGGGTACAAACTCATACTGTACATCATATTAATATAGTCATCAATGTTTTTATGTTTGTTTGGATTCATTAGATCGATGTTGAAATCTCCACAAATGAATAGTGTTTTGGCGCTTATTGTTGAATATGTTTTTTCAGCCCAGTTTGTGAAGGTTTCCAGATTTGAGCCCGGTGTTCTATACACACAACTGACTATAATATTTTTCCTTTTTTCATTTATAATTTCTATTGTAATACATTCAAGTAAATCGTCAATGACAAATGACATGTTTTGTAATATTTTCGATTTTAATCTTTTGTACACATATATAGCTACTCCACCTCCTATTTTGTTAGTTCTATTTACATAGTTCAGATTATAGTTGTTTAATTCAAAATTTACACCCCTTCCCTCACTGAACCACGTTCAGAAACTGCAATAACACTAAACGGGTTCTCAAATTGTTGTAAGTATTCAGTGATGTCATCAAAATTTGTGTACATACTTCTACTGTTAAAGTGTATTATTGAGAATTTGACTTCAGATTTAACAAAGGTATTGTATTCATTTCCAGTATAATATTTGCAATTGTCTGAGCTAGCTGATATGAATTTGTGGTCAGGATCGAAGTCATCTAATCTTGAATTATTGGAGTCAGTGTGATTAACAATGCTCAGTTCCGGTAAATCATGGCCTAATATTTTATGATGGATTTTTTTATTGTGATCTGTAATAAAGGTGTCCATATTTTCAGTCCAGGATGCCATTGTTACACTTCAGGCAAATCTGTCCAGCTCCTGCATTTCTCGAACCCATAATATTTTTGCTTGTTCCGGAGTGCCGTTTAACTTTATGTATACTCTGCAGTTTGAAGTCCATGTTCCTTGTATTTTGTTCGTTTTCCTCAAAAATCGAGCCTGTCTTGCAATGTCAGAGTTTTTTTTTGCTTAAGTGTTCATTTAAATAAACATTAGTCCCTTTTAGTTTTTTTCCTTGCTTGAGGATTTCATGTTTCCGTTTTCTGTTGACAAACCTTACGATGGTCGCCTTGGGTCGGTTGTCACCTCTTGTTAATTGGTGGCATGCTTCTATGTCCTCAGCATTGATGGATATGCCTTTTTTACTCATAAAAGCAATGACCTGTTGCTCAGCAGAATCCTCATCAGCATCTGTTGCAATATTTGTATTTGCCACAGCCTTGGCATAGGTCCGAGGTTTGATGTCCAGACATCATGTAGACAGCAAAATGTATAACATGCTTTTGTAAAATATTCTTTGAATATAAAAAAATATATATTTTAAGAGTATATCAAGAGCGTTACAGAGTAAGAGTATATCGTTAATTATTTTGTGTTGCTAAATCCGTAAGGTCATACTAAAAATCCGTTCTAAAAATAACTTTTTATCTTTGTAAGTAATAATGAATGGCTTTCAGTTTTCTAAATATCAATTTATGTACAGTAATAGTATTTTCTTCAAATAATTAGCTATTGTAGATAGTTCAAAGCTATATTAATCCAAATGCTTTTTTTAAAAAAATAACTAATCTCCTGTGGGTCCCTCATAAAGGGTGCGCAGACTCCCAATTGAGAAAAACTGTCACGGTTGACATGGCCCCCAATTGGCCCCGCCCGTGTGGCGCCAGCTGTAGCTCTTTAACAGATTGCTTCCCTTCTATTTAAGCTCAGTGCTCTCACTCACCCTTTGTCTGTCCGTCAATGAACCTCTGCACCCACAAGACGTGGGTTTTGATTCTGTCCGGTTTCCTGCCTGTGTTTCCTGTCCGGTATCGTTCCTGTCTATTTCTGTCTTGTTTAATATCGATTTCCAGTTTCGTTTCCATCTGTCTTGTCCTGCTTGTTATCGGACTCCAGTCTCCAGTGCCTGATTTCAATCCTGTCCGTCCCGTCCGGTATCGACCCCATCTGTCCGATATCTGCTCGTGCAATTGGTATCGATCTCGTCGGCCTCTGGCTTCCTGTCATTCCACGCCAGACTGCTGCCTAAGGTGCGTGTCTCCGCATTTCCCGTAAAATAAAACGCTTGTGTGAGAAACGTCACGCATTTGGGTCCTACTCCTGTTCCGTTTCATGACAAAAACAAATTTTCACCACAATGAAGGCGTTATTTACAAACCTGTTAAATAATAATAGACAACCTAACATAAGCCCTAAATGACAATTATTAAAAAGGGATCATTTTATTCTGTTTTTAATAATGGACACCTCCAAAGGAGATCACATAGGATGTCAGTTAGTTGACTTAAATACTTCATTGTTGTTCGTTGTTCCAACCATTACACACTATTGACTTCATGGTCACTATCGGCAAATTATTCCATGTTCTTTGACTTCCTGCATCCTGTAACCTCGTAGATTAATTTTAGAGACCGTGCTTTCTTATCTGAGGTTTAAGCGTCCCCCTTGCAATTTCAAAATCCATTGATTTCTTTTCTCCTTATTTGGAGCGTCTACTAAACTATAAAGTAAAGAGTTTTCCGGTTTCAGGATTGCTGAGTCAAAAGTCCCAAATCAAAACCATACAGCTCTCAGCCTCAATGATCTCTCTACTGTCACGGTTGCTCATTGCCCTCACTTGGCCCCGCCAGTTTGGCTCCAGCTGCGGCTCGTTGCCTGATTGGCTTCCCTCCTATTTAAGCTCAGTGCTCTCACTCACCCCTTCTCAGTCCGTCATTGCCTGATTGGCTTCCCTCCTATTTAAGCTCAGTGCTCTCACTCACCCCTCGTCAGTCCGTCATTGAACCTCTGCACCCGCAAGACGTGTGTTTTGACTCTGTCCGGTATTGATCCCGTCTGTCTCGTCCTGTTTGATATCCGACTCCAGTCTCCGGTAACGATCCCGTCTGATATCTTGCTACAGTCTCCTGTATCAATTCCGCCTGTCTTATCCTGTCCGATATCCTGCGCCCGTCTCCAGTATATGGTATCGCTCCCGTCTCTCTCGTCCTGTCTGATATCGGACTCCAGTCTCCCGTAGCTGGTTTCGATCCCGTCTGTCCAGTATCTGCTCGTGTATCTGGTATTGATCCTGGCTGTCCCGTCCTGTCCACTATCGACCCTATCTGTCCAGTATCTGCTCGTGTATCTGGTATCCATCCTGTCTGTCCCGTCCTGTCCGGTATCTGGTACCGATCTCGTCGGCCTCTCGCTTCCTGTTTTTCCACGCCGGACTTCTGTCTTACTTCTTCAGCCCAGCGATCGCCTAATCACTGGCGTTTGTGTTCACGCGCATGACTGCCCCATTCCTGTAAAATAAAGCCTATGTGAAAACGCTACGCGTCTGGGTCCTCCTCCTGTTCTGACATCTACACCCGACGTAATTGTAGCATCCACTTGTCTTAACATTTTGGAGGGATTACTAGTGTTACGTAACTAATGAAAAACAAATAGACAGTAAATTCTTAGCAATCTTTGGCATTGTGTCACATGAGGAGCTTAATGTCTTGATCAAGTGCCTCACCAGCTTATTTTTGACCTTTTGATCTGTCGATATACCAGTATGTCCATTTGTTCATGAAATAATGAGAATAGACCATATGTGCCATGGCAGGAACCAGATCCAATCAAAAAGCCCAGCCATTCAAGCAGAACTCTCTCAATCGGACCAGGTGGGAGGAAACAACTGTTTCTAACTCCCCTAAATTCTCTCATATTTGAAGCTGCATTGCGGGGTTATGATTGTGTGCATTCCTTTTTACATTTTAGTCCAGAGGTGGCACTCGAGAGGAGGCACTGCACAACTCGCATAAAAACATTCAAAATCATGCTTCTCCTTAAAGCACCGTTTGACTCCTCAAGATAATGTCAATGATTTGAATATAAACTCTAGCGCAGTAAAACAAGTATTGAATTGCCCCAGGATCTGTAAACTGTTTTATCAGGAGTGACAAAAAGGTAATGCTGATATTCTATGTAACGTGATGTTAACGGTGAAGTGCGGGATTTAAAATATTTTTCTACTACTTTGGCTACATCTCCTGGCTTGGAGGTCATGATGGCAGCCTCAGTCCCCTCAATTATCAAATAAATGCGTTTCTTAGACACGCTCGAATAAATTCAATCAATCAAAAAAATCAAATGTTTATTTGTCCCCAAGGGACGATTAAAAGGCACACAGTGTAGCATACTACACCCACCCACTTTCATACAATAATCCAATGTTCTACCATAAAGTGCTGAAGTCCATACAATGACTATTGTGGGGTCCAAATTGTGGGTAAACCCCGTTTGGCCGGTCATCAGATATAAAACGAAAGAGACAATGTACATTTTCGTTCCGCTGCAGCGGGGGAGAATCGGAGAGAAACAAAGCGGATGTGTTCTCGGCTCCACAATCGTCCTCCTCCCGCTTCCCTTCCGCAGCCGGCTTTATTTAGTACAAGTGTGGTGGACTTTAGACTGACACGTCATTGGGTAGACTTTAGACTGACACATCATTGGGTAGACATTAGACTGACACATCATTGGGTAGTCATGAGACTAAAACAGCAAAAGATATATAGACAGTGAATATTAGAGGAATGTTCAGAGAAATACACAATATATATATATATATATATTATATATATATATATAGACTTCACACTATCCATCCATTATCTGCACCGCTTATCCTCAGTAGGGTCGTGGGGGTGCAGGATCCCATCCCAGCTATCTTCGGGCAGTAGGCAGGGGACACCCTCAACTGGTTGCCAGCCAGTCACAGGGCACACAGACAGACAACTCACTCGCTCATTCACACCTAGGGACAATTTGGACTGGCCAATTAACCTGACATGCATGTTTTTGGAATGTGGGAAGAAACAGGAGCGGCCAGAGGAAACCCACGCAAGCACGGGGAGAACATGCAAACTCCACACAGGGGGGTTCGATCTCATGACCTCAGAACTGTGCCACACACACTAACCACTGCTCCGCCGTGCTGCCGTCCAGACAATGACTAAAATGTTTAAAAGTGAATAAACTGTTTAAAAAGTGCCAATATAAATGAGTTAGTGCATGAATGATGCCAAGGCGGAACACTACTGAACACTAGCAGTTAGGGGCTGCGAGTTCAGGTGCCCTGGGGATGAAGTCAGTCTTCCTCCTTTGAGTCCTAGTGCCAGGGCAGCGAAGTCTGCGTCTTGACAACAGCCAAACAAACTCCGGGAACAGGATGTGTGTAGGGTCCTGAAGGATTCTGTGGGCTGATTTGGTGGTTTGTTGCTCAAACGGGGTTGCGAGAGCTCTTAGAGGCTGGCGTATTATTTTGGAGCACACTCTTACAGTGTTCAACACACATCTTCTTTCATTTTTTTAGGCGTTTGGACCGCATTTGAAACGGGACTTTTCTTACTTTTAACGTTTTCCTGCTACACTAACAAAAAACTGACGACCTAATGTGCCGTACATCCCTGAACAGCGTTGCTAAAAGTAAGATATAAGCAGATGGGCTTTGTAATCCGGTCCCCCAAATATTAAAAATAAACGATAATACAGACACTGCCCGACTCTACAAACAAGTTAGTGAGTTCGTTCGTAAGTTGAATTTGTTCGTAAGTTGCTTCAGTGCTCTATTTTGTATCTTTAAGGTTTATAGAAGTATGTTTAAGGCTTGTATAAGTAACCTGTATTATTTGTCCTGAAAAATAAACATATAATGGTTTGGGGCTGCATGAGTGCAACTGGTATTAGTGAGTTAATGTGGTTCTGTCAAATCCTTATGGCCACACAAAATATTGAAACTTCAGGACCTTTTACTCAATAGTGTACTCACTTTTGTTACCAGGGGTTTGGATACTTATGGCGACATTTTATAAATAAATTTACACTGCTACATTGTGTCAAAGAGATGCTTCTTCAGTTTCCTTCAATTAAACATAATGAGGAAATCTCTGCAGAAATGTGAGGGGCATATTCCCTTTTGTGACATACAGTAATGTTAAAAGCTAATCAGATAGCTTGATAAATAGCAAAAAAGGTCAGAAGATAACTAGCTACAAAGCTAAAATGGTAGCCAGCTAAAAAACTTCACATTTCGTATTGCACATGAATTGCAATTTAGTTTGATGAAATATAATTTGTTATATACACAAATTATCCTACTCTCAATTGCTTAAAAATAATCATGAATACTAGAATATATTTTGAATCCATGAACTGAATTTTTTTTTTAGTTTCTACAATTAAAACGTACAGTGCATTCGGAAAGTATTCACAGCGCTTCACTTTTTCCACATTTTGTTATGTTACACCCTCATTCCAAATTGTATTAATTTAATCTCTTATCTCAAACTTCTACACAAAATACTCCATTATGACAATGTGAAAAAGTTTTTTTTTTTTTTTACTTTTTTTTGAATTTATTAAAAATAGAAAACTAAGAAATCACATTTACATAAGTATTCACAGCCTTTGCTTAATACTTTGTTAATCCACCTTTGGCAGCAAATACAGCCTCAAGTCTTTTTGAATATGATCCCACAAGTTTAGCACACCTATCTTTAGGCAGTTTTGCCCATTCTTCTTTGCAATAAGTCTCAAGCTCAATCAGGTCGGATGGGAGACGTTTGTGCACAGCCATTTTCAGATCTCTCCAGAGATGTTCGATCGGATTCAAGTCTGGACTCTGACTGGGCCCCTCCAGGACATTCACGGAGTGGTTCTGAAGCCAATCTTTTGAGATCTTGGCTGTGTGCTTTGGGTCATTGTCCTGCTGAAAAATGAACCTTTGCCCCAGCCTGAGGTCAAGAGCGCTCTTGAGCAGGTTTTCATCACGGATATCTCTATATATTGCTGCATTCATTTTTTTCTTCTATCCTGACTAGTCTGCCAGTTGCTGCTGCTGAAAAACATCCCCACAGCATGATGCTGCCACCACCATGCTTCACTGTAGGGATGGTATTAGCCTGGTGATGAGCAGTGCCTGGTTCCCTCCAAACATGGCGCCTGGCATTTACACCAAAGAGTTCAATCTTTGTCTCATCAGACCAGAGAATTTTGTTTCTCATGGTCAGAGAGTCATTCAGGTGCTTTTTGGCAAATTCCAGACGGGCTTCCATGTTCTTTTTACTAAGGAGTGGCTTTCGTCTGGCCACTCTACCATACAGGCCTGATTGGTGGATTGCTGCAGAGATGGTTGTCCTTCTGGAAGGCTCCCCTCTCTCCACAGAGGAACGCTGGAGCTCTGACAGAGTGACCATCGGGTTCTTGGTCACCTCCCTGACTAAGGCCTTTCTTCCCCGATCGCTCAGTTTAGAAGGCCGGCCAGCTCTAGGAAGAGTCCTGGTGGTTCCAAATGTCTTCCATTTACGAATAATGGAGGCCACTGTGCTCATTGTGACCTTCAAAGCAGCAGAAATGTTTCTGTATCCTTCCCCAGATTTGTGCCTCAAGAAAATCCTGTCTCGCCGGTCTAGACAGTTCTTTTGACTTCATGCTTGGCGTTTGTGCTCTGACATGCATACTCAACTGTGGGACCTTATATAGACAGGTGTGTGCCTTTCCAAATCATGTCCAATCAACTAAATTTACTGCAGGTGGACTCCAATTAAGCTGTAGAAAGATCTCAAGGATGATCAGTGGAAAAAAGATGCACCTGAGCTCAATTTTGAGCTTCATGGCAAAGGCTGTGAATACTTATGTAAATGTGATTTCTTAGTTTTCTATTTTTAATACATTCAAAAAAAGTTAAAAAAAAAAAAAAAACTTTTTTACATTGTCATAATGGAGTATTTTGTGTAGAATTTTGAGATAAGAGATTAAATTAATACAATTTGGAATGAGGCTGCAACATAACGAAATGTGGAAAAATGTAAGCGCTGTGAATACTTTCCGGATGCACTGTATGTTCTTACAGTGTTATTATCAGTTAAGTATTAAAAATAATGTTATAGACTCAGTCAACCATTAAAAAATAATAATTTCACTGCAAAATCTCTATGACACAGAACAGGTCTGCGGTTACCTCAATTGTCCTTTGGGGGCTTCGCGTTGAAGACCCCCTGATCTAGAAAGACAGAAGGCTGCGAGGCCAAGTTCACACCAGGAGAAATGCAAGAAGGATTTATTAAGACACAAAAGCAAACTCTATAAAATCAAAGCCGGTTTACATTAACAGCGCTTCCGCCTCCATCAGAGTTTTTTCCAACCCGGCAGCTTCCAGAGTGAAGTTCTGTCTTTCTTGCATCATTTGTTCGCGCGCTTCAGTCAAATTTTGCATCGTTTTGTGAATTTCCTGAAACAAGGTCGAATAGATGTCAAACATTGCAAATACCTGGAGGCGTCTGTGGGCAACTTTACATATTACTGTTGATTCCCGAATAGGAGCAACTTTTTGGCTACGTTTAATAAAAAAGCACTGTGGCTTTAAAGGGACAGTGTATAATATGTGACCACTAGATGGTGCTGTGTTGTGTAGTGCAACTGAAAAACGAGTGTTTAAAAAGCACAAGGGAGAACACTGACTTAGGAGATTTAAAGTGACCATTTTTTGTTTAGCCTTTTGTGAACCAAAAAGGAAGTGAGAAAAAAGGACAATAGCAGAAAACAAAAAGGGAAAAATGTAAAAGTGTTGAGGGGAAAAAAGAAAAACTAAAAGAAACTGAAAGGGAAAAAAATGAGTACAAACAATTAAGAATAAAGGAAGAAAAAAAGGGGGGAAGAAGAAATAAGCACATTGTAAAGTGTTTTGGGAGAACTTCAGTGACTTGAAAAGTGCTGTGTAAATGCAGATCATTTACAAAAGAAAAAACAGACATGTTCTTAATCTATGGGGGTACCCGTAGCAGCAAGACGGTGGACAATGTCAGCTCCCCCTTGGTTAGCCTCATCTTATGTCCAACGAATACATTTCTCAACCTTCAGCTATCAAGACAAACACACGATGATATGGAAGTTAAAGTATTTTTGCTTCTTGTTTTAATTCAAAAAATGTCTTACATTTTTTTTGTTTACCACTAAGGGCGCTAAATTATACACACTGTCCCTTTAAATATGAAGCGGATCATGCTTTTTTTTCGTGTCGATACCAAAGAAAACGTCAAGGTGCTCTTTTCCACAACGCTTGGGCACAAAATACAAAACATCATGGTGACGTCTGGAAACATTAGGACGCCCTTCTAAAGAAACGAGTCCATGTCTTTGCCAACATTTTTCATATAATACAGGAGCAAATGGAGGTTTGACAGTACTTTTTTAAAGCCAAATTTATTTGTGACACCCTTAATCACAAGGAGTCTCAAAGGGCTGCACAGACTATTGCAAACTACAGACTATTATTACACTATCCCCTGATCTAAGACCTAAATGAGGGCAAGGAAAAACTCAAAAACCTCAGTCAAGTCATGTTTATTTGTGATCCCCTTTATCAAAAGGAATCTCAAAGGGCTGCACAGACCACAGACTGTTATGACACCATCCCCTGATCTAAAACCTACATGAGGGCAAGGAAAAACCTCAACATGAGGTAAACGAAGAAACCTTGAGAAGGGATAATATTAAAGCAAATAATGATTAACTAAATAAATAAAAATTTACAACATACATTATTTCAACCACAAATACATTTCTAAATGTATACATCTGAATTGAATTCGCCATTGAAAAGAAAAGAAAAGTCACCTGCAGATAAGAACGCTGTTGGCTGGCCTTGTGGTCAAAAGCTTTGAGTTCTTTCAGTAGGTCTGCAGAGACGGTCTGGGAAAGAGACACAGGTCTTGCAATTCATCATTCCTCTTCCGCGCAATGATGACTGACTAACGTAGTAGGCCAGGGGTGTCAAGCGTAAAGCCTGATGCGAGAACGTAGAGAGAAGGGCGAGAGAAAAACGTGCTGGGGTTTGAAATATGGCCACTTGATGTCCCAAAGCCAGGTGCCACTTCCAAAGCAACTGGAGCCAGTTGTATTTCTTTGTCCATTTTTTTTTCTTGCTCTCTTTGTCACTTCCTGTTTCTCTCTCTCTTGCCCCTCATTTTCCCTTCTCTCTCGCTTTCTCTCAGTCTCTTTTTTTGTCACCTCTTCGGCTCGCATTCTTTCCTTTTTTTTCCTTGCTTTGTCTTTTGTCACCTTTTCTTCATCTCATTCTTTCCTTTTTTTCCCCTCTTTCTTTCTTTTTAGCACTTTCTCTTCGTCTCTCATTCTTTCCCTTTTTTCTCTTGCTTTGTCTTTTTGTCACATTCTCTTTGTCGCTCATTCTTTGATTTTTTTCTCTTGCTTTGTCTTTTTGTCACCTTCTCTTGGTCTCAATTATCTCTCTTTTTCTTACTTTGTCCCCCTTTCCTCTCTCCCTCTTATTTGTCTCATTTTTCCTCACATTCCTCATTTTTCTCATCCTTTGCATCTTTCACTCTCTTTGACACTCCATTCAACTCAGTTTCACTTTCTTCTCCTCTCTCTCCTTTTCTTTCTCTCTTTATCTCTCCAGATTTCTCTTCTCTCTTTGTATTCCTCTTTCTTTCTCTATTTTTTTTGTTCACTTTTTCTTTTATTCACTTTCTTTTTCTCCACCTTTCTCTCTCTCTTTTTCCCAGTAGTCCGGCCCTTGTGAGATTGCCTTTTACTATGTTGCCACCCATCTCAAATGAGTTTGACACCCCTGTACCAACGGACGCACACACATCCATACCATGATCTCCTTTCTTTGTTCCTCATTCTGGCATGCGGCTTCTCCTATCAGTCCTCCCGAAACTAAGCGCATAAAACAATTAAAATTAAGTCGAGTGGTTTTTTTTTAACAATATAAATTGACGCATACTTACCTGGGTCTATTTTTGAAGCGGCGAGGATTATCACACAGTCTTTGAGGTTTTTCTGGACATGATTATTCTCCTTTTCAAGGTCACTGTACTTTTGCTCCAAATGGGAAACTCTTTCCTGGGTTTTGAGAAAAAGATGAAGATACCACCTTGGACTACACAGGCACTAAGATGAGTTTCCAATGTCCTTCAATACCTGAGTTTCTGTTAGCTTTTTCTGCAGTTCTTCGTTGGTAGCGGCCAACTGTTGATTTTGCTCCTTCAGTTTCGCCTGCAAGTCATGCCCTGTTGAAATCCTACGGCAAACAGTACGTTTTTATAAAAATCGTTTTGATCACCACCTTCTTTATTTAGCTATGAAGCATCGTATAACTCACCCTTTGTAAACTTTATTCCCACCATTTTCTCTAAGGGATACAATTCAGTAGGGAAGGCAAATGCAATTAATCAGAGAAATATGTATCCAGAAGCAAGGACGTTGTTGATTTCTCACCGTGTTGCGTTTTCTTTTTGTCTTACAAAACCATCTTTTTGAGACTTGGCGGCATTACATCCGGCTGCCTCGTCCTTAGTTTCATTTTTGTGGGCATTTTTCTTTTGTTCTGAATAGAACTGTCCACCTGGAGAAATAATGACATCTCATTGAATGGTTAAAATAACATTCAAAGGTGTGGAGTCCCTCAAGGATCTTTGTCAGGACTTTTGTTGTTTTTACTATATATATATATATATATATATATATATATATATATTATAGATAAATAATGACTTGGGTAATGTATAATTCAGATCAAAAATACATTCTATATGGTGGTGACACCAATTTTAGGTTATGGTCCAAATTTACAGAAATTAAGTCAAGCCATTTTGTTTGTTTATTTGTGACGCCCTTAATCACAAGGAGTCTCAAAGGGCTGCACAGACCAGACTATTATTACACGATCCCCTGATCTAAAACCGACATGAGGGCAAGGAAAAACTCAAAAACCTCAGTCAAGTCATGTTTATTGGTGACACCCTTCATTAAAAGGAGTCTCAAATGGCTGCACCGACCACAGATTATTGCAAACTACAGACTATTATTACACCACCCTTTGATCTAAAACCTACATGAGGGCAAGGAAATACAGGCAGAAATGACCATAGAAATAACAAAGTAAAGGATTGGTTTGATAAAAACAAACTACTTTTAAATGCATCAGAAACAATAGTTATGTTTTTCGGGAAATCCTAAAAAGACATTGAAATACAAATTAAAATAGTTAAAGTTCAAAAAGAAAATGAGCGAGTAAGTTTTCTCAGAGTGATTAGACACCCAACAATAAATATATATATATATATATATATATATATATATATATATATATATATATCATACAATCAAAAACTGCAAAAAAATATAACATTGTAGTGATGAGTAGATGCAGATATTTGCCCCAGAAACCCTTCGTCTAATGTACACTTTGTTAAAATTGCCTTATTTAAGTTATCGTATAGAGATTTTGGGGAAATACATATACTTAAAGGGCAATATAGAAAGGCTTATTTGAGAACAGAATAAAGCTATCAGGATTGTGTATAAAGCTAGGTATAAAAAACATACAAACTGTTATAATCCAAAATCTTATAAAGATATAGTGATACCTAAATATTATTATTAAATATTTTTCATTTTATAGTAAACTTTAATTTAATATTTTATTTTTAGTTTGTTGATGAAATATCCATTCCAGCCTGGTCTTCCTGAAGACTGATTACCTCATCTGCGGTCCCTTCTCAAGGTTTCTTCATTTTCCTCATTCTGAGGTTTGAGTTTTTCCTTGCCCTCATGTAGGTTTTGGATCAGGGGAGGCGTCATAATAGTCTGTAGTTTGCAATAGTCTGCGGTCTGTGCAGCTCTTTGAGACTCATTCTGATTAAGGGGTCACAAATAAACATGACTGAAGTTTTTCCTTGCCCTCATGTAGGTCTTAGATCAGGGGATGGTGTAATAAGTCTGTAGTTTACACTAGTCTGTGCAGCCCTTTGAGACTCCTTGTGATTAAGGGTGTCACAAATAAACATGACATGACTTGACTGAGGTTTTTGAATTTTTCCTTGCCCTCATGTAGGTTTTAGATCAGGGGATGGTGTCACAATAGTCTGTAGTTTGTGATACTCTGCGGTCTCAGCAGCCCTTTGAGACTTGTGTTTAAGGGCGTCACAAATAAACATGACTTGAGTTGACTGAGGTTTTTGAGTTTTTCCTTTCCCTCATGTAGGTTTTAGATCAGGGGATGCTGTAATAATAATCTGTAGTCTGTTATAGTCTGTGGTCAGTGCAGCCCTTTGAGACTCCTTGTGATTAAGTGCTATACAAAAACTTCACTATTATTAGTATCCAAGTCAAGTAGACGTCAACTCCTTACAAATATTCAACATTCATCCTTGCATGGAAATCCATAATTTAATGATTCAATATTCTCATACAACGTTGAAAAGCCAATGTGCCATCCGAAAAGGTATTCATTAATGGAATGAGTAGTTTGAGTATTATAAGGATATAAGATTCACTAGCATTAAAATTATAGGTTTAAAATGTAATTTTTCTGTTTTCTAATTTCCCTTTTGTGGGGCAAGATTCTGTGTTCTTGTTTTGAGTTTAAATATGTATTTCCTGCAAGGGGAAAAAATGGAATGGGGTTAAGCTTAGAGTTTACATACATACTTTACTTACAGGCTTCAGCCTAGTCCCACGTTTATGTATTTATTATTGTATTTACAGCTGTTTATGTGTGCAAACATTTTTGTTGTTTTCTATTGTTTATAAGTGGTTGATGCCACACATACAAAGCAAGGAAATCAAGAGCCCAATACTTACCTCTTGGAATTTTTGACATTATCCTCTTTGATAAAATGCTGAAGACTGCAAAGAAGACACAAATGATTGGTTTACTGCAGTGTTTTTCAACCACTGTGAGCCGCGAGAAAATGTTTAATGTAATTTCATCTTTGCAAAATAAGCTGTCCATTATTCAATATCTTTGCTTTCTTCCACTGATCAACCAACTGTAACATTCATCCATGTCAGTTGATGGCAGTAAATTACAATTGTTTTTTTTCTGTTTTTGCATACTTATACAGGACACTAAATAAGGTATCTTGAAATTTGTTTTAGGATTGCACGACACAAATAACTAAATTAAGTAAAAACCTTGCACATAATTTTGCTGATTTTAATAAACATAAAAGTTCAAGAATTTTTTTGTTCCACTCACAAACATTTGTTTCTTCTTTTAGGTTATCTGTTTGCTATTTTTCGAGAGAAAAAAAGATGAAAATATACTAAAACTTGAAAAACAGGTTAGAAATGTCGTAAAATCCCATATTATGGAAACGTTTCAACTAAAATGAACAACTTTAATGTCCCCTGCCCACTGCTGGGATGGGCTCCAGCACTCCCGCGACCCTTCTGAGGATAAGCGGTGCAGATAAGGAATGAATGAATGAATACATTTGAGGCGGGGATATATTTAAAAATAATAATTTTAACAGAAATTCTGCATTTTGCATTATTTTGTAGGAAAAAAACATAAACACGATTAAGTATCGAATTTACGAACTCTGTTCAAATTTGTGCCGCACGAGCACCGTTCGGGTTTACAAACCAAATGTGAAATGTCGTTGAAACACAATTATAGTTAATCTTTGTATTTTCTAATTTATAGTCTTAAAAGTACATCCTACCGTCACAAATATGACACAAAACGGGTCTTCAAAATGCCGCCAGCACAAAATTCAAAAAGGTGACACTCTTCGTTTTTCCGGCTCTAGCGTCACTTCCGTTTAGAGTTCTATTTTCTTATTTTTAAAGTTGAACGGCGATTGATATGTATCACTTCGCTGCGTTACCGCCGCCTATCGGTAGACGATTATTTTGGCGAAGCTCACCTCATCTAATGTTTTATTTTAAAATGTCTTTTGTATTATTTGAGATATTTACAAGGTAATACTTGAGAGTATGTGTCCTACCGCTTCGGGTCTTTACGTTCATCTATAATAAGACCTGACATCAGTGGTCAGCTTAGTCATCTTATCACAAATTCTATTGTTTAGGGCTGAAGTGTACACCAAATCAGAATACTTTGCGTCACTATCGCTTTCTTGCCGTAAGACAAGAGAATTTCATGCCTCTATCTCGATCTGGGTGCTTGAAATGCTTAAAATTGCTTACATTCTAATGCTGTGTTTTCAAACATTGAAAAGTGCTTCCATTTTGGGTAAAGTGCTTGTAATTGCGTGGATTTGTTGCCACGTTTCTCAACAACTCTGCTTAAAAATGACACCAACAGTGCTCTCTGGTGGTTTTGTTTCACCATTGCATTTCTTCTTCTTTTGTGATTAACTTGAACTGGCATTAATTTGTTCAGCATTATGCCGTTCTTTGATACATTTTCCTCATGCTGAGGGTTTTGAGTTTTCCTTGCCTTCATGAAGCTGTTAGATGACGGGATGGTGTGATAATAGTCTGTAGTTTTCAGTAGTCTGTGGTGTGTGCAGCCCTTTGAGACTCCTTGTGATTAACGGTGTCACAAATAAACATGATTTGACTTGGTTTTTGAGTTTTTCCTTCCCCTCATGTAGGTTTTAGATCAGGGGATGGTGTAATACTTGTCTGTAGTTTGCAATAGTCAGTGCAACCCTTGAGACTCCTTGTGATTAAGGGCTATACGAATAAACATGACTTTACTGAGGTTACGTTTTTCCTTGCCTTCATGTAGGTTTTAGATCAGGGGATGGGGTTAATAATAGTCTGTAGTTTGCAAAAATCTGTGGCCTGTGCATCCCTTTGAGACTTTTTGTGATTAAGGGCTAGACAAATTAACATGACTTGACTTTCATCTCAAGTAGGCCCAGCCAAGTAGTTTGATCAGATATAGTCTTATCTTAATGCCAATGCACTGCTAAAACTCCTATTTTGTTTTTGTTTATTCATTTCAAGCCGATACGGCAACTAATGCAAAATTTATACTTTATTTATAGCTCCCACGTTAGTTTGTATAGCATGGTAAGTTGGTTCAGGTGTAAAACTGCATTCGCTCACATTCAATGCCAAACATGATAAACATTTTTCCCCATTGCTTAATAAATAAATGCGTTATGCTTAGAAAATATCCCGTCTGAATGATGAAGTAATATATGAAAATACATCAGTAAGCTCAACATTTTAAGTTGACATTCCTTTACTGATGGTCTGGATCCTGTGAATTTCCCTGCGGGGATGAATAAAGTATCTATCTATCTATCTATCTATCTGGATCCGGCCTCAGAGCCAAACTGAATTTGACATCGCTAGTTTAAATTTTGGATTCAAAAACACTCTGATTATTTATGGCGCTTAGTACATTTATTAATGCATACATACAAGTATTTTGACTGCTCCGAGATTTGATCTATTAACTTATTCGTTGCTTTAACTTCTCCTTGGAGCAGCAAAATCATCATAAATTCTCTTAGTCTCCTGTTTCACTCTCCAGTCCAATATAGGCTAAAATGGGACAAAAATATTCTTATATACAGTACATCGCTTGGGATTTAACATCAATTTTCAGGAGTCCTTTTTTTGATTTTAGTTATTCTTCTCAGAGTTCTCGTTTGAGTTCAGGTATGAGGTTTCATCCTCGGCAATCTGTGGGGTTGTAGACTCAGACACCGAAGTCCGCTCCTTGGCCATTTTGGACAGTTCCTTGGCTGAAGGTGGTCGTAGTACGCACATGGCAGCTTGACCCTCACCGATGACTTTTGGCTTGGAAACAAATCCCAAGGTCACTTGCATTTGTTGCACCATTTCCACTAGGATCTCATCCTGTGTGAAAATAAACTCTATAAATTAAAAAAAGAAGAAAAAAATGTGTGATACATTTCAGATGTGGTAAATCTTCCTCACGAGGTTTTTGGTGGGATCCTTGGATGGGGAGCGAAGCGTAATCCTCACATGGTGCTTTTTCTCCAACCAGTTCTCGACCTGCTTCAGCTTGGTGGTCAGGTCATGAGGCGCGATGTTGGATGAGATGGTAAGCTCTTTGACCTGCACAGGAGCTGTAGAGAATATGTACAGTGAACAAAATAAGTTTTTGACCACCCTGCTATTTTGCTGTTTCTCCCAATTAGAAATCGTTGACCTCTGTAATAGCAAAATAAGGCTACAGTACCAAATATACACTGTCAGGACCAGAACGGAAACAGGACCCAATTGCGTTACGTTTCTCACAAGTTTTATTAAAGGACAAAGGAAGGGCTGCGCCTACGATCCGGTATTCGCTGGACGCGGGAAGCAAGTCGCTATCGCCTTCGGATTGTGCTCCAAACGCGGAAGTGGATCTTACGTGGCGAGCGATGGCGGTGTCAAGGACGGGAAAACAGGTCGATAGACGGAACTGGGAAAGCAAGGCGTGGTCGGGGTCAGAAACGGGTCGTAAGTCGGGAAGGGAGAGCAGACGTGGTCGGGATCAATAACGGGTCGTAAGTCGGGACGGGAGCAAAAACGGGACAGGCATGAGTCAAAAAAGGCTTGCCTTCTATACATAGAGGTTCGCAGATGGACTGACAACAGGGGATTGACAAGACTGGGTTCAAATAGTAACAGGGAGCCAATCAGAACGCGCGGCAGTTGGCGCCAAATGAGCGGACACAGCTGAGTCACATCAGTAATAATGACAATTAACATTCATTTTATCATGTGTTCAAATACTTATTTGCAGTTACATCACACAAATAAATCGTTAAAAACGCATGCATTGAGATTTCTGGATTTTTCTTTTTAGTTGATCTCTCTCACAGTGGACATATACCTACGACGAAAATTTGAGACCACTCCATTATTTCTAAGTGGGAGAAATAGCAAAATAGCAGGGGGTTCAAATAGATAGATAGATAGATAGATAGATAGATAGATAGATAGATAGATAGATAGATAGATAGATAGATAGATAGATAGATAGATAGATAGATACTTTATTCATCCCCTAAGGGAAATTCACATTTCCAGCAGCTTCCCTGAGCTGAGAACAGTACAATAATAAAGCCAAAAGAATACAATATACAAATACCCAGTGTGACGTGCAAATGCCCACTGTAGCGTGTTATATAGAGTAACTAAATAGTGCTACACAGAATACATATTGCAGTAAGATTCGGTAATATCCAATGTAGGTGGTGTGGTTTAATGTGGGCCTTTGCTCTGCCGGGTGGAGTTAAAGAGCCTCATGGCATGAGGAAGAAAAGATCTCTTCAGTCTGTCCGTAGTACAAGACAGTGACTTATTCTCCTCACTCCTCACTATACACATGAGCTGAAATGTCAGTATGAATTAAGATGAATACGACTTCAATCTAAAGCATCTTTTAGAGTGATATCCAACAAATCCTAGTATTTAGTACACAGGCCAGTGGACAAAATGTACTTAAGATGTTATCAAAGTACTTAAGAGTGCAAATAACATTTACAGTGTGTCCAGAAGTATCCACAACCTTTTCTCTTTTCCAGCAATTTGTCATGTCTAAATTTGATTCTTTTTTTTGTTCCTCGAAGTTGAACAAATGAATGAACCTTTATTTCGAACATGACAAAACAAAAAAAATAAAAGTAAAAAAACAAAAACAATGTTAACATAACAGGAATAGGAAGAATCATGTTTATTTGATCTTACCCCATTTCCTTAATATTTGTGTCTTATTGCTAAATATCCTGTGTACTGTATTTACATCTAACAAACAACTCGGTTTTGCTCATAACCTCCATACAAGGTTCATTAAATTGGATTTGATTCAAATAAACATGTTTGTATACAGTGATCCCTTGTTTTTTGGGGGTTAGGTTTCAAAATTAACCTGTGATAGGGGAATCCGTCAAGTAGAAAAAGTAGTTCCCAATTATACAAATAAAGACTCAATTATACGCTGAAACCAAAGATCAAACCCTGTTTACAGGCTCAAGCATTTAACAAATAAAAAGCACTGTACAGACGCTGCCCTACTTGCGGACTATCGTAAGTTGAATTTGTTCGTAAACTGCTTCAGTGCTATATTTTGTATGTTTAAGGTTTATATAAGTAACCTTTATTGTTTTGTACTAAAAAAATAAACATTTCATAAAATAATATGCTCTGTGAAGGATTTTATACGATTGAATACAAATTACATTTAATGCAAAAGATATTCACTGACTGGGCTGTGGTGCGAGGTCAGGGCACCCTGGTGGAAAATGTTGTTTACAGGAACGGCGGGAACGAGACGGACGGCTGATAAGATAATCATCACATCCAGACGCTGTTGACTTGACGCAGATAGGCCTTGATGACGTAGAAACGCTCGGTGTTGTTTTGAGTACCCCAGACATCGGGACGCTCTTCGACGAGATGGTGAAGCCCAGAGGGCTTCCTTGGTGCGCCCATGGAAGGAGTCGACACGCCATTATGCGGGGAGAAGATGGCCAATAGGAGAAAGCTAAAGGACTTGAGTAAAAGGCTTCCCAGAGACTCCAACGTCACTAATTCGGCCGTTTTCGATGGAGTACACTTAGTTAAATTGTTAGGGAAGTTAAATCTGCCCCCGTGTGAGAATGTCTGCTTTCCTGTTCATCTTTTCCCTCAAGAAACGAGCGTGCATAAATTGTTGGGTGAATGTAGGTTGTGTTTGGTTAATGGAGTCATAACTAATTCGAACAATTTGGTAAACGGTATAATTTGATAATTAATTCCAACATCTGTAAAGGCAAATGAAGTTAAGTTTAATTTACTTTTGGAAGATGGGCTCCAAGAGGTCCTCCTCCGTGGTAAATCGTGGCAGAAAAAAAGTGTTCTGACCATTTTCTCAACCGCCTCAAGCTTTCTTATTCAACTTTCGTTTTAAATGAAACAACTCGCCTCTTCTTTACACTTTACACCAACCATATTGAATGGATTCACGAGATATTAAAAATCAAAATGTAAAAATTCTTAGAGCGCTGTAGATACAGTATAGTATGTTTACACACGAACTAGGAAGAGGAAGCCGGTGGATGCTGGGTAAGCTCTTACAGCGTCACACTCTGATAAAGGTGCACAATACAAAATCTAACTTACAGCAATGTCCGGATAAATTTCAACGCCCCGAAAAAAAAATGTACATATCTACCGTTTTTCGTAAATTGAATAGTCGTAAGTAGGGGAGCGTCAGTATAAACACGTAAAAATAACTTGTTTGGCTTCTCTGTACCTGCTTTTGTTTTCCGTTTCTCTGCCATCTTCATCTGTTCATCGTGGATTTGTTTCCCATTCATCAGGCGATATACTGGAGGGTCTTTCCGCTCGCTGAGTAGCACTAGTTTCAGACCCTTCTCGTCCATGGTTCTGAGCGCATCGGCGCGATGGAGGACACCCAAGTCATCCCCTGTCTCACTGATAACTTGGATATGACGGGCTTGGATTTTCCGGCCGACGCTGGAAATAGTGACACGAGCTCTTGGATCCGTCTTCTTCTTCCTGACTGCGGCAGTCGTGTTGGAGTCGTCTGAATTTGTGCAGAAAGGAGACCGTCTACAAGGATCGGCAAAGATACGGCTCTTTTCGATCAGTTCGAGTCTCCGGAATGCCAGGGTCCGTAAGACGGGATTTCCTTGATGTAGTAAGTGGACTGCATGCGACATGACTCGCCTCACACAACCTGCAGCCATAATCTAAACACTGAAGATATGAGGAAAAGTCAAAATTTGAATGAATGAAAACTTCAAACATCAAAATAAAAACTTAACAAAAACAATAACTCAACAACAAAACAACGTTACATAATATGTTCAAAAAGGGGTAGTAAGAAGCAAAGGCTTATATTCCCTACCCCTTCATCTTCCCCACCAAATACACCAATGATATAATAACAATTGTAATGATATTAATAATTACAGTTATGATATAAGAATAGCATCAATAACACAAAGTTAACTAGATGCACTATTCCCAATCTCATGCACCACTCATACCCCACCCTCCTCATCTCTGTATTCCACCAGGAATGTTTCTTTGTATCTAAACTTGAACAAGTGAATAGTTGGACACCGTTTGATCTCGTCTTGCAAAGCGTTCCAAAGCTTGACTCCACACACAGACACACACATACTTTTCCTGGTGGTTCTCACCTTTGGGATTATGAATTCACTACAACCCCTTAAATTATAATTTCCCCTTTTCCGAATGAATAATTTATGGATGTTTTCTGGCACTGTTTTTGTTGACCTTAAATAGCAGTTGTGACTTGAAATTTTTTTACTAAATCATCTAATTTTAATCATTTGGACTGCAAGAATAAAATATGAGTATGATCTCGATATCCTACCCTGTGTATGGTTCTAATTGCATGTTTTTGGATGATAAACTTTGCAGTGAAAGCGAGCGCATATGGCTATCTGCTGGCCTCAGATCATTTCTGCATGCTCAAGTTAAAAAACGTTTTAATAAATACCCGATTATTTGACTAATCGTCCAATAGTCGGTGACTGGTTGACTATGAGAGCAGACATAAGTTGCAGCCCTAGTGTTATATCATGAAATCCAAAACGAGTGCTACAAAGCAGACGGAGGAATACAGAATACAGAAACTGGAAGTGAAACTATACAATGTTACTTATAATTCTCTACATTTCTCCAGCTATGACTTTAAAAAAATCACGGATAGTACGTGTTTTTGCCCATTATACAATTCAGCATTGTTTTTTTTATATGAATTAAGTTTATTTTTTTCACCGCTAGTAATATTACCATATATGATGGCCTGTCCGAGACAGAAAGCTATAAGAGCTACCATTTTCTGATGAGAAAATTTTGGGGATTCAAAAAACTCACTGCTTAGCAGAATAAGGATAATAATAAATTGTAACTTGTTTTTCAATAGTTTGGCAATACCTTTCAATGTCATTCGTTCACGCTTCTGAAATCTGAGTGCAACGCATCTTCTTCCTCAACGCTTCTTCTTGGGGTTTATCGGCGGTTAGCATCCATCTCATTGGTGCATTACCGCCCCCTATCCCAACATCCTCGTCACCATTTACTTACTTGGACCATGGCCATTGTACTTTATGCAGTCCATTAATATACGCTCCACTGACTCCCTCTCGATAGTCCTGTTTCTTTCTTGATGTCGTTTTTTAATTCTTGCTCTTTTTTCTTTCTCTCATTTCTCTCTTCTCTTCTTTTATCCTTCTTTTGCCCTCTTCTCTATTTCTTCTTTCTTTCCTCTCTCTCTTTCTCTCTTGCCCCTTTTGTCTTTGTTTTCCTCTCTTCTTTTTTCCTCTTCATGCCTTCCTTATTTCTTTTTCTCTTCCTTCTTTTTGTATTTCTCACTACTTTAGATCTTTCTCACTTCCTTGCTTCCGTCTCCCTTCCTTCTTTTTCTCTTTTGTCCTTTCTTTCATTAGATCTTGCTTTCGTCTTTTCTTTCTTCCTTTCTTCCTTTCATTCTATCTTTTTCCCTCCTTTTCGCCCTTTCTTTCTTTCTCTCCTCCTTTTGTCCTCTTTTTTTCTCTCTTCCTCCCGTCCTGTCTTCTTTCTCTCTTTCTTCAGTCCTGTCTTACTTTAATTCTCTCTAGCTCTTTCTTCCTACCATCCTGCAGCCTTTTGAGACACCTTGTGATTAGATAGAGATAGATAGATAGATAGATAGATAGATAGATAGATAGATAGATAGATAGATAGATAGATAGATAGATAGATAGATAGATAGATAGATAGATAGATAGATAGATAGATAGATAGATAGATAGATAGATAGGATGAGAGAGAGAGATAGATAGATAGATAGATAGATAGATAGCTAGATAGATAGCTAGATAGATAGATAGATAGATAGATAGATAGATAGATAGATAGATAGATAGATAGATAGATAGATAGATAGATAGATAGATAGATAGATAGATAGATAGATAGATAGATGGATAGATAGATAGGATGAGAGAGAGAGATAGATAGATAGATAGGATGAGAGAGAGAGAGAGATAGATAGATAGATAGATAGGATGAGAGAGATAGATAGATAGATAGATAGATAGATAGATAGATAGATAGGATGAGAGAGATAGATAGATAGATAGATAAATAGATAGATAGATAGATAGATAGATAGATAGATAGATAGATAGATAGATAGATAGATAGATAGATAGATAGATAGATAGATAGATAGATACTTTATTAATCCCCGTAGGGAAATTCACACTCCCAGCAGTATAATTGTGTTGAAAAATATAATAATAAAGTAAAAGATTTAGAATAAGAAAATACTTAATAAACATGACTTAATTTGAATCCCTTACATGCGTCTCCTTCTGGACTCTCCTTGTCGCTATTCTTCGTTAACACTTTTACAGAATTTTTTTTTTAGGTAAAGGCACTATTCTGTCATCTAGAGGCCTCTTTGAAATGCACTCGTGTTTTGTTTTGGTTTTCCCAACCAAACCTTATATGAATAGAATATAAAGAGAGAAAACTATGCGGAAAATTTAAATTGAGGTAAATCACACTCTCACATTGTCAGATTAATTTGGGATATTAATCTTTGGCTGATATGAGAGTCAAGGAAGATGCAGGTTTGATATCAACAGGAGGCCTCCAGTAACCGCGGGGAGAAAAACGGACCCACTCCATTGAATGACTCCCTTTCTCTCACCGTGGCCCAGTGACCTGAATGTTTTTATTTGGAAGAAGTCAAGCAGTTGTAAAAACATACCAAGATGACTTTCCTGTATCCTTCAAAATAAAGACTGAAAGTGTGCATATATTTTAAACAGAATCATATAAAAGAGTAGAAAAATAGAGAATAAGTAATAAAAATAGTATGAACTCAAATACATTCCATCAGAGCCATTTGTGACGTGAATAATAGAGATAACAGAGAAAATTACAAATAACTAGATTTAATATACCTTACATTTCCCCCCTGTTGTAAATTTCGAAGAACATCCGTGAAAACAATACCAGAGGTTTCAAGTTTACACATCATTAAGAAATCCAACAGGTAGGTAGCTTTGTGGAGGGGCGAAAAACCTTCGTAAAGGAAAAAATTCCCCTCCTCCCACCTCGTTTTTATGAGGTCGAGAGTGTTTCTTATAAAACATAGAAAACATAGTAGTAATAAGTGATGGTTAACTATAAGAATCATAGCTAAAACAAACAAAAACCAAAACACACAAAAAACAAAAAAAACAAAATCCTGCCTGCGCGTTGGTCCCCACAGGGCCTAACCCGAGCCTGTGTGACATCGTAGGTCGCCTGCCGACGACGGTGTAAGCAGGGGCCCGACTGGCCTTACCCACTCGGATCTTCGTGTGTCAGTGGTGTATACAGTGAGGGGGTTTTCCCTTTTAGTTGGTAGGGATAAGTCCATTAGACAACGCTGTCTGGGTCAGTATCATCATCATCAGAGTATTGTGGGACAGAAATCAATTTGTAATGGTACATATGAGCAATAAACATTCTTGACACCATCTTCTTTGTCATGGGCACGATGCAGCAAGAACATACGCCACACAGGAGAATAAAGATCACTAGGATTCCGACAAATGGTGCCAGGATCTTCACCAGAATCTGGGACCAGCTGCCAGAGTACAGCCAATCGAGCCATCCCGGCTGAACGTCCTTCTCCTGGGTCAATGTTTTTTCATCCGGGATGTAGGTGCAGAAGTGTTCTCCTATCAGTGCACATACACCACCTTGACCAGGTGTATTTCCCTTCTATTGGCTTTATGACAGGACATGTCGTTTGTTGGCTTTCTGGACCCCAAATTTTCGTGCGGATGTTGGCTTGCATCGATTGGGCTGGCAAGAGGAGCAGGGTGAGGATGAGTCCCCACCCTAGGATGGTGACAAGCATGTTTATTTGAGTTCGGTGATTTTTTTGCAGTGACTCTGGTGAATCCAGGTGTCTCTTTCAGCTATCTTTATAGCTGTCGGCGTGGTGAGCAGGACTGTATATGGCCCGTCCCAACGTGGACTGGACCAGCTCTTTCTTTTCACCACTTTTACGAGCACCAGGTCACCAGGAGTCACTGTCTCCTGAAACAAAGGAATAGAACCAGGCGGCAGATCATTTGCAGACACAACTTGTTTCTCTCTAAATAGTTTACATAACCACTCTGTCATTGGATCTGCTTGGTTTTTTTCTTCTGAGAATGGCTGACCTTCCCACATTGGAAGGTGGAAAGGTCTGCCATGCACAGCCTCAAATGGTGTGATGCCTGTGTTTATTGGTGTAATTCTCATATATGTTTTAACTAGACTTAGACATTCAGGCCATGGTTTGCCTGTTTCTTCCATTGTCTTTTTGAGTCTTAGTTTAACTGTCCCATTAGTTCTTTCAACAAGCCCTGCACTCTGTGGATGATAGGAACAGTGGTATCTGAGTGTTATACCCAGATGGGTAGCCATGTTGTCAATAATGTCATTGAAAAAATGGCTGCCATTATCACTCCAGAGCACTCTTGGAATGCCATGCTCTGGGATGATGTGTTTACAAATGGCTTTGGCAACTGAAAGTGCATTGTTATATTTTGACGGTACAATTTCTACCCACTTTGAAAACGAATCAACAAGCACAAGACAGTATTTATATGGACCACTTTTAGACAGTTCAATGTAATCCATATGTACGATTTCAAAAGGGTAAGTCCCAGCTGGGGTCTTCCCTCGTTTTGGCCTAATGTTACCTTGGATGTTGTGTCGGCAACAAACCAAACAAGATCTACAAAAATTTTTAAAATAGGTCTGTAATCCTAACGGTACTATAAATGCTTGTCGTACCACGGAACACATCCCCGGTGTTGAGACGTGGCTTTTACCATGACTCAAAATAGCGACCGCGTGATACAGACTGCGGGGAATGACGGGTTTGTTGTCTTTTTGAAAAAGTCCTTCAAGAGTTCTTGTGACTCCCATGTCCATCCATTGTTGCTTTTCTTTGTCAGGTGCATTGTCTTGCATGTCTATTAAAATTTCTGTTGGAATATGAGACGAATTTTCTTGATTCGTTTGGGTGAAAGTATCTGATTGTCGAAGTGCAGCTTTTTTCGCAGCTGCATCAGCTTTTGCATTTCCAAGTGAAACAGGGTCTTTGTTTGTTGTATGTGCTTTGCATTTGCACACTGCTAATTTAGAGGGCAGTAGTACTGCTCTCAACAGTTCTGTTAGCAGTTTTGCATGTTGGACTGGTTTGCCGGATGAGGTCTTCATTCCTCGTCTTGCCCATATGGTAGCAAAGGTGTGGATGGTTGAAAAGGCATACTGGCTATCTGTATAGATAGTGACAGGTTTGTCTTTGAACAGTTTACAGGCTTCTGTCAGGGCAATTATCTCTGCAGCTTGAGCTGAGTAGTTGCTGGGCAGTGGTTCAGATTTTAAAGTCTTTGTCTGGCTGACCACTGCATAGCCTGGGTTGTTCTGTCCAAACTGGTCTTTGCCTGATGATCCATCCACAAAAATGGTGTCTCCTTCGTCGAGTGGTGAGTCTTTGAGATCTGGGCGAGGTTTGTAAACCTCTTCAGTCTTTTCTGTACAGTTATGCGGTTGTCCATCTTCTTCTGTAGGTAAGAGGGTTGCTGGGTTGAGGGTGTTACACCTTTTGATGGTTAGGTGAGGTTGGGATAATAAGACAGCCGTCATTGCTATGTGTCTTGCTGGGGACAGGAATGACATCTTTGTTTGCGTGAGTAGTATGTCCACCGAATGGCTAACCCATAAAGTTAGTGGATGAAATAGTACTACTTCTGCTGATAAACGTATAGCCATTGCTGCTGCACAAACTGATTGGACACAATAGGCAAGGCTTGGGCTACTGTGTCCAATCTCTTTGAGTAGTAGGCTACCGGGCGGAGTCGTCCGCCATATTGCTGTAACAACACAGATGTCATGAATCCATTTTTGCAATCCACTGTTTGAGTAAAAGGTTTCTCATAATTAGGGAAACCGATGGCTGCTGATGAAGTTATCTTCTGTTTTGTTTGGATAAAAGCTTCTTCGGCTTCCTCTGTCCATTTTATAGGGGCATTTAGTGGTAGATCTTCGGTGTAGATTAAATCCAGAAGTGGTTGGGTGGTTTCCGCATAATCTATGATCCATTGTCTGCAGAAATTCACCAGGCCCAAAAATGCCATCATTTGTCTTTTGGTACATGGTTTTGGGGCTTGGAGGACAGCCATCTTCCTGTCAGACGTTAGTTTTCGGCCTTCAGCTGAGACCAGATGTCCCAAGAAAACTACTTCCTTTTGAACCCATTGAAGTTTCTCCAATGAAGCTTTGTTTCCAGTTCTTGCTAGGTGTTTGCATAATTCAATCGATTCTGAAGTGTTTTCTTCTTTTGTGGGACTGGCTATCAAAATGTCATCCACATAGATCAGAATTTGAGTGGACTCCTTGTGTTGGTGTTGACTGATACAATTGTTAATTTCTTGTGAAAAGATAGTTGGGCTTTCTGCATACCCCTGAGGTAATCTCGTATAGGTATATTTTTTGTTGTTAAAAGTGAAACCAAACCAATGCCTGGCTGAGGGATGCAGTGGTATTGAGAAAAATGCATTGCTTAAATCAATTACTGTGAAGAATTTGTGTGAATTTTGTAATTCGTTCAAAATTGAGTGCGGGTCGGGGACGCACGGCGATCTTTGTTTTACTGCTGAGTTAACCGCCCTGAGATCATGCACCATTCTCCACGATTTAGAATCTGCTTTCCTAACTGGAAAGATTGGTGTGTTGCAACTGGCAGCAGGTGCTTCAATTAGGATGCCTGCTGTTATCATGTCTTGAATAACTGGCCGTATGCCTTCTTTGGCGTCAGGTTTCAAAGGATACTGTCTAATTTGTGGGCGGTGATTTCCTTTTGGCTCAATGGTGACCTCGGTTGCTGTGGTCATCAGCCCCACATCAGTCTTTGAATTTGACCACAATGCTTCTGGAATGTCCGGGAAGTCACTAGATTGATAGTAGCCTTCCAAAACTTCTTGTAGTCATTCACTTAAATGGATGTCTGGAATGAAAATTGTTGTCCACCTAAGTGATGTATAAGAGACTGGTCCTAAATCAGGAATGTCACATGTAAATGAGCCGTCCGCTTGTGGTTGCCATGGTTCGTTTCTTAGGATGAGAATTCGGAGGATTATCCTTTTCAGCTGGTTCCATTCCATGTCATGTGGTTTTGCCAGCAGTATGTGAAGTAATTCTCCTGGAAAGTCGTGCTTTTTCAGAGGCTCAATGTTTCTTGGATGCTGAACTGTGATAAACATCCACCCAGATTCATCACTCCAATAGACTTTGTCTGTAGTCATCTTTTTTGGTTGAAGTTTATTCCAACGTTCCAAGAAGTCTTGCTTTGGTTGCTCTATAGCACATTTGATTGTACAATGCAAAGGGTATTTTGTTTGGGGTTTCCACGATGTAGTTTTCTTAAACAGCTGTAGTGGAAGCGATCTTAAATCTGTTGTAATTGAAGCTGGACCTGCAACTACCGGATTGAGGTTGTAAAATATTGTTGGGGCTCCACTTCCTTCCAGGATCAGCATCTGGAATTCGTCTTCTTTTTTTACCACCATGTGATCCCCTTTAACCGTTAGTGTCAAACCTAGCGTTTTTATCAAGTCTCTTCCCAACAGATTTTCTGGACATTCAGGAACATAGACGAAACGAATTTCTCTGTGTTCAGTTCCATCTTCATCAACAACTGTCGTTGGTTTAGTGAAATATCTCTTGGCGGGTCTTCCTCCTACTCCAATTACTAACACTGATGACTTGGCCAATAATACTCCTGGTGGAAGGTTTCTAACCACAGATGATTGGGCTCCCGAATCTACTATAAAATCAACTGGTTCTTCTCTTGGTCCTACCTGTACTTGTCTTTTAGGAGGATTGACCGATGAGATATTTCCAAATAATACACTGAGATCCAGAATGGGAGTTGGTAGCAGATCTTTAGTCTCACCAAAGTTCTCCTCATCTTCCTCCTTGTCTATCTCTCTGTCGGTTAGTCAATCTTCGGATGATTGAGGATTATTATTTTTATGATAATGCCTTGGTTTCAGCTTGGAATTGCACTCATCTGCGAAGTGTCCATATTTTCCACAATTGTAGCAGTTGTCGTTTTTCTTTGGACGTCTTTTCCATCTTCCGGTCAAACGGCCGTTCTCTCTTCCACGACCTCTTCTTCCTTCTTCATAATACATCGGCGCAGATGGGGTGTTTCCAGCGGCGGAAAGACCTTCAAGTAGTGTTGTTATGGTGAAAACAGCTGTCTGGCTTTGCTTCTTCCTCTTCAGATCTTCAGCGTGGATGGCGTGTGTCACTAGATCACTCATTGTGGCTGTTCTCCAGGTGATCAGATGTTTTCTTATATTATTGACGATGCTGTCTTCCAGACCATCTAGGAAAGCCGACCTTAGCATGATTTGGAAAGGTGTATCCGGGGCTTCAGCTTCTTGGACTCCACTGCAGTTTCTCATTTTCTCTGTCAGCCTTTCGACATATTGCCTGACTGATTCTCCTGCTTCCTGGCGGCATTGGGTGACAGCGCTAAAATCAGGTGGCTTGGTGAAAGCTTCTCTTGTTCGGTCCATAATTTGGGTGAAATCCGCAGTCAAATCATCTCCATATGGACGTGCGACTTGGTTGACATCGAGGGGGTTGAAGTTCCCCATAACCCGTCCTACCCTGTATCCTAAAAGGTATCTGAGGACCGTCACAATTTCTGGGCCATTTAACCTGTAACTGTTGACAAGCTCCCTAACTGCTTCAGTCCATCTTCCCACGTTCTGCTCTAAAGGAGGGATGGAGGCACAGGCTTCTTTCATCTCAGTTTGGGTCCAAGGGCGATAAACGTGAATTTGTCTTTCTTGGCCCAAAACTCCGAAAGCTGGATTTGCAACAGCTATCATTGGATACATAGGATTTGTTGGTATGGACGAATCAGGCAGTTGGGGGTACAAGTTGGCTGGTTTTGTGGTGGTTATGTTGATCCTCGCCGTTTGTTCTGGAGCGGATGTACTCATCTCTTCATTCTTTGCTTGAAAAGTCTTGCCTCTGGTGCGGCCTCCCATTGGAGAGTGGTGCTTTTCAATTTCTCTTTCTTCACCCCCAACTTTTCCTCCTTTTGCTCGCTCATCCCTCTTATGCCTGTCGCTGACAGCCGTACGTTGATACTCCTCTTCTCTAACCCTCGCTTCGTTCTGCTCCTGTTCTCTCCTCACTCTGTTCCTGACTATCTCTCCATTCACCCCAGTTTCTTCTTCTGCTTCAATCTTCATGCGTAACATTTTTCTTCTCTTCTTCTCTGCTAGCAATATCCATCCTTCTTTTCTTACTCTGATCAATCCACAGATGTAATATTCCTATCTGTGAGTCTATCTCACTTGTGTCTCTTCCCTTCCTAGCCCTTTCCTTTCTCCTGTGAATTAACTCAGTTTTCAATTCGAGCTTTGTCTCTATTTCCTTCAGTTTTTGATTAAAACCTTTCTTTAGCCATTTCTCCAAATATTTTGAACTATCAGGGTGTATTCTATTCATAAATTTCACATCTGGGTCCTCTGCTAGCATCTTTCTTTGGGCCTGGCCCATTTTTTCTTAAACAAATGTCACCCACAAAGAAAAGTATCTCTCAATAGCTTATTCCTGATCTTATTAAACTTTGACTTGCTAATTTTAAACTAAAAATGGCCTTTTTTTTTTTTTTTTTTCTATTAATTTTATTTCCTGGTATTGCTTTTAATTTATCCGTGTAAAATTACCAAATTGTATTTTACCTAACTTCTTCTTTCTTAAATTATCAATTTTCAAGTGAAAAAGGAGAGGAGAGTGTAAAGGAATCCTTTGTTCTGCCTCTCTTTCTCCCCCCCTCCAAAACGCAGGAATAATTCCGTGGGCCGGCGAGCGCATGCGCAGTACACAACACATAAGACAAAGGACACCAGAGGAATGCGGGAGGGGTTAGGGACATGCAAAAAGTAACTAACAGCTCAGATACATAAATCACGTACACAGACAGACATAGGGCCCACAGACAGACTCCTACAATACTCCCCACTTTAATGAAGCCACGTATTTATTCTGGGTTATTTTATTTTGGCCTGCTCATTTTAAGACGATTTCAAACAGAGGACTCTGCCGACTGCAGAGATTATATATATTCTCAAAAGCGAACCACTTTATGCCTGTCTTCTCTCTCTGATTTACGAGGCAAATTCCTCTAGTAATATCATAAAAGTGCCGTCTAACTTTCCGTTAACAGCAACTGAAACGAGGCCTATTCCTCTAGTTTCATTCGATTGAGACTAGTAATCAATCGTACAGGCTACCGACACCGTTAGCGATGAGGCGAATCCTCGAATCCGATAATCGGCTCGTCAATATATGAATCACACACACACACATATATATATATGTATCATACATATATATGGACATACACAATCATATTTGACTCGGTGAGGCACAACCCTCGAACCAATTTAATAATTCGCTAATGAATCCCCAATTGTCAACCTCTTATTTCATTTTATGGCTTTCCTTAATTATTTTTAATCTTAATATCAAAAATGCATCCCACCTGATTGATCAGATCAGCCTCCCCTTGTTTGAAGAACGGTTTTCCCAGGTCGTTGACTGAAACTCGATGGGAGAGAGAAAAAGAAGAACCAGTCAGGTGGTCCTTTGTTTGAAAAAAAAACTGTTGAAAAGTTCTCCCTCCTCAGTCAGACGACTGCTGGGGCACGTTCCGGGTCGTATCGGCACCAAAATGTCAGATTAATTTGGGATATTAATCTTTGGCTGATATGAGAGTCAAGGAAGATGCAGGTTTGATATCAACAGGAGGCCTCCAGTAACCGCGGGGAGAAAAACGGACCCACTCCATTGAATGACTCCCTTTCTCTCACCGTGGCCCAGTGACCTGAATGTTTTTATTTGGAAGAAGTCAAGCAGTTGTAAAAACATACCAAGATGACTTTCCTGTATCCTTCAAAATAAAGACTGAAAGTGTGCATATATTTTAAACAGAATCATATAAAAGAGTAGAAAAATAGAGAATAAGTAATAAAAATAGTATGAACTCAAATACATTCCATCAGAGCCATTTGTGACGTGAATAATAGAGATAACAGAGAAAATTACAAATAACTAGATTTAATATACCTTACACACATTTACACAAGAACGATGCTGATATTATATAATACATTAAGGAATATGGCATTAATCGCATCATAGTGTCAAAGGTTCAAAAATATTTTTTGGCATTTGTGACATATATCAATGTTTGTTTCGCTGACTCTGGAAACAAACACATTTTAAGCAAATATTTGTTTGTTTGTTTCTTTTTACTAGGAATAATTTCAGCGTTGTACATTGATATATTTTAATTTATTATTATTATTATTATATCAAAAAATAAGCTTTTAGGGGTCATAATAGACAATAAATTAAGCTGGAAAACACACATCAGACACATACAAACTAAAGTTTCTAAAAGCATTTCAATAATTAATAAAGCCAAATTCATTTTAAACTATAATGCATTGTAATTATTATATTGTTCTCTAGTTCAGCCATACTTAACGTATTGTGCAGAAGTCTGGGGTAATATTTACAAAAGTTCACTACAGCCCCCTTTTATCCTCCAAAAACGTGCAATTAGAACCATACACAGGGTAGAATATTGAGATCATACTCATATTTTATTCCTGCAGTCCAAATTATTAAAATTAGATGATTTAGTAAATGTTTTCACTGCACAACTGCTAATCAAGATCAACGAAAACATGGTGCCGGAAAACATCTATAAATTATTGATTCAGAAACACGGAAATTATAATTTAAGGGGCTGTAGTGAATTCATAATCCCAAAGGTGAGAACCACCAGGAAAAGTATGTGTGTGTCTGTGTGCGGAGTCAAACTTTGGAACAATTTACAAGACAAGATCAAACTGTCACGGTCGCCATGGCTACCAGTCTGCCGCGCCCCCGAACTCAGCTGCAGCAGATCAGCTGGTTGCTGGTCTGCTATTTAAGGCTGGATTTTGGGTTTGGCGGGCGCTGGCTCATTACACAATCCCAGGTCTGTTATGCCTTGTCCTGTTTTAGGTTTAAACATTTTCCGTCTGTTAAGCCCTGTCCTGTTGAGTTCGTGCCGGAGGAACTCTGTACCGTTCTGTTCTGATTGTAAGAATGTTTTTGTTTGTCTTGTCCCTGACTTTTGGACGACTTTTATTTTGTTAAATAAAACTTATGGATCGTCACGCAATTGAGTTCTCCCTTCCTGCCTCCGTTCTGGTCCGATCACTCCTTCGACCCCACCACGCCTCGTGACACAAACAATGTCCAACTATTCACTTGTTCAAATTTAAATACAAAAAAACATTACTGGCGGAATACAGAGATGAAGAAAATGGGGTATGAGTGATACGAGAGATTGGAAATATTGCGTTCACAACTATAGTTAACCTTGTTGTTATTGATACTATTATTATAAAGTAACTGTTATTATTGCTACTGTTGTTATTATCATTTTTGTGTTTAATAGGGAATATTAAGGGGTAGGCAAATTAAGTATCTGCTCCTTACTATCCCTTTTCAAACCTATTATGTAACATTATTTTGTTGTTGAGTTATTGATTTTGTTTTTATTTTAATGTTCGGAATAAAGTTTTCATTCATTTGTTATTATTATTATTATTATTATTAGTAATAGTAGTAGTAGTAGTAGTATTACTATTATTATAATCATTAGTTTTATTATCATTTTGCTTTTGCTTTTTAATAAACATTGCAAATACAAACAGAATTGGCATGAAAAAGTTAAAAAAAAAAATACAGAGTAATCATTCTAAAGAGAACATACGGTGCTGTAGAAATACAGATAAAAAACAAACATGAAAACATGTTTAAATCAATATATGGGGGAGATTCTTAAGTATATTATAAATCCCCAGGACACTTTGAGTGTTTATCAAGCTTAAATATTCAATTAAAAAATCTAATTTACTGACAAAACTGATCAATTTGTACAGAATAATGAGGAAGTTTAAAATGCGCATGCGCGAAGGCGGCGAAATTCAAAAGCGAAAACGTTAGCTTACAACTGACAATAGGTCGAGGACGGCTTATTTGTGGTTTTTCGTGCATTCTTGCCTTTCTATATTGAATTTATGGATAAAACTTGCCGACGTCCTGCAATATTTGTATAACTTTCACGAGGAAACCAAGTACGGGGTAAGTATCTCCTCTAGTTCCGTATTTTGAACGCCCGCCTCCGAATAAAAAGTGCTCACAAATGGCGTTTTTCTCACTTTGGTATTTGGAAAATAACACTAAATAGGATAAACGCTTTTATTTTGCGGAGTAACAATGACTTCAATAATACTTTTTGTAAAATGTGTTGTGGTGGAATAGCTATGTAAATGTTCTCTTTCGTTGGCGAGAAAAACAATAGACATATCATATAATTTACTAGGTTACTGTTAATGAATGGTTGCCTGTACATTCAATTACTAAAAACTGTACCTTCTTTTTAATATCTAGATGAAATGGAGCCATTGGACTTTGGCAAGAGCGAGTGAGTCAAACGCTTTCAACACAATTAAATTGTTTTTAACGTTCACATTCTGTATTGCTATTTGACGTTTTTCTGGGCAGCACGGCGGCGCAGTGGTTAGTGCGTGTGCGGCACAGTAGTGAGGTCATGAGATCAAACCTCCTGTGTGGAGTTTGCATGTTCTCCCCGTGCTTGCGTGGGTTTCCTCCAGGCACTCCGGTTTCCTCCCACATTCTAAAAACATGCATGTCAGGTTAATTGGCTGGTTCAAATTGTCCCCAGGGGTGAATGAGCGAGCGAATTGTCCGTCCCTGTGTGCCCTGCGACTAGCAACCAGTTGAGGGTGTCCCTTGCCCACTGCCCGAAGATAGCTGGGATGGGCTCCAGCACCCCCGCGACCCTACTTAGGATATGCGGTGCAGATGGATGGATAATAAATGGATCGATATTTAACATGTTTCCTTTCATTTATAGCGAAAACACTGGACCTTCCTCCAAAAGACGCATTTCTTCTGTGAGTGATGCCAGATACCCAATAATGAAGGGCAACATCTGTATATTGTACTCATTCCATGTAGATACATCTAAAATACCAGCTTATTGATTTATTCTGTAATTTCCTAGATTCTAAAAGCCTCTCGGAAATCAACAAGATTCTCCGATCCAGAAGTTGAAAATGAGGTTAAGTGCAATATACAGTCTATACTGGAATATTCAAAGCTGGAGTTTTTTTTAATGTATTGTTTTTGTATTCAGGTTGAACCTGCCAAACCAATCGAAAAGAGAACTTCCAGAAGAGTTAGTTTTGCGCCAGCCAATGATGTCCTGCTTTTTTCAAAGTAAAACTCTAAAACCCCTTTTTTTAAGTGAAAAACATTGCGCCTAATACTTTCGTTTTTCCGAAGGGATGTCAAACATGTCCGAAGTCCATTCCAGGAGTTGATGTCTACCGGTAAGTTTTTTTCTACTTATTCCAAAAAAAGCTTGCTTAAAATTTATTGCCGATAACAAAGAACTTTGTTTTGTTTTTTAACTTCATACTACACAGTGAAAAATGGTAAACACACATAAAATGAAATCTTTTTTATGTGTCTCTTGTCAAATAATCAATACTCACTTTTTTGAGTCTATAATAATGCGACGTTGTCATGAGCACTAGAATACTGACTTACTGTACATCAGTGGGTCTCAACCATTTTTGTGCAGAGGCACACTTTTTTTCCATTCAAATAAAAAATTGAGGCTCCCACACTCTCGAAAATGGTTAAAAATGAATTCCCGGCACCAGTTTCTTTCCGTCCTTTATTTATTTTTAAGCTTAAATGATCATGTTGTCTAAATTGACAGCACTGTAGAGTTTTTCCTATTACCTGTGCTTACATGATGGGGGTAATACAGGCTATTTATTTTGTCATTCATTTTGCTGTAATTTGGGACTTAAATATATTTTTACCTGCATTTTGAGTTTCTTATATCTTCATATCGTTTTTATGAGAACAAAAAATACCTAAAGAAAGCAAAATTATCTGCCAACCCAACACACACATTTTTTTACTATGCTCTTATTTTTTTTCTTTATTTTTTTGTAAAAAATAAATAATAATTAAAATCAGCACAATTATGAGCAATATTTTTATATGAGGGCGGCACGGTGGCGCAGCGGTTAGCACATGTGCGACACAGTTCTGAGGTCATGAGATCAAACATGCTGTGTGGAGTTTGCATGTTCTCCCCGTGCTTGCGTGGATTTCCTTGCGACTTCCTGGCAACCAGTTCAGGTTGTCCCCTGCCCGAGGACGGCTGGGATGGTCTCCAGTACCCCCGCGACCCTACTGAGGATAAGCGGTGCAGATGATGGATTTTTATGATTTATTATTTACTCTATTGCAATCCCAAACAGATTCAAACTAAATAAGTTGATATGTCTTCCTGTACTACCTCACAAGCAGATATTTAAAATAAGAAAAATGTAATTTGCAGCAACTAACTGATATGGACGAATGTTACAGGTTATCTGCTGATTACTGGAAAATAGCATGCTTTTGCCAAGATAAAATGAGGCAATTTCCTGCTGCTGATTTACAGCACACCAGTGTTGCCCAGCTCACTGGTTGAAAGACAATGGTATAGATATTGCAGAAGTCAAGTCACATTTATTTGTACAGACTGTGCCCTATTTACGAACGAGATAGGTTCCCGACAATCGTTCGTATGGTGAATTTGTTCGGAAGTTGCTTCAGTGCTATATTTTGTATGGAATGTATGCTTAAGGTTTAAAGAAGTATGTTTAGGCTTGTATAAGTAACCTGTATTGTTTTGTACTAAAAAAATAAACATTTCATAAAATATTATGCTCTATAAAGATAAATAAAGTGAAGTTTAACTTGTATAATGAAGATGTGCTTCAAGAGTTAGGCGACTTCCTCCTCCATGGTGGAAAGTGGCCGAAAAAAAGCGATCCAACCATTTTCTCAACCGCATCAAGCTTCCCTATTCCACTTTCATTTTAAATAAACGGCTCTCCTCTTCTTTACACTTTACACCAACCATCTTAAATGGATGCACGAAATATTAAAAAAATAAAAATGTCAACGTTCTTAGCGTGCTGGAGATACAGTATAAATAATTCACACACACGATCTAGGAAGGGGAAGCGGATTTCTTCATAGTGGTGGATGCTGGGTGAGCTCTCACAGTGCCACACGCCGGTAGCCGCAGAAAGAGGCCCCACAGTAATGTCCTGAACTCGGGGAAAAAGGTGCACATGATACTAAATCGAACTTACAGCAATGTCTTGGTATTTTTCAACATCCCGAAAAAACGTTTTCGTATCTACCGTTTTTCGTAAATCGAGTGGTCGTTAGCAAGGGAGCGTCTGTACAGGGATGCGCAGGCAAACTTTCTTGTCCTAGTCAACATTTGAGCAGCAGCCTTTTGCACCAGTTGCAAATATTTGATGCGAGAAATCAGGAGACCAGAGAGCAATATGACGCAGTGTTCAAGACCCAATTTAACAAACGCATGAATTATAATCTCTGCATCAGAATTTATTGTGGCTTGTTATTTGGGAACAACACGAAAACATCAAGTAAATAACAAAATAATTATACTCAATCAGATTTACAATACAATAATATAATACATACATAATAATGAGACCAAAGGGAGTAGGCTGAAGCAGAAGCTTTTAAGTGCCTGAGCCTATCAGTATTGATCTTGCAGGCAATCCATATTCAAAATGAAAAAAAATAAAGCCCTGTGGAACACCACAGGGAAAACTGAAAGGCTCAGAGGTCACATTGCTGGAACTAACATAATGCCGTCTAAGAGGTAGAACCTAAACCATGAGAGTACAGTTCCTGAGATCATAATCCATATTTTCCAGGCGATCCAGTGGTACAATGCGAAAGTGCAAATGTATATCATCATGTTAAAGCACGTCTTTTCCAAATAATATACATTTCATCCAATACTGAAGGAACCAGATGCTGGATAAGAAAATGATATCATTCATTTATATCAAGTGACATTATGTACACATTACTAGTTCGAATTCAAGTATACAAATACTCAAGGAGGTAGAGGCGAGACATAGCCAAGTTATGCCATTACTAGATATAAAAGTACAGTATATTTTATGTGGTGTCGGCTGATTGAATATTACAGTTTGGGTCCAAGCAACTGTTTTTTTCTATTAAGCTGATATCCCTGACTTCAAATTGCGCTGTTAATATTTTTCATGCACCCCGAATGAACGTTTGTGCTTTTTTTGATTTAATACGAAATATGAAGAGTTTTTGTCAAGTCAAGTCACGTTGATTTGTGTAGCCCTTGATCACAAAATGTCTCAAAGGACTGCACAGGTTACAATTACAGAATTATAATGGTTGTCTTGGACTTTGTTTGTTTTAACAGCATCACCAGCGCAAACTTGGTAAGTTCTGTAACTCATTTCTATCAAATGATCTAATTTCCGTGTTAACAAAATGATTTGTCCGTAATATTTCCATTTGCTCACTTTCAGTCTACAGGCGACAGTTGGCAATGATGAAATTCTACAAATTGGTATGCCTTTTCCAATGTCATTAAACTGCTGCTGTTTTTTTTGTGTACATTCTAAATCTTTGTGTGTGTCTCAAAAAATTAGGAACGGAAACAATGTTACACGCCCCTATTATTGGCCCTGATCTACAAGGACATGTGAGATCTTTATTAGTGTATTACACCTTATCTGGAAAATATTAACAGCACATGCCGGTCCTATTTGGGTTTGTCAACAGGCACCTGAACTTCCTTTAGGCCCTGAGGAACATACTGTCATTTCAAGACTAAGCCACACCTGACTATAAGCAGCACCCAATTATTATGTTTTTAATGAAAAAATATTTTGTAGATACATAGCCCACACATGACTATAAGCAGCATATGCCCACATTGAAACATAATAATTACGAGAATATTTTCCAGTTTGGGGCACCTGCTTTTGTTACTCCTGAGAGTATTTCTTGACTTTTTGCATCGCTCCAGTTCTTCCTGCTGCCGTTTCCGGTGTCTCAACATTGATTCAATATGAGGTTTACTTGCAGCATCTTTGTTTTCCTTTTTTATCACCCAACTCGATTGCTTTTGTTTTGAAAGATGCGTCATACGCTTTTCTTTTTGCATTTTTCATGATGATTGTCAGTTTATGCTAATTTTATTAATATACAAAAAGAGTGGTGTTTTTCTAGAGGTTGTGAATTGCGTCTTCCACTTTTCTCTCTTTTACCTTTTATGCTCTAGCGCCCTAGGCGCCCGTTCGAGAAAAGGCATACAACAGCTGCATCCTTGCATAACCCACAGGGTTGAAATTGTGTGACAAGTTGTGGCTTGAAGTTTAGAAATTACAGTAATAGGCATGGTAGAAGGAAAGATGAATTCAGCCAGACTTGATACTGTAGTGCATTTTTTGAGAGATCTGATGTTTGCTGTGCTCTGATGCTACCTGCCCAACTTGATGAAGCTTGAAGGGTGCTTCAAAGAGGAGTAGGCAAAATTGAATTGTCTCTATTGTGATTGATAACAACGACGTGAGCACTGTTTGCAACAACATTCAATATGGCGCTCCAGGATAACACGTGACAAAGAATTAAAAGGGAAAAATAGATAAAAGAATGTCAGGATAAATCTCGGTTCAAGGATCCCATAACCGCATGCATTGTCTGGGATCCATTGAGGACGCAACTCCGGACAGCTTTCTCCACTGCCGACGGTTCCTGGCCTGTTTTTTGGTTGTAGCAAAGTTGGCACCACTCCATTCCTTAATATTGTTGCCCCAGGTCTTTTTCCAGTCTTCCTCTCCTCCTGCCCCCTTGGACTGTACCCTAGAGATTTTTCTTGGCCAGTCTTGATTATTCTGTGACGTAACCATAACACTGAAGTTTTCACCCGCGCACAGTTGACAAATTTTTAATAGGGTCCAATGTGCCCTCTGATGGCGTTGCGCACCGTTCACATGGGCTAAGTAGCTGATGCCTAGAAGTCTCCTGTAGCATGGCATCTCCATGGCCTGGGTTGTCTTTCCCAGTTTTGCTGTGAGAGTCCATGTCTCGCAAGATTGGAAGAAGATGGAAGGAACCAGCGCTCGCATGAGTCTGATCGTTGATTTCACTGCTGTGTTCTTGTCCCTCCAGACGAGTTTAAGTCTGGAAAGTGCGGCTGTGGTTAGAGCTTTCCTAGCCATGATTTCTGGTTCTGACCCCTCTTATGATATGACAGCTCCAAGATATTTAAATTTGGTGACAGGTTCTAGCTCTCCTTGCTTGAAAGTGATGTTTCTGGTGATATCTTGGGCATTGTTGGTCATTACTTTAGTTTTTTTCTTTGCTGATTTCCATCCCATGCTGGCTTGATGCTTTGTCCAGGCGATTGACCATATCCCTAAGATCCTGTTCGTCTCCTGCCAATCCGGCAATATCATCAGCAAAACGTAGGTTAGTGATGTTGTGGCCCCCAATACTGACAGCACCTTCATGTTGTTTCAGAGCTTCGGACATAATTCTGTCACGGAAGATGTTGGTTCAAGTTAGAGAGAGAGAAGGTAGTCTTGTGACACACCGACTGGTTTGAAACCACGCTTCAACGGTACCATTGATAAGTACCACACTGTGGGCATTGGAATACAATTGTTTGTTGGTCTGAACTAGTCTCCTGCCCATGTTGTACTTCCGCATGGTGGCCCATAAAGTGGCCTGCCATACTCGGTCAAAAGCCTTCTTAAATTTACAACCAAAACCTGATAGAGGTTTCAGTGGTGTTTACAGACCTCACAAAAGCAGACCATACAAAAGATGTTATGGATTTTGTTGGTATTTATTTACAACTGTCTAAATTTTATTGGCTCAGTCGTTTTGGAGCCTATAATTCATATACAAACACCCACACACAAATTGGAATTTATAAAGTACCGTAGTTTATATTTAAGTTATATAGATTTGATTGCTGCTTCTATTCTAATTGCGAACAATGTTCACTTCGTTATCAATGAAAATCAAAAATTCAAAGATATTTACAGGGTAGTGCTCTGAGATTGGCCCAAGTTGTATCAATACTGCAATGAAAATCAAAAGTTACCTTAAGATAGGTGTACTAACCTTTTGGCATCAAATTGCAAAAATGTTGAGGCTGTAATTTTCTCCAAAGGAGGCCGAATTTAAAAAGTATCGAGAAAAGGCTGTGAATACATACTTAAATGTGGTATTTTAGTATTTTGATTTATAGTTGGCTTACAAAAATCTAAATCTCTTTCCACGTAGCAGTTATGTGTATGCATAATTTTTGAGTTTTTTTTTTAAATTCGTTTTGGAATAAGGCTGTAACGGAATGTGGAAAAAGTGAAGTGCTGTTAATACTTTCCGGATGCACTGTATATTGATACATTTTGATTGTCTCGTTCTTTAAAGATGTTTAACATATTTTTGTGTCTATTTGGTTGATTTTCAGGCCAACGTTGTACTTGAGGGAGATAAAACCATGCTATTTAACGATGACGATTGCTTCATGGATATGACTGAGTGTCACACTATCACTAATAATTTCGACTATTTTATTGATACTCCAAAAAATACAACAAATTTGCTCTCTGGTGGAAAGAAGACCGATATCACCTTAACAGATTGCGTCTCAACTGATTTAAGGCCCGGCAATCGCACAAATACGGATTCCCAAAGGCCTTCTGGCGGCAGAATCACAGAATTCGGAGTTATGCCATCAGTGACAAGTGATCCCTCTTGCAACAACCTGCTTTATAGTCGTTCAAAATCATGTGGTTTGGATATGCAATTTTCTGAAATGTATGAGTGCAAGATGAAAACCCAGGCGTTCACTGTGGATAGAGAAAACCATGTTCCAACTTTGGTTTATTCTGAAAAGGGAAGAACAACTAATGTCAGGAAAAAGGGACTCTCTCTAATTGGCGATGGCAAGATGGAAATGGCAATCCCAGGAGTGTCAGTTGCTCAGATGGGTCCCGATGCAGAGTTGACCGCTGATACAAAGGATATTTTTCAGTGTCTTCGGCCCGAACAAGAAATGTATTCCCAGGCTCTAAAAGATAACCAAATGTCCCTGCATAAACAGACTGGAATAACACTGGGATCATCCAAACCAAAAGGTGCTTTATTTACACTTTTTATAAACATGTTGATTTTCTGTTAAAGGGACATTGTGTATCATTTGCCGCCTACTAAAAGTAAAAATAAGAAGAATTAATAAATAAATAAACCTCTGCTCAATAAGCTAGAGCACTGATTTGAATAATAAGCAAAAATAGATGGACTATCATAAACATGCCTTTTTAAAAAAAATATATACTTGTAAGTTGAGAAATTTGTATTTGAATGAGCCTCTACCGAAAGGAAGCTGACATTGTCCGCAAATCTTGCAGCTACGGGTAACCCTAAACCCTCAAAATGTCTGGGCAAAAAAAAAAAAGAGAAAAATGGTCTGGTCAATTTGGATCCCTGTAGTTGGTATTGTTCCTTGTGCTTTGTAGCGCTAGTTTTCTGCTGTACAACACAATACAGCAACATCTGGTTAAATATAACCCAGTGTCCCTTTAAACATTCTTTTCAGATATACTAATTAATTTGAGTCATGAGTAGCTTTTTTGCATAGTTTAAATGGCTTTTTTTCTCTTTTTGACAGCAGTGTTTGGAATGAGGTATGTTTAATTTTTCTCTTCAGTTTTTCACTTTTTACAATTTTATGATTATCAACCAAAATTTGGACAATCGTTTTCCCACAGATTTTGTTGTAAATAAAATTATAGAAAATGAAATATTATGTTTTGTTCCTAAAAGGTTGGATAATTTACAGCCCAAAGACACAACATTGCAGACAAATGGTATGTTGTTGTTTATTTAGTTACATTAACTGCACTCATGCTTAATTCTGTTAACTGGTGTTTTGATTTTTAGATGAGACTTTTTCCAAGAATCCTCCTTTTCATGCTCTACACAGAGTAAGTTTTTCGCTAGGCACTGTATTTGTGTTCCCCTGCTAGCAAATAAATTGGCTCATTTGAAGTATCTTTTTTTTTTTTACTAGGGGGAAAAGTATGGTTAACAAGAATACAAAGAATTAAAACGATTGTTGAAAAAAAAGTTACTGAATGTCTATGCCCATACTTTCTCCTGAATCATAAATACGCACCACAAATCACGATTGCCATTCATGACAATTTGATGACATGGGAGCTCAGAATTTCTTATAAATTTTCTAAGGGAATGGTGCCTCAGGATTTTTTTTGAATGAAGAAGATGCCTTGGCTCAAAAAGTTTAGAAAGCACTACATGTATAAAAGAAGAGGGTTCACATATCACATTTTTTGCATACAATTGAATCATTATTAGTGCACTTAATATGAATTACAGTTTGTAAGATGTATATATGTCTGTTTGTTTAGGAACATTTGAAAACAAATTCTTCTGAGAAAACGATCACTGAAGATGAAGACTGTATGGACCCAACACGGAGTTATACTGTTAATCTGTCAAGGGATCTGCCAATTGCCCCAGCTCAAAATTTGGGGACTTCGTTAGGTGATCTTAAACCAAGCCCTTTAGCTCCATTTATGAAAAATGACTGTAATCGCCAACATGTTTCATCTGAAACAATTTTGGACTCTAATTTTGAAAAATTCCTTACAAATATATTTAAACCACAAGGCATTAATCCAGATCATCCAGGAAATGCTAAAACTAACCTGGGAATTACAAAGACAACTGATCCTCTCAGTCTCCTACCAACCCAATTAATCCTCGGTGGACCAACCAAATCTCATCAGCTGTTTGCTGGTGAACAGAGATCATCTGATAATACAGGTACAATTGTATTCAAAATAATTTTCAATGACATTTTCAACTGACACCCACATGAAAACTAAAGTGATTATTTTCATCCCTGGATTTAGGGCAGGAAAGACCACTGAGCCTGTTATTAAAACACCAGGTAAGTTATTCTTTTTTTTTTATTGGTGTAACAATAAGCGATAAAAACATGGTAACGAATTGGTGTTGATGAACACCTGAGACAAAATGGAGTGTATAACGTGCCTTTTGTGCACAAAATATAAAATGGGTCAAATTGGATGAATAAATCGGACTTCCTATTTTTCTTAAATGCTGCACCGGTCTGCTTATGTTCTTATCCACATTTATTGCATTATTACATTAACACTTTACCGGTGTTTTGTGAGTTGTGATAAAAATATAGGCCTTGCCTTAAAAAAACTTAAGAATAGACCTATCTGTAAAAGTAGTCTCCAATAGAGTTCCTACCTAAACTGAATTTGGAGTGCATGAGTAAAATGAACATTAGTACTGCATGATTTAACTTTTATATTTTGTCTTTATCAGGACTGTAGAGAGCAAGTATTGACATCTACATCTGATAATTCCAACTCTGATGCAAGTCAAAGTCGCTCTTTAAACACATCATGTACTTTAACGAAGGAATCAAACAGAATTATGTACACAATGCCATTCACTGATGAGAGAACTGTGAGGTTCACAGCAAATGACGGCCAAATGGATATGACGCAAAGTCTGACTGTTAACATTGATGCCTCTATTGAACCAGAAGTACATAGACATGTCCCCTCTATACGAATAACCGCTGGCCAAAAGAATACAATCAAGTTTACAGCAAACAACGCAGCAATGGATTTGACACAAAATCACTCCGGAGTCAGTCATACTCAGTCTGAACAAGGAGAACATAAAAATGCCCACTCTTTACCCACTGAAGGAGAAAAAATCATCCGTTTTTCACCAAATGACGCACCGATGGATATGACACACTGCCTCACCACGATAATTGATGGAGCCCTAATACCAGAAGCACCCAAAGATGTCCAATCTTTGCCTGTTGGCGGAAAGAAAACATTTGGGGTTTCATCAAACGACGCAGTGATGGATGTGACACAAGATCACACCAGAGTCGGTCATCCTCAGTTTGGACTAAGTGAAACAAGAGAACATAAATCTGCCCACTCTCTACCCACTGAAGGAGAAAAAGCAATTCGGTTTCCACCAAACGACGCACCGATGGATATGACGCAGTGCCTCACCACGATAATCGATGGAGCCTCCATATCAGAAGCATCCAAAGATGTCCAATCTTTGCCTGTTGGCGGAAAGAAAACAATTGGGTTTTCATCAAATGACGCGGTGATGGATGTGACACAAGATCGTACCAGAGTAAGTCATCCTCAGTTTGAACCAAGAGAACACAAGAATTCCCACTCTTTACCCACTGAAGGAGAAAAAGCAATCTGGTTTCCACCAAATGACCCACCGATGGATATGACATACTGCCTCACCACGATAATTGATGGAGCCCTAATACCAGAAGCACCCAAAGATGTCCAATCTTTGCCTGTTGGCGGAAAGAAAACAATTGGGGTTTCATCAAACAACGCAGTGATGGATTTGACACAAGATCACACCAGAGTCGGTCATCCTCAGTTAGAACTAAGCGAAACAAGAGAACATAAATCTGCCCACTCTCTACCCACTGAAGGAGAAAAAGCAATCCGGTTTCCACCAAATGACGCACCGATGGATATGACGCAGTGCCTCACCACGATAATCGATGGAGCCTCCATATCAGAAGCATCCAAAGATGTCCAATCTTTGCCTGTTGGCGGAAAGAAAACAATTGGGTTTTCATCAAATGACGCGGTGATGGATGTGACACAAGATCGTACCAGAGTAAGTCATCCTCAGTTTGAACCAAGAGAACACAAGAATTCCCACTCTTTACCCACTGAAGGAGAAAAAGCAATCTGGTTTCCACCAAATGACGCACCGATGGATATGACTCACTGCCTCACCACGATAATCGATGGAGCCCTAATACCAGAAGCACACAGAGATGTCCAATGTTTGCCTGTTGGCGGAAGGAAAACAATTGGGGTTTCATCAAATAGAAATGCATCGATGGATATGACCCAAAGCATCCTGACAAAAATTGATTGTGCTCTAGATCCAAGAGCTATCAAAAATGCCCAATCTTTGCCTGTTGATGGAGTAAAAACAATTGGGTTTTCATCAAACGACGCAACAATAGATATGACACAAAGTCTTACCACAGTAATTGATACTGACCTTGACCCAAGAGCGCACAAAAATGACCATTCTTTGCCTAATGTAGGAGAAGAAACGATCATGTTTTCAGCAAATGAATATGCAGTGATGGGTAAAACCAACAGCTTCACAACAAAAATCGATTCTGCTATTCACCCAGGAGCTTACAAAGATGTTTGTTCTTTACCTGATCGAGGAGAAACAACTGTCAGCTGTTCAGCAAACAAGGTAGAGATGGATATGTCAAACATTGTTTCACATATGGATCTTGACATATCCCACAGTGAATATACTGGGAGGAAAATCATGATATTGTCAGCAGATGACTCAGCGATGTATGTGGCACAGATTCTAATTGAAAACAGCGATGCTCCTTATCAACCAGAAAAACATCAGCATCTTGAGTTTCTATCTGCTGGAGGAGAAAACAACTCTACTTCTAAGATTTTGGAACAAGGTGAACAGAAGAATGTTAACTTTAGAAAGACATTCGCAGCAAAAGACATGGATATGGAAATGACTGAAACCCAACATACCCTACAAAAAGATAAAGATTGGGCTCATGGAGGAGAGGATATCGAGATTACACCTGATGATAATGTGGTGCAAAGTCATACAGTAAGCATTGCTGGTGGTTTACTCTCCAATGTGATCCCTCCAACTGAAAAAAAAGCTGACACATTTGGTGTGACCCAAAAAACACATTTATCACAACCATCTTTAAATCCAGAACAAAAAATCTTTTATAATGCAGGCATCCATACAACCCCCTGTATTGTTATTGAGGAAAACCCACCAGTTGAACCACACATGGTAGAGAGTGATGCCACAAACCACCCGATACCAGGTAAAACGCTGCATGTAGATACAAATTTGCCATTTGCTAACAAAGAGTTTTTAAGTAAGCAACAAAACATGGATTGCTCTTTACATGGAGTTGAGGCTGAGGTAAGTGCCGACCTCAGAGAAAATCAAGCTCGCATAAATGTTGGCGAAAGGTGCTCAAATATTCCCCATCAGTCTGAATCGTCAGCATTACCCCTGGACACTGATCTTCAACAGAGCACTGACATGGTTTTACAACAAATGCAATGTGAAAGCACAGATGCTGTCCATTCAGAAGAAGCTGAATTAGGATGTAAGACCAGCCCTTTTTCTAAAAATTTAAGTTCACCTCATACCAGTGACCATGGAAGCGATTCAAGGCGGTCCAGGCGCATGAGTATAGCTGAACTGCAGTTAAAAGTGCGGCGCCTGAGTCGCATGTTGAACGCCACACCTGAGATTATTGCCGGGGACACGTGCACCGCTCCTTTGCCTTGTTTGAACTCCGACACTGACAAAAACACAAACGACAACGGCAAAGATTTGCTACCTGTAGCGGTGTCAGATGTAGAAACGGGCTTTGATGACACCAAAGACAAGGATGTGCAAAACGGCCCGCAAAAGAGCGTGACTAAAGGAACACCTTTAAAATGCAAGACGATAAAGCTGATGTCAAGACTATCGACCGGATGTTTTAAGCCAAGACTCCCTCGAAGAAGCAGAGTGGAAGAATTAAAGCCTGACTCCGGTGACAAAACAGTAGCCGACGGGATCGCCGATAACCTGAGCAAATGGAACGATGTTAACGTGAGCGACATTAATGACGAAGAGCTTGGCAGCTGCGAGGATTTATCAGAATCACTGGACAACACAAGTTCCCCACAAAAGGAGTTTTCTTTTCAAGAAGTGAACATCGACGAGAACTTATTAGATGAAGTCTTTCTAGATAACAACCCCGACTGTGGCCAAGGAATTAAGAGATGCTTGCCATCTGATGACAGCAATATGGGGGACATAAAGAAGATGAAGGCTGAAGCTGTTGCAGTGGTAAATCGTTTTATATCAATCCAAAACCTGGCACATAACTGCTAATTTATCAAATTATGAAACTTCACCATGAATCTTCTTTGAACTAGGAAATGCCATCTTTGCATCTGGAATCAGATCCCGTGAACATCACCACTGTTCCAAGCATGGCAAACCAGACTATGGATTCCTTCAGCAGCCGATCGGAAGCTACGGGAAACTCTAGTGAGTTATCCCAATGAAGAAGTTCCATCATTTTTATTGTCTTAGTGTTTGTGAATTCATATTCGTGTTTGGCCATCTGCTTTCAGCTTTGAAACATAGCATGATGGAGTCCCATCTTGAAGATTGCGATTTGCAGGTTTGATTTGAGGATTTCATGAGTTTTCCAACAAATCCAAGAGATTACCTTTCCCCTTTGTTCACAGAAATTAAAGGATGGCAGTATAACAGTGTTGGAGTTCTTTAAACTCTTCAACATAGACTTTGTGATCCATAAACCTCGGCAAAGTGTCATTCCCGGCAGGGTAGGTCTATACTTGCAAAGATGACATCAAAACTGATGGGCAATAATGTATATAATTTGTTTTTACTGTGTACAGCTTCAAATGGGCACTGGTTTCTCGACAACAGATGTGTTGAAACACAGACATATAAATCATCCCAAACAAATGGTCTATGATGCTGATTTCAAGGCTCTCTCCGGAAAAGTAGAAGGGTAAGAGCCTTTCCTTTATTTACAATGCTACCAACTCGGTACAATAGTTGTGTTTTGAACGTATAAGCGATGAGCTGCATTCTTGTATTTTCAGGTTGAATTTCAGAATGCTGGACTTGAACAAACCTCTCATCGTTGTCAATGAACATTTATGGGCAGATGTGAAACAATATTCAGAAAAAGAGGTGCAGTATACGGTTTCCTTTGAAACAATCACACCCTTCTACGAATCGACAGTTAAAATAATGGCTAACCATTCTTATGCTCATTTATATGTCAAGATTAGTCAACAATATAATTGACGGATTCCTTAAATGTTTACATATTGGTAATCATGTAATAAAAACAATAATAAAACTCAAACCTTTCTTGTGGAAAACCAAAAATGTTACCACACGAGTTGAGAATCATGAATTGCGTGTATTTTAGTGGGAATTCAAACATGTTGACCTGTTGATGAATCACGGCGCCTTGCAAAAAAGGTTTTCGTTGTAACAAAAGATAGGTAGATACTTTATTCATCCCCGTAGGGAAATTCACACTTCCAGCAGTATCCTTGTGTTGATTATTAACAGGATAGCCTCGGGGTGCTGTGTTGTAGTTTAGCAACAGCGGAGTGGATGACGTTACACGCTAGGCCAAAAGTTCGACGTCCCTGCAGCAGATGCAAATCTTTGTGCCCGGGGTTACACCACCTCGTGTTCACGTAGCTAGCGAGTCCACCTCCTCTCAGCTTTCCGCGGGCGTTTGTGTGTCTGTCTGTCCTAAGAGCGCTAAGGCCGGGTAGCTCCACGTTAGCGTCCGGGATGCTAGACGTAAGCCACGTTTTCTTAAAACACAGCAAACTGCACTCCCTGTACGCTTTGGTGTTTTTACCAGCACAGCCAGTCCGTCTCTCTCATTTTGTAGGGAGTTCATTTCCCATGATTACGGATGGTACCCAAGGCTTATATTGCCACTTTGCCGCTAGCCGCTTAGCCTTTACCTTAGCTCCGGCTCTGCAGGCCTCTCATCACGCTGGCACGAGAATGCTTCAGGGCATGTTGATTACTCGTATAAACGCATTTTTGTGAGTTAAAACCCATAACCATAGGATAGAAAGTAATCCAAAGTGTAGTTGTCAAACGGGACGAAAAACCCCAAAGATAGAAGCAGACACGTAAAACAATAAATCACAAAATTGCGAAATAACACGGAGCTGCTGGAAAGGCTGCCTCTCGCGGCCTCGCCTATGATGTACTCAATATAAAATGTTGAAAATATTAGGTTCCAGTTCACGATTGTGTCTCACATGTTTTCGATTCTTAGAATTTGTTTCCGGGCTTTAGCTTTGAGTTCAAAGCCTGAAATGTGGCAATACGACAAAAGGTTCTTGGGGATCTAATGCTTTCGCTAGGCATGTAAATTTAGACTAACTAGATGACTTGGAATCAACAGATCAAAGCCTTTGGCGTGAAACTAAAGGAACGGCACAACTTCTTCAGAAAAATGAGCAAGATCCACGCGCACGAAACAAAGGAAGTCTTGTACTCTGATCTTGTACAGACTCTGGCGGTAAGTAAGATGAACTTGAAGAAGGGAGGCTGCTCGGAGGTTGTTTCACATCGACACTTTATTCTTTTCAGGATGAGCAACAAAAGTTCAAAAGTGACAGCGAATCGAATAAGATGATCCAAATGCTAGATGATTGTATTTCTGATTTGGAAGCAGGTAATGCCTTCTGTGGACCTAACAAAATTCCATATTTTTATTTTATCGGGGTATGTAATTTGATCCATGTTTTAGTGTGAATCGATGGTCCTTTAGAATATGTTTCGATTCTGTACTGTTAACCCTTCCATGTGTTTTCCCTCGACACAGAACTTGCAGCCGTGGAACAGAAAGGAAGCGAGCAGAGTCTGCAGTCACTCCAGAAAGGTAACCACACTGATGCCGTTTTGACTTCCGTCGACTGCATTTATTTGAATACAATAGTAAAATCAACAAAAGGTGATTATTATTTTTTTCTCTTAACAGAAATCAGGAAAATTGAAGAGGCTGTTATCGAAAAAGACCGGTAAAACATGCAATAGCGTCTGTCAATGTTGGAATTTATTGTTTGTGTACATTAGATTGAACTTTCTTTCTTCCCTTACCACAGACAAATATATGAAATGCAAGCGCAGAAAACACAGGCCTCGAAAAAACTGAACCATCTGAAAGCCGAGACAAAGAACCTCCAGAGCTTCATTGCCACGCATGATACGTTAGTTCCTTTCATCGTGATTCAATTCTTAGTGGACATGATGCTGCACTTTTTCATTATTTTCACTCTGGAATTTCTCTTTTGGCAAATGTCTTTTGTCAGGCTCACGGAATGGAAGTTGGGGGAAAAGACTGAAAGCTGCTCCGAGTACATTTTCCTGTTCGGCACATTGAAATTACAAGTGGTGCACTCGGGTATGTCTCATCTGTATTCACTAGAGCAGGGGTCAGCAACCTTTTCGGCGTGGGGTGCCACTTTCAAATTTCCTTGTAAATCACTGTGCCACACAAGATTAATGACTCTCACAACATTTATTTTTATATCCAACAGAGCTGTCATTTTACACCAGCATACAACATGGATATACATTTTAATCGTATAACTCAGTGTTTTTCAACCCTTTTCGAACCAAGGTACACTATTATTTATAAACAATTCTGAGGCACACCGTTTGTCGAAAATGTTTGAAAATTAAGTTATGTCAATTATTTCACTTTACTACCTCATAAACAGATAATTAGTATATAAAAATAAGAAAATAATACTTAAAATAACAAAGAATGATATGCTTTATGTTTTTATTTTTTACATTGCAATCTTAAACCGCTTGGTTAAACAAATTAAGTTATTAAATGTACTGAGCTACCTCAAGAGCAGATGATTAGTACCGTATTTTCCGCAATATAAGGCGCACCGGGTTATAGGGCGCACCCCGAAAAAATAGTTTTTGGTCCTATTTTTGACATACATAAGATGCGGTGTCCGTACGATGTCACTCAAATGCATCGTTCCATCATTCGGAAGGTTAAAGTCTTGGGATTCAAGAAATGCCAAACATTCCTTAGTTTCCATTTTATTTTTCGCTCGCAACTTTACTGTGCATATGACAATAAACACTTGAGTTTTATTTTAAAATAGTCATTCCATTCCATCCATTATCTGCACCGCTTATCACAGAAACATCGAGTTCAGTCTGAAACAAGATACAGGGACAATATAAAACCCGGAGTAGCTCACCGAAGTCGTTGTGTTCATAATAATGTGCAGCCAATGTCCTCTTATATCCGTGAGGGTAGTAAATCCAGGAGAATAAAATATTTACAAATACAGAATAGAAAAAAATGCTTTCTGCATGCCGTCAGCCACGTGCTATACGCATTCATCTTTTTCGGCCAATTGCAGGCTTTGTTTTGCCGTTCAAGCCAATGCCAGCCTGTAAATGATAAAAAGGATCCGCCCCTTGACCTCCGAATAACTTTAGCCAATAGTGATCGAGTCAACTGATGATTGACACGTCTTTTTTGGCCAATTGCAGGCTTTGTTTTGCCGTTCAAGCCAAGGCCAGCCTGTAAATGATACAAAGGATCCTCCCCTTGACCTCCGAATAACTTTAGCCAATAGTGATCCATTCAAATGATGATTGACACATTGGTTAGCCAATGAAACGCCGGTAAATAAATCCCAGCATACACCGCGGACTACTTGGCGTTCGGGGGAAAATCTAGTCGGCGGCGGCAAGTTAGTTGCAAGACTTTGCGAATTAATTTTGTTCCATAAATAAGGCGCACTGTATTATAAGGCGCATGGTCAGCTTTTGAAAAAAATAAAGGCTTATAGGTGCGCCTTACAGTGCGGAAAATACGGTACATAAAAATCTACTGCCACCTACTGGATGATTATTACAATTTCTCGTCTGAAGATTGCAAAAATACTGCATAATGTCCTGATTTTTTGGAAAGATAAAATTGGGCATATTCCAGCGGCACACTAGACAAGGTCTCACGGCACACTAGTGTGCCCCGGCACACTGGTTAAAAAACACTGGTATAACTGACCAAATTATCTTCCACTATTGTTCATCAATCAACTAAAACATTAATGTGAATAACAAGTGGAAAGGCCTGTAGCCATCCATGACTTTTTGCCACAAGTGTTAACCAGAATCAACTATTCTTCATTAACGATGAACTAAAATTAAAAAACAAGTGCTATGGACAGCTACTGTACCATTCATCAATGATATCTTGTTGCTGAAAATATCAAAACTTGAAATAACAGCAGCAAAGCACAAGGCACACACACGCGTCTTTAAAATATTTGCCATCAGAAAATGGTTTTCTGCGCTCTGCTATGCAGTGAGCAATGTGATAGCTTGTTTCAGTGGTGATGTTTTTAGCAAAGAAAATGGTTTTCAGGGTCTGGGTTTTTTTTTTTTTTGCCGTACCTGTACACAGCGCGTTTTAATGTCTGCACCTTGTCGGACTCATCCTTGAATTCATGTTCATGTTTAGTCTCGTAATGACGCTTAACACTTGACGTGCGAGGTACAACGCTCTTGAGGCATAAGGCTCAAACAGCACGGTCCTTTTTTTGCACAAAGTCCCATTCGTCTGTCCACGCTGGCTGGAAAGAACAAGATATTTTCACTAGAGGAGCCGTCGTGATTCGTTCATTTATCGCGCACGCGTGTTTCGTTGGCTGGGTTAAAACACAGAGCTCTCCTTTGCGAGGCGCCGCGCAAACACACGCTGACACACAAAGGGGCGCTAACGTAAAGCCTCTAAATAACACGGCGCGCAACATAAAATGTCTCAATTTCACATATTTTTAAAATATAATCATTATTATTTTGCCGTGCGCTTGCGTGCCACTAGTTAACCCCGCGTGTGCCACTGCTGGCACGCGTGTCATAGGTTGCCGACAAGTCAAGTCAAATTTATTTATGTAGTCCTTAATCACAAAAATGTCTCAAAGGACTGCACAGGATTACAATGACACAATTACCTGATCTTAAACCAACATGCGGGCAAGGAACAACTCAAAACCCCAGCAAAAGGAAAAAGGGAAACCTTGAGAAGGGACCTCACATGACTTAAAGGCGACAGGAACAATACCCAAGGATAGCGATACATTAATAATATTTAAAACTGATGGTCCTAAGATCCCAAACAGATCCTTCACCAGGGAAGCTGGAAACGGATCGAGCAGGCATGTAGTTTGTTTGGCCCTGCTGACCATCTGTGCTAGATTATCAAGGGACAAATCATTGAAACTGGAGAATGTTTCTGAACAACCGCTGACACGGTCCTTACCTAACACCTCCACATCTTCTAGATAGGAGGAGGTTACAGAGCGTTCTTTTAAAATTTCAGTCCTGATTAGTTGAATCTTTTTATTAAAAAATTCCATAATGTCATTAGCGGAATAAGTAGAACTATTTGGGTTAAGTTGTTGTCTGGTAAGTTTTGCCATTGTGTCAAACAAAAATTTCGGATTATTCTTATGTTTAACAATAATCTTAGAGAAAAATGATGCTTTAGCTGAGGCAAGAGCTACTTTATATTTCAGCAAGCTGTCACACCAGGCCAGTCGGAAGACCTCCAGCTTTGTAGTGCGCCATTTTCGTTCAAGTTTTCTGCAACCTTGTTTGAGTGACCTGGTTTCTTCAGTAAACCAAGGTGTATGCTTCTTAGTTCGAAATGTATGCCTTAGGGGCGCCACAGAATCAAGAACATTAACCAAAGCAGTATTAAAGTTGTTTGTAAGTGAGTCAACAGACCCAGTGTACGAAGGGAAGGCTGCAGTTACCATAGGTTATAGTTCTTTTCAGGGCTAATACTGTTGTAGGGTGGATAATGCGACGGCTAAAGCCTAAATATTTCCTTATCACAGTAAACATTATACAGCACCTCACACTTAACAAGATAGTGATCAGAGATGGCATTAGGATACGGTAACACTGTAACATTTGAGGCTACTACGCCACGGGTCAGAACGAGATCTAGAGTGTTCCCATCTTTATGAGTGGGCACATCAACTATTTGATTGAAACCAAATGTATCAATCAGTGACTTAAAAGCAATTGCAAGTGAATTTGATAGGGGAGTTTATGTGAACATTAAAATCACCAATAATTACAACATTGTCCGCATAAGTTACTAAGTCTGTTAAAAGTTCCGAAAATTCATCAAAAAAATTGAGTGGTCCAGGTGGGCGATACACAACAACTAAATAAATTGGTGTTGACATTAAGGACCTCATAACAAGTGCTTCAAACGTTTTAAAACCAGTAGGGGTATTAGGAGTAAATTTCAACTTACCTTCCGATATAAAAGCAACACCTCCACCTTTTTTGCATGGTCGTGCCAAGTGCGAACTCACAAATTTAGGGGGAGAAGCCTCATTTAACACTACAAACTCATTTGGTTTTAACCAGGTCTCACAAAGCCCAATAAGGTTAAGATTGTGTTCATTAATAAGGTCATTGACAAGTAAAGCTTTTGGAGGCTAGTAATCTAATATTCAAATTACTTCCAGTATGCAATTAGTATTTAATGATTAAGAGTTTAAATGGAATATAATGTACACAATACAGGACTATTTGAAAATTGTGACAAATGTGTTTATTTTCTGTAAAGTAGTTAAAAATAGAACTAGAATCCACTACCTTCTGGATTGATTACAGGTGAACTGAACTATTGCAAACCTTTTTTCAACATACCTGATTGGAGTTTACAGATAATTCGCATACTTCGAGATGATAGTCATATTTGGGTAAGTTTTTGCCATAATCAGCAGTGGTCACTAGGTGGCGCCATTGTAATGTATTTGACTCGTTAAAGCGAGCATTTGGTATTGAATTACACTCATTTGTGAGGTGTTTTTTATAAATCTAGACTCCCCTTGAAGCGGTTTGGTGTACTAAAATAATCTTTTTTGTGTTTAGTGGATCATTTTGGTGTTTTGTGTCCGAGCACCCCTGCTCTGAACTAAAACATTGTTTAACTTTGCCATAGTCTTCGGTGAAGAATCGTCCAAACATAGTGTATTCTTGTGTCATGGTCTATAAACCTGAGTTTTCTGTGTGAAAATAAAAATGTCATATAGTCCTTAAAACATGGTAAATAGGCCACATACTGAGCACCAATTGAAGTGGATTTTCCATCCATCAATTAGGGCGAGTGAAGAGGGTCCATCTCATTTTGTGAATTTCGCCTCAAATCCATTATCCATTACCTGCACCGCTTATCCTTGGCGGGGGTGCTGGAACCCATCCTAGCTATCTATGGGCAGTGGGCAGGGGACACCCTGAACTGGTCGCCAGCCAGTCACAGGGCACACAGAGACAGACAACTCACTCGCTCATTCACACCCAGGGCCAATTTGGTTTGGCCAATTAACCTGACATGCAAGTTTTTAGAATGTGGGAAGAAACCAGAGTGCCCAGAGGAAACCCACGCAAGCACGGGGAGAACATGCAAACTCGGCACAGGAAGGCTGGTAGCTGGATTTGATCCCATGGATGCGCTAACCACTCATCCGCCGTGCTGCCCCTCGCCTCAAATAATTTGTTAAATATTTTTCATTTATTTGTAGCAAAGCCACTCCTTCTCTAGCATGTCCACCCGTAACTCCAGACTTTCTACCATACATACCTCCAAGCTCTAGTTTACCCTTTTCTTTCATCTTTGTTTCACTCAAGGCTAACGCATCAACCTTCCATTTAGTCATCATCCTTCCGATCTCATTTTTCTTCCACTCAGTCGCTCTACTTCCACATCCTCTCACATTTAGTGACTCTATAACTAGGGTTTGCGAGACCTATCGGTCTCCCGCCAGCTTTCTTTGCCTTGCTGTCTCCTAGGGAGTGGAGATGGAGAGAAGAGGGTCCCCAGTACCCACGCTCTCTCCACTTAGTCACGCGTGAGTCCCCCTCACGACATAACACCGACGAGGATGGATGGTGCTATGAGTACACTGGAAGAAAGGGGTCTAAATGTAGTGGAAACTAGAACTCTTGTTGGTGAAAGGAATGAGTGGAGAGGTGTTGTGAAAGGATAGTGGGATGTTTAGACGTGTTCTAATGGATGGGCAGGGCACCTGCATGATACGGCTGGGGTAAACCAGTGAAAGCTGTCGGGCCCTGCTGTTGAACAGTTTGTTGTGTCGCCCTGACCCGAGTGACATGGCCAATTTCTTGTGTCCCGTTTCATCCGGAAGGACAAAATCATGACCAACTTGGGTGCCGAGGTGCTTATCTTGTTTGGTGTTTGGGCATTTTGGGTTGGCCATTGCTACTTTTCCACTTTTTTTTTAATTTTCTTTGTTTTTGTATGTGTTTGTCTTGCTGTCGGTCACCCCTCCCGAAACATATGACCGGGGTAGATAGATTGATGGATAGGTTTATTTGTAAACATCTGAAAATGTATAAAGGGCTACTAGCCTCTCTTAGTGGTCACAATATAATCGCATTATTACGGATTTTTGATCTCCTCAATAAATTTCATATTGTAAAACATCTCTTCTTTTCCTACCGATAGGAACAATGATGGCCACCAACCAGTAAGGTTTTGAAATGTGGACTACATGCAGTCACCTTTAAATGTTTGTCTTGGTTTTGTAGGAAATTCTGCGGATCAGAAACCAGAGTCCAAAATTTCAAGCATCAGTTTCAAACGTGTATTCGACGGTAAGGGAAAAGACAAGTCGGTCGGCTTCATCCGGCTTTCTAACTCGTACACTGTTGGGTGACATTTTTCTCTTTTGACTTTTCGTTCCCAGAAGAGAAGTCGCAGTTCCACGCGTGCTTGGTTCACAAACTTCTCTCTCAGTACATCCACGCAGAAGAACTGGAGAAGAAGTACCCAACTTGCGGTCACGTTCCGAAGGTCAGGGTTACTAGACGCGGTTGTCGCGATCGAAGTGGATCCCGATGCCGTTCCGATTGTAGTCGTTTCTCCTTTCCGTTGTGTGCAGCTGCTTCACGATGTGTCTCTGGTGGTGAGTGTTTGTCGCCTCCTGGGGGAGGAGTTACAAATGCTCAAAATGTGGGGGACTTCACGGCTCAATGTCCTGGACATTAGCTGCCAGGACACTAGGTAAGTGAGCGTCCTTGCTTCGTACACTTTAAAGGGACAGCGTGTATACTTTGACCACTAGATGTCGCTTGATTGTGTAGCACCGACGTGGTGGCCCCTAAGGACGCTTGAGGTGTCCGCAGGCCTGTTCTGAAAACAGCTCACCGGTGCCAGGTCATTGTGATTTTCTAGCAAAATGATTTAAACCTGCTTCCAACAATTCACCATGTAATCACATAGTGACATCAACAGTTGTTATATGAAAAATTCAAATGAATACATTTCAGTTCATGGGCTTTATGGACAAAAAAAACAAATGGATTCAAATAATACACATTGTCCCTTTTAATGTAAGTAAAGCACATGCGAATTACAGATTCATTTCTGGTTTTTGAGTTTTTTCTTGCCCTCATGTTGGTTCCAGATCAGTGACTGGTGTAATAATAGTCTGTGTAATAACCTGTGAAGCCCTTTGAGACTCTTTGTGATTAAGGGCTGTACAAATAAAAATGACTTGACTTGACTTCTACTCTTTCACATGAATTCGTAATGTATTTTTCTTTACATCTAATTTTGTGAAGTAAATTGAAAATATAATTGGGAACAATGGACTGTTTTTAGTTCTGAGGTCATGAGATCGAACCCCCTGTGTGGCGTTTGCATGTTCGTCCCGTGCTTGTGTGGGTTTCCTCCAGGCACTCCGGTTTGCACCCACATTCCAAAAACATGCATGGCAGGTCGATTGGCCTAACCGAATTGTCACTAGGTGTGAATGAGCGAGTGAGTGTGTGGTCTGCGACTGGCAACCAGTTGAGGGTGTCCCCTGCCCACTGCCCGAGGATGGCTGGGATGGGCTCCAGCACCCCCGCGACCCTACTGAGGATATGCGGTGAAGATAACGGATGGATGGACTGTTTTCAATCGTAGCTTTTCTTGTGGAAAACTTGATTTGGCCTAGTTTCACCCGGACCCGAGCTGTGCTGGGAATCAAACAGACCAAACCATTTTAAGGCTGTGGAGTATTTTGGTTTTATTCTTTATTTTATTTTTTATTTCATATTTAAGGCTATCCTGTCTTTATTGAGGAAATTAATTGTTAAAATGTAATCTTTTTTGGGGGTGCTTGGGTACTCCCCAAAACAGGCTGGTCACACCCATGGGTAAAAGTTCACTGCAGATTGAAGATCAGGCGATTGAGATTGCATCATTCAACTACCCAACACACACCCTTTCAGGGAACGCAGGAGCACAATAGCAAGAAAAAAAACCCACCTTTATCATCCAATCAACAAATTATCCGAAAAAAATTATTCGTATAATGACACCTCGAGGGCCACAAATCCGCCCCTGCTGAGCTAGAAGAAGCAAATTACCATGACCGGTGATATCAGCAAACAGAACCTAATTTTTCATTGCTGATATTTCATAAACTGCCAGAAAACTGAACGGCAACGTGTGATATATTTAAGAAATGTGTTGCGCATCCGTGGCACAGTTCTGAGGTCGTGGGATTGAATCCTGTGCAGAGTTTGCATGTTCTTCCCGGGCTTCCTCCAGTTTGCGTGTCAGGTTAATTGGCCGGTCTTAATTGTCCCTAGGTGTGAATGAGCTAGCGATTTGTCTGTCCCTGTGACCCCTGCCCGAAGATAGCTGGGATGGGCTCCGGCACCCCCGCGGCCCTACTGAGGATAAGCGGTGCAGATAATGGATGGATGGATTGTTACAACCTTCACATTAAACAATGAATTCTCTTGATCTAGGATCAACATCGTTTTCAGCAGTTTGAGGAGACGTTTGAAGTTCGAGGTAGACTTGGATGTCAGCCTGATGAACCATCTCTACGTTCTCAAAGTGCACCGTTTTCAAAACATCATAGGAGACACAAGGTCGTGTGCGCCTTATAATCTAGTTTGGAAAATTGGATATACACATTCCGAAGTACGACTCTGTCCCCTTTTTGATTTCCCTTTGTTCTGTGTCTGCAGGGCTGAGCAGATTGAGCAGATTTTGGAGAGCTTCACTCCAGCCAAGAAACATCTGACAAGAATTGTCAAAAAGATCAATTGCGATCTGCTTTGTTAGCATTTGCAAAGTTCATCAGTAGATGGCACACCGTTTTTGATTTCGTTTGCACAGTGAAAACGTTGAGGTGGGCGATTGGTGTTCGAGTCCCGTTTGAGGCGTCACAAAAGACTTTTTTTGCATGAAATGTCCACATTCCTATAAAAATTGTAGTTGAGTATACTGGTATATGTGGCTTCTTGAAATCAATGCAGACCAGGAGGGTGGTGACACCTTGCCTGTTCTTCGACCGGAAAGTTCTCAGCCTGTGTTTTCAGTTATTCAGTTGGCATAACGTGTCTGGCTGATAAAACCCGCGGTTCTGTAACTCGGGCGTGGTCCTTCCAGATGGCCTCGGTCCCGTTTGACAGACTTTTTTTCTTTTTTTTTTTTTTTTTTTCTCCAATTTGACGTCGAAGTCTGTAGTTTGCTATTTCGTACCGGTCACGACGGGATGTCGTCGATTCCTGAGGACTTGCCGTTCTTCAGTGAGTTCATTGCTGCCTCTACTTCTTAAAGGATAGGAGAGTGGTCTCTTTCCCTTGGGTCAGAATTCTTCACGATTTAAGACCCGGTGGTCACACGTGTGAACATCAATGCACGTGGAACTAAAAGGTAAGAACTTCAGGGTCTTCCCATGTCGTCTTCTGTTTCTTTTGATCACCAGCTCTCATTTGGTGTCGCGCCGCTAGAGGATGAATAGATCCGACCGCATTTGTTCTCAGCCAATCGGAACGCGAGGACAATTCTGACAATACTACTGGTCCACTCCAAGTACTTCGTATCGATATCTGTATCGCTACGCCCACCTTTAATGAACTCTGCCTGACAAAACCATGATGATAAAGACAATTCTGACAATTGTATCAATCTAATCCATGAACTTGGTATCAAAGTGCAGCACAGACCACAAGCTATTATGACACCATCCCCTGATCTCAAACCGACATGAGGGCAAGGAAAAACTCAAAAACCTCAACGTGAGGAAAATGAAGAAACCTTGAGAAGGGACCGCACAGGTATTGATATGCCTACCTCTGATGAACTCCGCCGGACGATAAATGACAATGGAGAGGATTCTGACAATAGTATGGATCCAATCCAAATACTTGGTATCGATAAAATCTATATTTGTATTGATATGCCCACCTCTAATGAAGTCCGCCAGATGTTAAATGATAACAAAAGTGATTCTGACAATAGTATTGATCCAATTCAAGTACTTGGTATACATAAAATCAAGGTTTGTATCGATACACCCACCTCTAATGAACTCTGCCGGACGAAAACATGAAAATAAAGGCGATAGTGACAATTGTATCGTTCTAATCCAATCTTGGTATCAAAATTATCGATATTTATATTGATATGCCCACCCCTAACGAACTCTGCCAGATAGATGATAATAAAGGTGATTCTGACAATATCAATCTAATCCAAGTACTTAGTATCGAGAAAATCTATATGCCCACCTAATGAACTCCACCGATTTGAAAAGATAATAGAGGGGATTTGGACAATAGTACTGATCCAATCTAAGTACTTGGCATTAATAAAATTAATGTTTGTATCGATTCGCCCACCTCTAATGAACTCTGCCAGACAAAAACATGATCATAAAGGCGATTTTGACAGTTGTATAACTCAAGTTATTGGTTTCAAAAATATCGATTTGTATTTATACTCCCACCTTTAAAGAACTGCACCAGACGTTAAATGGTAATAAAAGTGATTCTGACAATAGTATCGATCTAATCCACGTACTTGGTATCAAAAATATCTATTTGTATTGATACACTCACCCCTAATGAACTCTGTCAGATTTTATATTATAATAAAGGTGATTCTGACAATAGTATCAATCTAACCCAAGTTCTTGGTATCAATATTTGTATTGATAATACCCACCCTCTAATGAACTCCGCCGGACGATTAACGATGACAAAGGCGATTCTGACAATGTTATCGATGAAGTCCAAGCACTAGTGTCGAGAATACCGATATTTATATCGATACGCCCACCTCTAATGACGTCACACTGCAAAGAGCATGCCGTATGCAACCTTACTGAGACGGTTCTCTCCCCAGCACAACCTCATTAATATCAACCGACGTGTTTTTCCCTTTCCAACTTAACGCTTTCATTTTGATTTAGAGTCCTCCGCTAGCGAGTAGCGATTCGGTTACGCCGACCATTTGGCTCCCGGCAACCCGGTGAAATCTTTTTAACCCCCCCTGAAAATATCTTTTCCGAAGGCAGTAACCTCATCACTGCGGTTGTAAACTCAAATCCACGGGGCAAGATCGAAAGCTCTGACAAAGACGAGGGCGCGATCTTCCTCCCTCGGAGCCGAGAATCATTCCTCACCGCCGTTCTAAAAACGGGGTTCGTACGGGCGCTCGAAATCCTCGGAAACGCCTGAATGTTCACGTGGCGTTTTCGAGAAAATGTTTGAATTTCGAGCGAAACGCTCGAAAGGGCTTGACATTGTTGCCATTGCCATGTTTCCGAGGAGTTTGACTCTATATAACCACGCAATGGCTTGGAATGGCCTTGTTATGTGAAGCGTTAATGCCCCCTGCTGGTCGCACCCAAGAGGACAGCTCGAATTAGAAAACTGGCTCTTTTCTGATCATATTAAGTATGGGTATATGGTAAAAGTATGACAAAGGAATGAAATAGACTGATTTTTTTTGTTTTGAAAGTTCATGAACTGAAAAGTAGCTAAGTACTTTTCGATAGTGCAAAATAATTGTAGTAATTGTACAGAAATACCACATAAACTAAATTGAAGTGCTAGGGACCTAATCATTTGCTTTAATACTGAGAAGAGAAAACATTCTACAGAAATACTACAAACATACAACAGCAAAACTACAGAAATACTACACAATGACTCTTATTTAAATACTACAAAAATAGTGTAGTAATTGTCCAGAAATGCCACTGGGATGGGCTCCAGCACCACCACGACCTTACTGAGGATAAGCGGTACAGATAATGGATGGATGGCCACATAAATACTACAAAACTAAATTAAAAGTGCTAAAAACAGGGACCTAATAATTTGCTTTAATACTGAGAAGAAAAAAGAAATTGTACAGAAATACTACAAACATACAACTACAAAAACAGGAACACTAAAAAATTACTCTAACGTAAATACTACAAAAAAAATAGTAGCAATACTACTGACCACAAAAGGATGCTTATGGAAATACTACAAAGCACTCTGGTATTACTCCATAAATACTTCAAAACTAAATATAAAGTGCTTAAAACAGAGACCTAATATATTTTGATTTAAAACTGAGAAAAAGAAGAGAAAAGCAACACGGCATAAATACTACAAAAATACAATTACAGTACTATAAAATACTACAGGAACACTACAAAATTACTCTTATGTAAATACTACAAAAATGCTGTAGTAATACCACAGACAAACTAAAAAAAAATACGCTTACGGAAATACTACAAAAGCACTAAAGTATTACTACAAAACTAAATATAAAGTGCTTCAACCAGGGACCTAATATAATATTTTGCTCAATACTGAAGAAAGAAAATACAACTGAAGTACTACAAAAATACAACTTCAATACTATGAAAATACTACAGGAACACTACAAAAATACTCTTATGTAAATATGGTAGTAATACTACAGACGTGCAACATAAAACATTGGTAAAATGGCGGCGCCCTCTGTTGGCTGCGGCTGCATCGGCTCGCTACAACGGGTCAGGTGTATCGACATTTCGTTCTTACAAAGAATGACAATACAAAGGAAATTATTATTATTATTATAAATATGCTTACGGAAATACTACAAAAGCAATATAGTAGTACTAATGAAACACTACAAAACTAAATATAAGGTGCCTAAAACAGAGACAGATTGTTATTTCGCTTTACCAATTTGATGAAACTATCCATCCATTATCTGCACCGCTTATCCTCAGTAGGGTCACGGGGGTGCTGGAGCCCATTATCTCAAGAAGTAGAGCATTCCAGAGCAGCAGCAGGACCTGAATGGAGAACGCTCTCATACTTGCAGATTTCTTCTGATCTCTTGATCACTCGTAGAACAGCGCTCTCTGAGCAACAACAAAGGGGCAAGTAGATCGCAAAGGTGCGGCAAATTAATGTGACCGCGCACCCCAAGTCTGCTAACTGGCTTCGCTAATGTTAGGGTCTAGGTGAGTCAGTGAGCAACATGTCCCGGTAACCCAACCAGCTATGAAAAACTGGTAAACATTCAGACTTTTATAAGCTTTTGGATCAGCACTGGTGTATGGGAATACTCCATTTACAATATAGTGGAAGTGATGACGTGGACTGAATCCAGGCATACTGGAGTATTTGTTTAGATGTGAAAATATGTCAGGGGGAAGACTGTAAGGTCGGTAGCTGGCATTGCTAATGTCAAGTCATATTTATTTGTGACACCCTTAATCACAAGGAGTTTCAATGGGGTGCACAGACTATTTCAAACTACAGTCCATTATGACACCATTCCCTCATCTAAGACCTACATGAAGGCAAGGAAAAACTCAACCTCAGTCAAGTCATGTTTATTTGTGACACCCTTAATCACAAAGACTCAAAGGGGTCCACAGACTACATAATATTACAGACTATCGACTATCCCATCCCCTGATCTAAAACCTACATAAGGGCAAGGAAAAACTCAAAAACCTCAACATGAGGAAAATGAAGAAACCTTGAGAAGCGACCGCACATGAGGTCATCCCCCTTCCGGGATGACCAGATATAGAATTAATAAAACAATACACAGATATTGGCAATGCTATCGTAAGTTCCTCTTAGTAGCGCTCTTTGTGGTTCCTGACCAGGTGATCCACACCATTTTCCTCATTGCCAATGATGTCGAACAGTATAGATTTCGTCGCTGTCTACCGTTTACTGGACTCGCCCACCGCTTACTCGGGTTTACCGCCGTCCGTCATGGTGTCGTCACACGGTTAGCTCGATAGGGGACGACAACTTCCCTAGCTAAGTGCATTCCCTGAGGCTCCGACCCAAATCCCTCCTTGACCCCGACCGATAGCCGGGCTATGCATAGTACTTTTACTTGAGTATCGTCTCGGCTACTCTACCCACGTCCGCCACAGAGGGATCTTAAGCACTTCCATAAAAGACTTTGAAGTAAGGAGACAGACGGGAACAAGAGCTTAGGGGACTTAGAAGGCTCCAGGTTTTGGCCCCGGCCATGCCTGACCACTGTCAGGGCCCCGCAGGAGCAAATTGTTTCTGACATGCGGGGCCTGGCACCCGCATGTCGATAGGTGGGAGGGATAGAGACGTAAATAGCGCCACCTAAGGAACTGATAAGATTTTGGGACCGGGCCGGGATCCAGACTTTCTGTTTTCAGACAGGTCCAGATAAGTCAAAGAATGTCAACTCCAAATCTGTAGCTTTGTTTTTCAGTATTATGCGTTGATCATATCATACACGATGTGTTGTCATCACAGATGACCAGGGATCTTTTCTAAACGGAACCCATTTATTCACAAACTATGGGGGGAAAAGATTCCCATGTTCAGCAATAAATGTGGTTTATTTTAACACTTGACAGAATACAGTTTTACACCTGAACCAACTCACCATGCTATATAAACTCAACACCGCCCTCTATGTCCGGAGAGAGAATTAAAAAAATCATAACTTTTGATAGAAATAACTGAGGAACTCGCTTTTTTATACACTCAGAAAATGATGGCGAGCTGAGCTAAATCGTCCAATGGCCGAGATTCAGCCCATGGGCCGCATGTTTGACATACCTGTTCTATGCAGATCAGTGTATTACTTTCTTTTTTACCTAAAAATAACTCAACTTTTGGGTGCGCGATTTACACAAGGTACTCTTTTGATTGCAGCAGAACATTGGAATCAAAGGGAATCGAACCCAGGTCGCAGCATCGCAAGCCCATATCCTAGCCCCTGTTGGCTCTGACCAGTTAGCCCCTTTTTGGCCCTTTGCTGAAGCTTTACTACATCCATCAACTTCTAGGCTTTCTCCACAAAAACTACAAGTGTTTAAAGCGAACACTCGTAACCTCTTCTACAGTGCTGGTGTTCCTCCGATGACATCACAACATCACAAATAATTGCAATATATAATCGATAATTGGTTTTATGCAAAAACTATGTATCATTTTCTCACGTTTGCATGCTTTAGAATTCAGGAATAATGTGAAGCAGTGGTTCCCAACTGGTCTGACTTGAAGACTCATTATTCCACCCGAATTGTCTGGAACCAGAACAGGATCAGGACCCAAACGCGTGACGTTTTCACATAAGCCTTTATTTTACGGGAAATGAGTCATGCACGTTAGGCAGCGGTCTGGCGTGAAATGATAGGAAGCCAGAGGCCGACGAGATCGATACCAATTGCCCGAGCAGATATCGGACGGATGGGGTCGATACCGGACAGGACGGGACAGACAAGATAGATAATGAAACAGGATGTCAAAAAAAAGCAGGACAAACTCAACGGGAACAAAAACTGGAGGGAATAATAAACAGGGCAAAAATAGACAGAAACGAAACTGAAAACTAATATTAAACAGGACAAAAACGAGAACACTACCGGACAGGGAATACCAACAGGAAAACTGGACCGAGTCAAAACCCACGTCTTGCGGGGCAGAGGTCCGTTGACGGACTGACAAAGGAAAAATGATAGCACTGAGCTTAAAAAGACTGAAAGCCAATTTGTCAATGAGCCGCAGCTGGCGCCCCACGGGCAGGGCCAATTGGGCGCCATGGCAACTGTGACAGGAATGACAAGCTCCAACTTCCACTTCTCAAATTAATCGAAAGTATTGTGCAGTTTAATGCAGAGAGAGTGGAACCTATCCACTTTTTTTTCCCCAAAAAAACAAAATGACCAGCAAAACCATAACTACAAGTACCATATACACTGCCTTTATCATACAAAATTTTGCATGAGTTTGACCCCGTATATCTTTCAGATTTAACATCCCCCTATGTCCCTCTCCTGAGCCTTCACTCAGAAAACGCTGGTCTACTCGTGATCCCAAGAGCCAAGAAGAAATCGCAGTGTCATGGGATGCTCTGCCCTCTGAGATTGCATCTGTAACCTCAGAGGAAGTGTTTCCATCTAGGCTTAAAACACACCAAGCATGCATTTTGAGCCATCCTACTGGCAATTGGACCTGATGTACGCCATGGTCTAGAACCTGCTGCACCGGTCAGGATTTTGGTACAGGAAGCTGTCAACCGGACAGTCTGTTATTACGTATCTTTAATCTTGATGGTGTTTTATTGTATGTTGATGCTCTTGAAACATCTATTGCAGCCTGGTTGTTCTGGAAAGGGGGATGACCTCATGTGCGGTCCCTTCTCAAGGTTTCTTCATTTTCCTCACGTTGAGGTTTTTGAATTTTTCCTTCCCTCATGTCGGTTTTGGATCAGGGGATGGTGTCATAATAGCTCGTGGTCTGTGCTGCACTTTGAGACTCCTTGTGATTATGGGCGTCACAAATAAACAGGACTCGATTTTAAGGCTTGTATAACTAAATGTGAGTCGAGCGGACTTTCTTTTCAACTTCTCGTCCCTCCTGAGCACTTTATTGATGTGTCTTTGTGCGCTCGGCCCCTCGGTGGGACTCCGGCACAATGCTTTCACTCAGCAGGCCCTCCCTTCTTATCGTGCCCGGCAGCTTGGCCGGATCGGACGCTGTAAATCGGACCAAAGGAGAGACGCCGTGTTCCTCTTACGGGTCCGCTCATTGTTTGGCATGGGCCGATATTTATTTTGATGTAAATCAGCTCCCGAATGTGTTACGTCCTGACCTTGCCCAAGGAAGTCGGTGGAGTTGAGATTGGGTGTCTACGGATATCTTCCCATTCTATGGCTTTTTATTAATACCGCCCGGTGACATCATCCGTACCCGCCCGTCGATCCACCTTCGCGGTCTGAAAAAGACTTTCAACGTCTCTTTGTTTCGATCCTAAGATTCGTGATTGATTGATGAAACCGTTGATAGGACGTAAAGACGCCACGGAATTTCCCACTCACGGTAGCCGGACTTTAAGGCGTGGGTAACGGAGAGGTTGCAGTTGGGTGCATTAGGTCACATTTACTTGAGACGCCCTTGACTACAAAATGTCTCAAAGGACTGCACAGCTTACAAAAACAGCATCCCCTGATCTGACACCGATATGCGGGCAAGGGAAAACTCAAAACCTCAGCATGAGGAAAATGAAGAAACCGCATATGAGGTCATCCCCCTTCCAGGATGACCAGGGTGGAATAGATTTAGCATTAGGTAACAGTACACAAAACATAGTCAACTTCAATGAAAAGAAATCATGGGTAATATGTCAACCCCAACCACATATTTCTGTAAAAACCTATGGACATTATATTGAGAAACTTGATCAAATAAAAAGAGATGAGGATTTACTGAAAAATACTCATTAGTTACTAGTGACTAGTAATTGATTCAGCCTACAGATTACTGACACAAAAGTAGTGAAATACTCCAAAAGTAACTATCGAATTCAAAATTGCTGTCAGCACTCTAAAACTGCTTTCAAATAGCCACATAATCAAAGAAATAGAAGAAAACGTGTACACAAACCTGTGGAAGCAGTCATGCCTTTCATATTTCTTACCTTGCAAATTTATTTTTATCCCGAGACACTCCATATCAGTTTTGTCTCTGGGCTTCGAACCAATCGAAGATCTTCTTCTCTGTTTCTGGATACTGTCCAAGATGTTTTTTTCTTATTTTATCCAGGCGTGGTGTATTGCAAGAAATATTTTACAATTAAAGACCAAAATTCAGTGCACTTCTATCATAAATTCTGAGCTCATGTTTGCCCTATTGATGTCCCATTGGTCATGTAGAGGCCACGCCCCTCTCTTCACAAGCTACAGGTGACACACAACCAAATATACACATAACTGTCTCGTTATTTCAGTATTCCATTTTATAGTTGTAAATTTGGCTTGGATGCAAGTATACACGGTAGGGAGATTATCTCCATGAGGAGAAATTCAGCGTTAATTTACAAACATTCTGCTCTCCTAGGCCAGAACAAATTCGGCCAGGATCACAATATTTCACAATCAGGTCGGTCACTCGGGAGATGAAAATGTAACAAAAAAAGGCTCAGCACGTTTGGTTTTGATGCCTCACTCACTTTTTACAGAAAGACATTCCCCTCTTTGAGGCCAGAACAAAATTCCAAATCAACACAATGTATGGCAGACTGTTAAGAGGCTTGACCTATATATTAAAACTAGAGAGAAAACAAATGTTAACTCTGCATTTTTTGTCAGCAATTTATTTTCGTAGAAAAACACTCTATTCTCCCAGGCTAGAACAGCATTGAATATCAACACTATACTTTACAGTCAGTCAGGGTAGTTTACCCCAGCCGTGAAAACTGCTATTAAAAAAGCTGACTTTGCATTTTATGTTTTACTTGCCATGCAGCTTTCCCAGAAAGACATTCTACTCTCTCAAGTTTGCCCAGGTGAATGCCCCTACCAAAACAGGAAATGCCAACCTTAAATACGTTTTGTGTTTCAGCGCGGGTGATTCCCATTCTAGTTCCTCTATTTGATTTTGTTCTTTCTTTTCTCTCTCTTTGTTCTGTTTTTTTTTCCTCTCTTTCTTTCTTGCTCTCCCTTTCTCTTCTGTGATTCTTTTTCTCTAGCTCCCAATTTCTTTATCCCTTTTCTCTCTCGTTTTCTTTTTGCCTTTACTTTTATTTCTTTAGCTTTCTTTTTCTTTTATTTTCTAATTTTTCTTCTTCTTCTTCTTTCTTCCTTTTCTCCCTTTCTTTTTTCTGTGATTATTTTATCTATCAATGTCTTTATCCTTCTCTCTCTCTTTCCCTTTCTCTTTATTTTTTTCTCTAGCTTTCTTTTTCTTCTTTCCTTTTCTAATATTTCTTTTTGTCAATTGTCTATGATCCCTTTGAGACTCTTTCAGCCCTTTGAGATTCTTTGTGATCAAGGGCTATACAAATAAAAATGACTTGAAAATAATTTTTTACATCCCTTGAGACTTATTGCAATTAATAAACATGACTATTCCTGATTTTTGAATTCCTTATCAGAATGTAATACGATTATTTGTGTTCATCCTATATTGAGTTCAATTTTAAAGCGTTGTTTTAAAATACGAATGCAGTCGGCCTTCCCCAGGTCAATCGCGTTTCAGACCCTTACAGGCTTCCGTAGATTCCCTGAGCGTCGGCGTGAGCGGTGGCTTAGCAGCATCGCCGCACAGGCAGCAATGGACGAAATCAATAATGTCGAAGTGGTTCCTTGCACGGACTCCAACTACCTAAAGCCGTTCAGGGTGCACTACAGCCAGGTAAGCAGTCCAAACTCGCCCTCTTGCCGCCCCCCCTCCTCCAGTCATTCGGGGAAGCTAGCAGGCTAGCGCAACTAGCTTGACCTTAACCGTCGCTGCCGACGGCACCGCGAACGTCAACACATTATCTGTTAACGTTTGTTTAATTTTCTGCGTTTCTTCCATTTTGCGGTGGATTCGTACACGAATTCGGTTTTTTGTGTGTGAAAGCTGGCAAGTGCTGCACATCCCTGTGATAGCAAGCTAATGTTAGCCTCCCACCAATGGTTAAAGGGACAGTGTGTTTTATGTATCGCCTCCTTGTGCTTGAAAAATGTTTATTCATTTAAAACGAAGATAAGTTTTAAAAGGCATTGGATTCATCATTCTATGAATAAGGCCTTAATTAGCATTCAAAAGTCTGAAATTCAATGATCGAAAGGGTTATAAGATTTACATTTGTTTTGAACTAAAAAGATCCGGTAACACCAAAAACGGGATTGAAAATTGCTTCTAATTCAAATTGATTGTTTTTGTTTCCATTGTGTTGTTAATTTTCTGAAATTTGATTTCAAAAGGCATTGAAATGTTAAAAAGCTTTCAATTGAACTTGCCTTAAGCTGTTGGAACCCTGAAAAATACCTGATCTATAATATCAACATGCATTTTTTTAAAGTACTTGTTTAAAACATGGGAAATGTGTCAAAAATAGAATAAAATACAGACTCTGTCCTACTTACGAACGAGATCCGGACGATAGTTTGTTAGTCAAATTTGTTCGTAAGTGGCTTCGGTGCAATATTTTGGATGTTTAAGGCTTGTATAAGTTACCTATATTGTTTTGTAGTAAAAAAAAATAAACATTTTAGAAAATAATATGCTCTATAAAGATAAATAAAGTTAAGTGTAACTTACTTCTGGTAGATGCGCTTCAAGAGGTCCTCTTTCGTGGTAAAAAGTGGCCGAAAAAAAGCGATCCAACCACTTTGGCGCTGTGAGAGGTCACCCAGCATCCAACCTAAAGAAGAAATCCAGCTACCTCTTCCTAGTTTGTGTATAAACATTCTATACTGTATCTCCAGCACGCCAAGAACTTTGACATTTTTATTGTTTAATATCTCGTGCATTCATTCAATATAGTCGGTGTAAAGAAAAGGCGAAAGTGGAATAAGAAAGCTTGATGCGGTTGATAAAATGGTCGGAACGCTTTTTTTCAGCCACTTTCTACCACGGAGGAGGAAGTGGCCTAACTCTTAAAGTTAAAATTAGAATTTTGGAAACTTGCTGCTACATGTTTCCTTAAGTTAGAGGTTGAATTCTGGAATGCAGTAATCTCCGTTTGTTTAGGCAATTGCACATTGTAGCAAGTGTTTGGCAGCCTTTTTAAGGGCAACATGCTTTTGATGTAAGGCCAGGGGTACTTCTCCTCTCCTGGGTTTTCATAGTCGGTATTGCTAATCGACAGTTTCCATCCTTTTCATCCGAAAACTAAATTTCCCCCGCTGAAGTTGAACACGGTCATGTGAGGGGGTGGCTACGTTTGATTGGTTCAACATGGTAGAGCCTGCTGGAGGTCTCCGTCAAATTAAATGCGCCTTAGCGGAGACGGACAGACGCCTACTTGCGTGGAGGGGATTTATTAATGATTTTAATGTTGCCTAATGTAGTGGAGTAAAAGTACTGTTTTTTTCTTCATGAATTTACTCAAGTTAAAGTACACCTAGAAATACAAAATTCCCAAAACTTACTCAAGTAAATGTAACGGAGTAAATGCATTTTTATAGTGTGCTATGGTAGCTTTATTGTAAAGCATGTATACGTCCTGTAGTTGTTCACTGATCGCTGTAACCATTGTGAATGAGACCTTGGTTTTATTGGATTTCCCCGTGTTAACAATTGTTTGAATTTGAATTAAAGATCCGACTTTCCTATGTTCCGTTTGCAAAGGAAGACACGCTTTAAATCTATTGTGTGGCAAGGAATGCCACACTTATTATTCAAGTAAGTTGCGACGACGTTTCAATTTATTTAGTGTAAAAGTTTATGGAGCATTATTAAAGTTTTATTTGTATTTATAACAAATCCTCTCAATACTATTAATCGGTATCGGCACTGAAAAACCCACATCGATCAGCCCTTCATTTTAAGTCATTCTTATTTGACTTCTCTTATTTTCCGACTTGACTGAACATTACACAAAGACACTGCGGTTGACAGGTTAAGAACCGTACCGGTCTGTTTCTGCGTAGGTGGCAAGTTTACAGGATTCAACAGACTTTCCAAATCTTGGCTTGTTTTGTAAGCAAGTGGGGTGCGGTTAACTTCAACGGGGGAATGATAAAAGGCAAAAACAATCGCTGTTACTTGAATAGCTCCTGTCTGTATTGTTCCTGTTTGGGATTATTGAATCAGGATCTCTGGTTTTATCCGTCGGGCAATGTGATACGTGGTTTATTAACTCCAGGGAACCCACCGTTGATTATTTTGGTTAACAATGACCAGTTCATGCAAACTCAACAAAACGTAAAATTATTGTCTAATTTATCCTTTTTTGGGCCTTTGTCTTGTTTACAATGTCATGTGCTAAAATAGAAGAGCAATGTGTCTCAGGCTAAGTCCACACCACAGAACTTAATGATCGAACCTGATATTTTGGGTGAAATCCGATGTTTTTTTAAGATCGTTCCCATTTCCAACAAAGTGCGACTTGTATGTGACCCCACGACTTGTTTGCATGTGTCTGAAGAGAACATGCAACGTCACATGCAATGCGCTTTTGTTTGAGGAAGTACTCATGGTTGTTAACAGCGTGGCAGTGTCCTCCCGAATGTTAATTCAATCAAACCACGCTTTCCCCTCATTGAATGCTCTCCGCATGGTGTGATTTAAATGTAAATACTGTTAACTACCACTAGAGGATACGATGGCTTTATCAATGAGCGCCATTGCTGTTCACAGCAGTGACGTCGAACAACATGTAAGGAACCCAGTTGTATGCGGTGGGATGTTGGTTACTCTTTAAGTGCCGAAATGAGCAGGTGTTCATCTTCCATGAATGTGCGAAATCATGACACTCCGTGTTTTCCTCCGCAGTGGTTGTTGAATTTACACTACCACCTGCCTGGTTTAAGGCAGAACAGTGACGTCTGCCGTCTATCGGTAATGTGCGGGATGATGAATGTGCCTTGACCTTTCCGACAGGTATCTCATTCTAAAAGATCGGATATGTATAAGATTTAGGACCACATATGTAAATTGGCCTGGGTCTGGGGGGGAATGGATATTTTCCGTTCAGACGGACTGACAGATTGGATACAGATTGCGTCTTTGCAAAAAAAAAAATCACATTTCCCAGCAGTGTGAACCTAGCCTTAGCTTGGACTCCGTGCCATCTAAGAAAACTCTTAAGATTGTGTCCAGCCAACAATTTAACGTCTGGATTTTCTACTGAATCTGAATTTACAGGATCGGTACAGGTTTTTGAAATCCTTAATTACTTGAGTTTTAATGTCGGGTTTTCAAGGGCTGAAAAGTTCTTGAATTCCGGCTTGAATCTGATGCCATGTTTTTCAACATGTGTGCCTAAAAATGACACAGATACTGCTCCGTGGTGGCTACGCTTTGCCATTGCGTTTCTTCCCCTCAGCAGCTTTTATTAGTTTGTATGACACTGCGTGCTACACCTAAACAGGGCACTATGAAATATGTGCTACCAATTGTAGAGAATATTCAAATGTCTGGAATCGCCTACTGAAACTGAAACGAATGATTTCATAACGCTCCGCTGTCATGAAAATGCAGTCAGTCATTCGCAATGCCAAGCGAATTCCTTTTTACATTTTAGTCAATGAGAAACACCGAAGACAATGTTTGACACTTCAAACACGCCAAAGGTGTTTTCTTTTCACTTCCCCGCAAGCTTTAATTGCTCATTATACACTTTGTAACGCTGCACTGCCGCAGGTCACATAAACTGCTATTTCCACCTTCGGCAATCCGAGCTGAACGACAATAGCACGTGTTTGGACGTTTAGTCATCAGGATTTCCTCCCTTGAAACCCAACCTTGTTCGTAAACGCCCGTCTTTTCTTTTCAAAGACGAGGTTTTTAAGTCTCTTTCAGTGGCATTGCAGGGGTTTTCCGATCTCTTTTTCCCTTGTCTATGATCTCAGCCACGAATGTTTGACGTCTATCGCTGTCAATGGCAGTGGATGATGCGATTTGAGTTTAAGCTATCCGTGATACAAGAAACTCTGGGAAACTCTGGTTCACCAGATACAAAGCCCAGTCAGATTCAGTCCTCTTCAAATTAAGTCAATTAAGAGTAAGGTAGCCATTGCTCAAAATGCATGTCAGTGTAGGGCTTGTTTGGTTCAACAATTGAGGATTATCTCAAAGAAATCGGATTGCTAAAGCAGTTTTCCCTTTTGAATAGCTCGAAGGTGATTTCATGTCCCGGTTATGAGGGCTCATATATCCGAGGAACCGTTGTTGTCGCATATACAGAACGTTTAAACGAGGCATTCAGGGACAGACCCGAGGATTTAAACCAGTTCGCTATACATTTCTGAGTAAGTCAAAAAAGAAGCTACAGGGAAGTAAAGGATATACTCTCAGCTTTAGTAGGGCCAGCCCAGTACCCTATATTCCACATTATAAAGAGTACCTAAAAGCCTTCAATTTTTACAAAAGCTAACCATGCACCTTATAGTATGGTGCGCCTCATATATGGATCAATATTGAGACGCAACAGGTCACGCAACCGCGGTCAGCAGCCGCCGACTTGATTTTCATCCGTAGAAGAAATGGTGTATGGTACGAGCTGGGATCTATATATACCGGCGTTTTATTGCCTAAACAATTACTCAATCATAAATCAAATCGGACGCTATTGGCTAAAATTATTCGGCGGTAAAGGAGGCTAAAGCAGGGTAAAACCAAGCCTGCAATTGGCCACAAAAGATGTATCTTAATCCCAAGAGTTTTTTTAATTTAAAATGATATGTGACATGACATATTTCAGTGACACCTTGTCTGTGACACGTATTTGCTTCTCAACAGTTTGTTAAATGGGGCATAAAGTTGAACTGACCTATCTGACTGTTTTGTTGACGTTCCCACTGTAGCGCCTTATAGTCCGGTTCGCCTTGTGTATGGAAAATATGACAAAAGAGTATTTTTTTGGGGTGTGTGCCTTTTAGTGCAGAAATCATGGTAGCTTGATAACTTGTAGTTTTGGTTTGTCTTTATTCATTTCAAACCAGTATGACAATTGAAGCAAAAACAATATTTTTTATCTTAGCTCCCACTTGAGTTTGTATAGCGGGATGAGTTGGCTCAGGTGTAGAACTATTCGCGCAACTGTTAAATTTAGCTAGTTAACACATTTGATGCCCAACATAAAAGTCTTTTTTTTTCATTGTTTGTGGATAAACATGTTATGTTTAGAAAATATCCCTTGTCATCCATGGTTATAATATATAGAGAATGTGCCTTCAATACCATACAGCCTCTGCTACTGAGTAGGAAACTGACAGAGATGGGAGTTAGCTCACACCTTGTAGAATGGATTACTGACTACCTGACAGGCAGACCCCAGTATGTGAAACAGGGGGCTGTACATCGGACACTGTGGTTAGCAGCACAGGATCTCCGCAGGGGACCGTTCTCTCTCCGTTCCTATTCACTCTATATACATCGGACTTTAAGTACAACTCTGAGTCCTGCCATGTGCAAAAGTTGTCGACGACACTGCGATCGTGGGATGTATCAGAAACGGGCAGGAGGAGGAGTACAGGAAATTGATTCAGGACTTTGTCCGATGGAGCGACGCAAACCACCTGCACCTAAACACCACCAAGACCAGAGAGATGGTGGTGGACTTCAGGAGAACCAGAACTCACCCGGTTCCTGTAACCATCAAGGGAGAATGTGTAGAATTTGTCCAGACCTACAAATACCTGGGTGTGCAGCTGGACAACAAACTGGACTGGACTGCCAACACAGAAACTCTATGTAGGAAAGGGCAAAGCCGACTTTACTTCCTCAGAAGGCTGGCCTCCTTCAACGTCTGCAAAAAGCTCCTGAAAATATTCTATGAGACAGTAGTGGCAAGCGCCCTCTTCTATGCGGCAGCGTGTTGGGGAGGCAGCGTCAAGAAGAAGGATGCCTCTCGTCTCAATAAACTGGCTAGGAAAGCGAGCTCTGTTGTGGGCAAAGAGCTGGACAGCCTAACAACAGTAGCTGAGAGACGAGCACTGAAAAAGATGAGGTCAATCATGGACAATCCATCGCATCCACTACACAGCATTATCTCCAGACAGAAGAGCAGTTTCAGCGACAGACTGCTGTCACTGTCTTGTACTACGGACAGACTGAAGAGATCTTTTCTTCCTCATGCCATGAGGCTCTTTAACTCCGCCCGGCAGAGTAAAGGCCCACATTAAACCACACCACCTACATTGGATATTACCGAATCTTATTGCAATATGTATTCTGTGTAGCACTATTTAGTTACTCTATATAACACGCTACAGTGGGCATTTGCACGTCACACTGGGTATTTGTATATTGTATTCTTTTGGCTTTATTATTGTACTGTTCTCAGCTCAGGGATGCTGCTGGAAATGTGAATTTCCCTTCGGGGATGAAGGAAGTATCTATCTATCTATCTATCTACTAAAGTAGGCTGAAAAACAAAGCTACAAATTTAAATTTGACATTCTTTTACTGATTCGGCCCAACTGAGTACTGAAAGTCTGGACCAGGCCCCAGAACCCGACTGAGTTCAATATCCATGGTTTTCCAAAAAATCGATAGTTTTACTTAAATTCTGTTTTTTTTCGTCTTATATGTTCGCAGAATGGCACAAAAAAGTCCTGGGACTTCATGCAAACTCATGACAGGTAAGCCCCTTTTTTATTGTATTAAAAAAACGATTTTAAAAGAAGTGTCTAAAAGGATATATTGGATACACATTTCATACGTTTTTCATGGGCACTGCAATCAATCCTGCACTGTTTAAGAAGGGGAGAGCAAAAAACCCTATATATTTAAATTCAAAAACAAAATAGCCTAGCTTAAATACAGAAATGAACCATTAAATAAGCGTATTTGAGTTTTTTACTTGTTAATAAAATATGGAATTATTCAAATTGTTAAAAACATGTGCCATCAATTTATGTTACAAAATTAACTTTTCCGTCTGAATGTTAAATGTACTTGCATTGTATATGTCGAATTTGATGTTATTGTCTTACACTGTCAATACACACATTTTATTCTGAAAAATAACCACGTTTTTCCACTCTTTCTTTGCTGTATTATTATTGTACCCATCCCAGATTGATATGAGTTATTTTTCAACGAGAAGTAACCAAGTATCCTGCATTCTAAAGCAGTCCTATAGGGTTTATTTCAACATCCCTGGATTATGTATCAGTTGTGAATACTTATCATGAGCCATGCAAAATATTAAGGTAGCATTTCCCAGTGGTAACCTGTAATGGGAAGAACTTCCTGTAACTGAAATTTAAAGCTAGATTTTACTGTCATTTTTACGTAACACACATATTGTTCAGATCCCGGTTTACTCAAGATTTAAAAATCATTTCTTGATTAATGCACGATTTAAAATCACATATGTAAATCGCAGATATATTTGTGGCTCTTCCAAATACATGATTCGCAGCGGCTGTCTTGTTTTTAATTGTAGTGGAGAAATAGGAAAATTAGCTTTGAAAGTCCTTAAAAGTGCCTGATCGCATTCACTTCAGCAATGGCTCAGGGTGGTCAAGTGCTCGCCTTTCAAACACAGGGCCATTGGTTCGATGCCAAGGCAACTAAAATGATTTACATTTACTGCGTTTTTAGTTTAACATGATTTGTTAGACCAAATATGAATCAGCTTAGTTTATTCCATTTCCCCAATAGCTAATGTGGTTAAGCACACACAGGGTCCCTGCTTCAACCCATGGGTGTGCAATTAAATTAAGCTCTGATGCTGTTACGAACTACGTTTTACTCTTCTCATGAGGGATTGACATACGCCCTTTACTGGGTTGATACCAGTTATTAGCCCATGACTGATATTTTAAGCCGATATTCTTTTGGAATGAAGCAAACAACGCATGGACTGTGTTAGGTCAAATTCAAAACAGTTAATAGATATATATTTTTGCGTATTATTATTTGGGGCTGGCTCATTGCCTCATGCTAACGGGTACTAATAAGGAGATGCTAATGAGTCATACTATAGCTACATGCTAATTTTGTCTTTTCGAAACGTCGTTGTTTATATTCTTTCTTGTACTTTCCAGCACTCGTTTGATCATTGCGCCACACCATACAGAAACATCTAGTGGTCATATAATATACACTGTCCCTTTAAAAATTTTGACTCGATATGAAGAATGAAATAAAATGTTATTAAGAGCCAAGACATGATAGAAAATATAAATACCAGATTTGTTTATAAACCTAAAAAAGAAATGTTTCATGTTATTTTAGGTTCAAAACTAACTTAATATTTTCTTGGTAATAAACAGACTGTGCTCACAGTCTGTTCCACAGACAGACTGAGATCATTTCTTTCTCATGCCATGAGGCTATTTAACTCCACCCTGGGGAGTAAAAGCCCCCATATGCATATTACCCTATTTTTATTTGTGTGTATTTTCCGTAGCACTATTTATATACTCTATAGTAAAACGTTATATTGGGTATTTTTGTTTTGTATTTCTTTATTTTATTTTTCAACACAAGGATACTGCTGGAAGTGTGAATTTCCCTACGGGGATGAATAAAATGTCTGTCTGTCATCTATCTTTTTATCATCCATCTATCCATCACCTATCTATCTATCATCGATCTTTCACAGCATTAATAGTTTTACAAATAAGGTTTCTCTTAATTAAGTTATTAAAATAGCTTTTCTTTTTAACTAGTCCAATGTCAAGCATCTGAAACGTAACTGGAAATAGTAACTGCAGTCGTCCAAGCATTAACTCTGTATCTTTCAAGAGTTTAGGCTAATTTTGTGTTTTAAAGTGCAAAGTAGAATGAAATGATCTGCATTTATATAGCGCTTTTCAAGTCAAGACTTCCCAAAGCGCTTTACATTGTGCTTCACATTTCCCAATAGCAGCCATGCAGCCATGTACGGCGCTAACCTGCTTATTGGGGGCATTAGGGGTTCAGTGTCTTGCCCAAGGACACTTCGACATGTAACACGGAGGAGCCGGGATTCGAACTGCGATCCCAAGACGAGCGCTCTACCTCCTGAGCCACTGCCGCCCTTAGCTCTGTAAATTTGGTTCAGTGTGGTGTGAATATAGTTTTGGGAATACTTGTACACAATCAGTACTATTTACCATGTGTCCCTCATATCTCAAGTTTAGGGCATCCTTGAGAAGAGAGTCCATAAAACGACACATGGGGCTAATCTTAAGCATTTTGGTATAACTATTGTAACATTGTGTCCATGGAATACTGTCGAGGAGTTGAAATAGTGATGAACACTTTGGAAAAGACTCGAGAGCTTTCCCAGAGGACCGCTACCATGCCTCAGGCTGGCATGCCCCACTTTTGGGCTTCAATCTGTTGTTCCAGTACCGTACCTGGTGAAACATTGCCACCGTCACCATCGTTTTAATTGCTTGAATGTTGTGATGCCAGATGTTGGGATCGTAGAAATTGCATCTGGCCAGATCTGAATTGGGATGATGTACCTCGTTAATATCCAAACACTTTACACCTATTATGAAAAAAGTACAAAGTCAAATCAATCTGATTAAATTTAGGGGATATGCTGCAACAGATGATGAATGGCAAATCAAAGAAATTTGCATTTTGGTCAGCCATTATTATTCATTGATAGCCTGGTAGGGAGGACTAACAAAATCTCAAAGGCCCCACCAGGCCTATGAAGTACTGTGGGAAACCCATCAGATAGATACTTTATTCATCCCCATAGGGAAATTCACACTTCCAGCAGTATCCTTGTGTTGTTTATTAACAGATTAACAGGATGGCCTCGGTGTGCTGTGTTGTGGTTTAGCAACAGCGGAGTGGATGACGTCACACACTAGGCCAAAAGGATGACGTCCTTGCAGCAGATGCAAATCTCTGTGCCCAGGGTTAACCACTTTGTGTTCACGTAGATAGCGAGTCCGCTTCCCGCAGGCGTTTGTGCCTCTGTCTGCCCTATCAGCGCTGAAGCTGTAGCTCAACGTTAGCATCCAGGATGCTAGACGTGAGCCACCTTTCTGTAAAACACAGTAAACTGCACTCCCAGTACGCTTTGATGTTTTTCACCAGTACGCTTTGTTTTTCACCAGTACGCTTTGATGTTTTTCACCAGTACAGTCAGTTCATATATATATTCAGCATTTCTCTAACATAACAAGGAAACTGTAGTGAGGGTAGGAAGAAGAAATTGTTATTTATTTATTTTTTATAATTGTTATGTTATTTAATACAAAAATATATTGTTTTGTTTTTTTTCTTTCAGATAATTGTCTAAAAGCTTTCTCTCTCTGCCTTACTCCTCAGTGTATCCGTGCTGATATTCAACACCTCCTCCCACTGTTTTATTCTCGTCAAGCAGTTCCGTCCAGGTACAGTTAGCTTCTTATCGACTTTGGACCACAAAAAACATTTTGTAACACACTCTGGGGTGTGGCTTATCCCCGTTTTCAGCATTTGAATTATTCTGTTCTTTCACTATTAGCGTAAAAACAGTTTATGTATGTGTTTAGATAGTAGCCACATAGATGAACCCATTCATTGATATTAGCTGCTGAAAACATCAACAGAGTTACTGAAGCCACTTGAGACTGGGTTTATATATATATATATATATATATACATACTCACCCTTTTACCTCAGAGAACTATAACCTGGGCTTTCTTCATATGTATACACTTTCAACTATGAGGTCCAGAATACAGTAATCACTCCCTTTATCAAGGTTTACTTTTCGTGGTTGTTTTATTTTACGGATTTTCATCAATTCTCATGTTCTGCATTCTGACTAGCCAAACAGTAACCCCGCCCCTTTTCTGCATCAATCAAATTGCAATCAGAGTTGTGCACGTACGTGAGACAATTTGCCCAACATACTTTCACGCAAATCCTTTTTCAATTTTGAGTTTCTCTAAAAGCCATCATGTCAACAAAACGTATTCAACCGATAAAAGCACCAAAAGGCAGAAAAAGATGCTTTCTATCGCCAACAAACTTGGACTTCTCCCACATGCTAAAGGAAAGTAAAAGCGTTTTCATGCAAAATATCATCTGTAGTGGATAGTTTAGAAGCTTTGAGAATTAATCATGAATTTTTAATACCGCCTGCTAGACAAAAATGGCAAAAAATATAATAGTAATATATTGTCACACTAGTAACGTGAATGCGTGGGCCAAATTAGGATTTTTGCTCAAATCAGGTTCCCATTGCAAGATGCTCTATCTGTACAAGGGCTCAAGTCAGTCAACCAATCAGATAACCAATCCATAGTGCAGTATCGTAGCAAGATTATTTTTTAAATTACTGTTTGACTGTACAGAAGTTAAAAAGTGAAAAGTAAAAACCTTTATAAAGTACAGTACTTTTATCTGTTGTTTGGAATGCTATTTTCACGCCACATTTTGCTGGGGACGCATTGTGTCAAATCAACGTGCGTCCCCGGGATGCAACTTTTTTGACAAAAAATTGTCATTATTACCCGATTACATTTTTTTTTTTAACAAAGATTTACCGCACTCCAAACTTTTCGTCTGGCAGATCCGGCAGATGTTGTTTTGGTCTTGCGGTTCGAGTTTTCGTCTGCACGCCGATCTCGAGTTGTGTGGTGAAAAGTCTGTCGACTTTTAGAGAACCGGCTTTTTCGGCTAAACTCATTTAAGAGAGCCGTCTCTCAAACGGCTCACTTGCTTTGATGCATTATATTACGAATTATTATGTTGTATAAAGAAAGAAAAAAAAGGTATAAAAGGAGAAAATGAAAAAAAGACAGGTTTGTGGTTATCCCTTTAATCTGTATATTACAAAGAGTAATTTGATGCAGAAAATGAATTAATAATTTGATGATTAAAACTGAATGAATATATAGATTTTTATTATATATTTGTCACCGATTTACAATTTCAACCTCGATAACACTAAATTTTGGGGACCCATAGATCTGTTGGGACCCATAGATTTTTGAGCATGCGAGTCCCCGGGACCCATCACCTTCAGAGGTAAAATGAACACTGATGATGGCGACGAAATATAATCTGAAGTAAAATGGTAATAATGATAATATTATTATAAAAATACGGTACTTTAATTTGTTAACCTTTCTCCTGTGTTGGCAAATTTGCGCCTGGAATCAGCTGAAAAGTACACTAAAAACAATAATACATCATCAATTTTTTCTCCTCATTTCTTAAGTTACTATGTTAGGCTTCCCTACCCATGAATCTTTTTTTTCTTCTATTTTTGTTGTAGGTCTCAAGGGCTTTTTTATGCAAGTATACCCCCCTTTTTGGATGTTTTAAAAAGTTAAAATGAACCTCAAAAAAAAAAAACTGTCTTATTACCTATTACTTAGGAGTACTGCAACACATCTTCGAACGCTCTCCCTCTTAAGTTACTGCTGCCCAGTGTAAGTGTACGAACCCTGTCTATTATCAGTGTCTGAAATGACGTCTGCACGGATGCCGGGGCGTGCATCTTTCACGTCGGGCGCACGACTTAGAAAACGTCTCCGCCCTGGTGGCCGACAACTTTTTCAAGTTAAAAAATATAATACAATAAATAAAACAGAAATATGTTTTTTCAAATCAAACGTTTGCTTTATTCAGATTTCTAAATCTTCGTTCGGTTTGGAAATTTAAGAATTTCGGTTCGTTTGGCAATTTGCATTCTCGGCAGCCGATCAGAAGACTGCATCGAATAACTTCGTGCTTCCGGACTTTCCCGAGCGTTAGAAGGTCGTGCATTTGCATATCATTTTCCAAAGTAGACACACAGAGAACAAGAAAAATGGACAAGTGGTGAGGAATCAAGCCAAAACCTAAGCCTCAGGAGAAATATTCAAAAGAAGCTAACAAAATTGATGACGCTACAAAACGTAAACAAACATTAAAAGCATCGCGGAAAGAGGAGTTCACGTGGTTTGTAGCAGACGACGCAACGCAAACATTGCATGAATGAAGATGAGTAAATACAGGTACCTACTGAGGGCAGATGGAAAACAGCCATGTCATATACATGCAGATTTATAATGAACTTAATTTTAAAGAGTTGTTCTGTTATATATTCTGATTATCAATCCTAAATACTTTGCAACAATGGTTTTTTTTGTGATTAGTCGTCTTATTGTGTTTCAAGTTGTGAAAAATGGGGCAGGCAACTTTATGGCTGGGCAGGCAACTTTTCAGTTGTCTGCCCCGGTGTCCGGTAACTTTTTGTCACGGGTTTCAGACACTGCTAGTATACATTAAAACCAGAGAACAAACGCTATTCAATGCCTCAAGTCTTTGAACAAGTAAAAGTACTGTTCTTCATGAACTTCAGGCCTCTAAAATTATTTTTAAACTAACCTTGCCTCTATTTTGCACTATGGATTCCAAAAGGGGTGGAAATGAGGGCTTTATCTTTTTTACTTCAGATGGTTTCATGCGGACGTTATTGGAAAACAGAAATGTGACATGAAAATGCTTTTACCTTCCTTGAGCATGTCGAGAAGTCCAACTTTGTTGGTGATACATAGCACCTTTCCCTGCTTTTTGGGCCTGGTTGCAGATGCTTTTGTTGGCTTATTGACAAGATGGCTTCTGGAGAAACCCTAAATTGGAAAAGATTTGTGGGTAGGTTATCGAGGTCTGTCGAGCTGTCGCACGTACGTACTTCGACCGCAACGTTACTGACGCTCGGGCGACTGTTAAGCGAATCAGAAATCAGAAGAGTAAACTGCGAAACTGCAAGGGATTATTGTAATCTTTTCAACTATTGCCCAATTTGAAGTATAGATGAAAAAAAGACATCAACTAACAATTTCATCAATCCCCCAGCTGTATACATGCGTGAGTGGACCAGGGCACAGAAGTGTCAGAACGCAGAAAAAATTGAGGAAGGAACCACCGAAACGGACGGCCCCGGCTCGGAAAGTCAGGAGAGCCAAGCGGATGCGAAAAGTGGAGGCTCTTCAACATCCCCTCCGCCAGCCACGGGTATAACCTACGAGCTTTGCGCCGGGCTGGTCGATAAGCCCGACCTCTCCTTGGAAGAGATCGCCAGACAGGAAGTACTGGAGGAGTGCGGCTACGACGTGCCGGCTGTCAAACTGAAGCGAATTACTTCGTTCAGGTGAGTGATGTAACTAAGGCTGCATCTAGCGACTAGTTTGTTCCAGACTATTCACTGACTATTCAAAAGGATTACCGTATTTTCACAACCATAAAAGTCTTTTCTTCAAATTGTGCGGTGCACCCTATCGTGCAGTGAAGAGCGGCGAATGTAGGCCAGCTCTGTGGCCTTAGGGTTGTGTGCTCACCCCCAAGACTTGGGGGGGGGGGGGGGATGTTGTCACAGATTTGAGACTTACAAACTGCTTTGGGTGAAATGAGACTTATATTCATCTCACGCCTGCCGTCACACGCAATGCCTTGTTAGCGGAAGTGCTGATGGATGCTAACGCTGTAGCTTATTGATCAATGTGAAAGTTATTGAAATATTTGGCGGAACAGAGTTTTCCCGCCAAATATTTCAATCACAATTCCACCTAAATGCAACATTTATGCTATCTGCTGAGTTCGACACTAGTTTCTCACAAGCAGAAGAGGACACGTGACGTCACACTCAATGTGTTAACTGTTTGCGGAGGTACCACTTATATATGCTAACGCTGTAGCCCATCTTGAAATTTGTTAGAAAGTTATTGTTATCGTCTTGGTGCTTTTGAACTACGGTGACGCAGAAACAGCAGATTATAATGAAAAGAATGGATTGTCGACGCTTAGGCAGGACTGTTTGCAGAAAGTGACTCTGGAAGTGAAAAAAGCAAAGCTTTTAACTGAGATTTAGAGAACCTGTTCTGGTCAGAAATTGAGGACAAGGGTTTTGACAGTTATGTTATGGATTACTGGTAAAATGAAGGGAGTGCCAAACAGTTTAGCACCAGCTCTTTCTTTTGTTTTATCTGTGTGTTTTACTTTGTAATGAATACATAAATAAACCACAACAAAACTCAGTGTATGCTTGTCTCTGTTGTCATAAAGTGACCGCAGCAGAGGGCACCTATGCCCTATGGCGCGGTGCGCCATGTGTAGTGTTAAATACAGGAATGGAATCAGCCACGGAGACTGCGCCGTACGGTCGTGAAAATACGGTAGTCGATTCATCGGATAAAAATTAATTTGGTATTAACTTTAGCATGAAGTGGATTTTATTTCGTGGCACAGGGTTCACAACATGTGGCTTGTGGGCCTGATCAGGCCTGCCAATGGTTTTATAGAGGCCCGCAAGACAATGCTGAGAGAAGCATAAGAGAAAAAATGAGTTGGGGAAAAACGTCCTGCAGTTTTAAATATGTGCACTTGATGTGGCCAAAGCCAGGCACCACTTGCAAAGCAACTGAAACTGTATTTCTTGCCCTTTTCTTTTATCTCTTCTCTCTCTATTTATACGCAAGGTTTGTTTTCCAAACTTTGCAAGTAGTGTTTTCATTCGCCATATCCAAGTTAAAATGCTCCGAAACTTTCGAAGTTTTGCTAAGCGTAGTTGATGTTGATGCCACCGTTTGTGTATGTTTAGGTTACTGCTTCAGACAGAGACGCTATTGCACATATTCGACTCTCCGCAGAGATTATACTCATGTAGAGATGCCTCACTCTTTTGGAAAAATGTGTCTGGTGACAAATGACTGACTGCACTTGTATCTCTTCTGCAGCTTCTTTGCCAATCAATGTTTAGTGTGGGCTTCTTTAATTTGATAATTGGTAAAATTACTAAAAATCAGGTGTAGCCTGAATGTAAAATCTATGATAGCTGGACAATGAATTTTACTTGGGGAAACACTGGAACGTTTTGCCTCGGTTGATGCAAGGACTCTTGGTTGATTTTTCTCCCAAGACAACCCGAATTCCCACATTTATTTTAAATACATTGTATAGATTCTTTGCAAAACAGATTTTAAATATAGTCAGACGGGCGTTTTCCCGGTTGCCTTTAAAACGGCGGTGGTGAGGTCCCATTTGAAGAAAAATTTAGACCGAAGCGTTTTAAACAATTACCGTCCAGTGTCCAAGAAAGCAGCATTTAAGAGAATTTTCAACCTAGTTTTAGGATCAATTACAGTACAGAGACTGCCCTTCCAAGGATTTCAAATGATATCATGTTCAATCTGGATATGAATATCCTTACATTTCTGGTGCTGCTGGATCTCAGTGCTGCCTTTGACACAGTACATCACCACATATGATTAAATAGACTCAAAAACCTGGTGGCCATCTGGATGCATGGTCCTCAAGAACCCATAACGTTAAATGTGGGGTTCCCCAAGGTTCAAGTTTATTAGTACTTGAAGAATGAGCTGACTGAGGTAGCGATCATCTTTAAGCCAGGAGATGGCGGCAGAGAGGAGCAAATACCCCTTGTGACTACTGAGTAGCGCTGGCTGCTAATGATGGCTAGCTGCTATAGGTGCTGAATCCAAGTGGGCAAATGCCTGACACCGAAGAAAACAATGATGCATAAGGCGTGTTTTGGATGATATATTTCCCGTTTTGACTTAAATCTCCGGATTGATTTGGCTTCGCTCTGCTCGCAGGTCCGGCGTGGGAATCACGGGTTCGAAGCAGACCATGTTTTACGCGGAGGTTTCCGACGACAACTGCGTGAGCGCGGGCGGAGGCGAAGCGCAGGAGGGCGAGCTCATCGAGGTCGTCAAAGTGCCGCTGCACGAAGCAATGACCTTCGCCTACAACGAGCGCATCCCCAAAACCATGGGCGTCATATTTAGCTTCATATGGTTCCATAACAATATGGCTCCTAAGTACAAGATCTCCACCAATGTGTGACCATGCTTCGCTTTGACTGGATTTTCCTGACTGTAAGGTGCATCCCCATAAATAGTCCATTGACATATACAGAGACCCCTCACTACTTTTGTTTATCGCAGGTTTACCCTTTCGTGAAAAAAAAACAAATATAAGATGGAATTGAAACAACTGAAAACACTACACTAGACCACCAGTGGTACAGAAGACATACGATAGGGCATTAGAAATTATCTCATTATCAAACTATTTCTACTTACAGTGCCACAACACCGATTTGCTAGTCCCTGGAGCTTTTCCAGAAATATTGGGAAATGAAAAAAGACAAGGGGACAGTTTTAATTCAGGAGGATTCTTTATATTTTGGTGGGGCAGACCCAAGTGCTGGCACACAAACTTACAGGGTTGAATTCTGGAGAAACATGAGAGGGAGGAGAAAACGAGTAACGAAAAACACAGTCCCGTAAACGCTCATGGCTAGTCAAGTTCAGGAAGTCCGGAATAGAACGACGAAATGTGTAGAGATAAAGACCATGTATCGTCCGACAGCCTTCGCTGTAGACACAGTCCTTTAATACTGGGTTAGTCAGGTGCGGGTTTTGTTGGCTCCCCCTGGAGGACTGTGATGTGATGGATCCTAACAATTTTTGACGTTTTCAATGATTTCAAAATATTTAGAGTAAATAGTCAATGACTACGCTTTGTATGATTCCCCATTTCCTTTTCATTTTCAAATCAATTAAAAGCCTTATTTAAACCTTTTTGAAGCTCTGGACCTATTGTTTTTTTCTTCCCCATTATAGCGCTTAAAAAATTGGGTTCTGACCCTTGGATCCAACGATCCCTCCACTTCTTGTCAATCACCTCTCAGTTTAAGTATGCATACGTACAAGAGCTTGTACAGTATTTTGTTGACTTTGTTTTCCAAACTTTTCTCCAATGTTCATTGGTGAAGAAGTGGAGAGAATGCACTATGCAAATCAGTGATCCTGGCCCTGTGGAAAATAGTGTTATCTGGTCGCATGAGTAAATAGTCAATGACTACGCTTTGTATGATTCCCCATTTTCTTTTCATTTTCAAATCAATTAAAAGCCTTATTTAAACCTTTTTGAAGCTCTGGACCTATTGTTTTTTTCTTCCCCGTTATAGCGCTTAAAAAATTGGGTTCTGACTCTTGGATCCAACGATCCCTCCACTTCTTGTCAATCACCTCTCAGTTTAAGTATGCATACGTACAAGAGCTTGTACAGTATTTTGTTGACTTTGTTTTCCAAACCTTTCTCCAATGTTCATTGGTGAAGAAGTGGAGAGAATGCACTATGCAAATCAGTGATCCTGGCCCTGTGGAAAATAGTGTTATCTGGTCGCATGTCATCTGTACCACTGGTGGTCAAGTGGTTATGTGTCTAAACTCTCACCTGCCCAACACAGGTTCGACTCTGGTCATGCCTTTTTTTAATCGAATCGAGCAATCTTTGCACAACTACTGTTTTACTGTCAAACCTTGTGTTATTAATTACGATATGCAATTCCAATCTTCTCCACCGTATTCAGCGGTATATTAGACACATCAGGTTATAAGGCGCCCTTACACATTTCTGGCCATTTTGGGGTTTTGCGGTGCGCCGTATAGTCCGGAAAATACAGTAATTTGTCAAGCAGCACAGCTACTTCTGTTCTCATGTTATCAGTTTTTTTATTTTTTTGTTTTTGTGCCAGATGGGTTAACATTTCCGATTGTTAATTTCCCGCCTGAACTTTTTCTGATAGCCTTTCCTGAAAGCGAAATGCCTCCGCAGTTCTGTTTTGGACTTTATTGTAAATGGCTTCATATCACGATTATTTGATGCCTGTGCAAGAGTACTAAGCTGTATTTAACAGAGCCATAATTTGAACGCTGATCTCCTTTGTATACTTTTGAGATTTTGCTCAGAAATCTTGTGGACCAGGTTGATCAGAAAGCAAAAACAAAAACGCGCTCGACAACTTTGTTTTATGCTGTGTATCACCAAAACGACTCGTTTTGGTCGTTTTTGCGCCATCTTACTAGCAAAGTGTGTCCTACTGTTAATGTTTTTTTTGTTTTTATTGTTGTTTTGTACGGCAGTACATTGGTTTTTTAGAATCTCGTTTTGCAGCCCACAAATGGTAAAAGGACGCGGTGTAACATTTGACCACTAGATGTCGCTCTATTGTGCATTGTGTAAAGCACAAGGAAGAATACAAACTTCTGAACAACTTCTCTGTTTTTGTCTACCTTTGTTTTCAAGGGTTTTGTGTACCCATGGCAGCAAGATGGCAGACCTACAAGTATTTTAAAAAATGCGTGTTCATATGATAGGTCGTGTATTTTGATTATGTTTTAAATCGTTACTGCTTTTATCTAATGCGTTTTTTTTTTTGTTACTACTACTGCCGCCAATGCTGTTGCTCTCTGGCACAGGGTTCACAACATGCGGCCCGTGGGCCTGATCAGGCCTGCCAATGGTTCAATAGAGGCCCGCGAGACAATGCTGAGAGAAGCATAAGAGAAAAAATGAGTTGGAGGGGAAAAAGTCCTGCCGTTTTAAATATGTGCACTTGATGTCGCCAAAGCCAGACACCACTTGCAAAGCAACTGAAACTGTATCGCTTGCCCTCTTCTTTTTTGTCTTCTCCCTCCTTATTTTTTTATTTTTTTCTCATCTCTTTTTAATGTTTCTCTCTCCCTCTTACATCCCTCTTTCTGTCAGCCTTTCTCTTTCTCATACTTTCTCACTTTCTTTCTACTTCATAAATGCAGACCATTCCATTTCTCTCCATTGTGCTCTTTCTCTTTCTTTCTACCTTTTTCACACTCTTGTCTCTTTTACTTGGTCTCCCTTGTGTCTCTTTTTATCTCCCACTTTCCCTCTCTTCCTCTCCTTTGCTCTCGTTTTCTTCCTTTCTTTTTAATCTGGCCCCTTTGAGATATTTCTTCTAGCATGTGGCCCCCAGCTCATTATATTCTTATTTGTTCAACACCCCTGCTCTGTGGCACTGGCCCTCGCTCACACCAGACAAACAGTGCCATCCAGTGGTCAAGTATTACACACTAAGGCTTTAAATATCTTATTTGTACGTATGGTTTATAATTTATTTCTTGGTTTGCTGTACTCAGAGCATAAAAAGGTTCGGCTGCTCACTGATCTCATTTTTATGAACATTGTGGAAAAACAACTGTGACGGATGTTTTATCTGAAAAGGACCAACGACAATCAATATTTTGACTATGACGTCATTAATTACAGTGTGTTTTCGTGTATAACGCGCATTTTTGTGAAAGTGCTGATTGATGATGTCCGGAATTTACGGTAAACACTTTAAATTCGGTGAATTGTACCAACTACCTCCATCTCTCAAGTATGCTAGGCAACTTTTTCTGGGGTACCCGTTTTGCTGTCCACATAGAGTATGTCACAAAAGTAAATTCACCCCTCATATTTTTGCAGAGATTTCATTATACTGAAGAAACATCACTTTGACTCAATGAAAAGAAAGGCCATGGCTTACTAGAAAGATATCCTGTGGTCTGATGAGACAAATATTCGTTTATTAGGCTCAGACTGTGTCAAGCATGGAGGAGTACAAATATGTGTAAAGTTAGGCATGGTGCATGAGTGCAAGTGGAGTCAGGGAGGTAAGGGGGTTCTGCAAATGCGTGGTGGCCACACAAAATATTGAACTTCAGGACCTTTTACACAAGGGTGTACTCACTTTTTTTTACCAGGGGTTTGGATACTAATGGCTATATTTTGTAGATAAATTTACACTGCTGCATTGTGTCAAAGGTATGCTTCACTTTCGTTCAATTAAACGAAATGTGAGGGGTGTACTCTCTTTTGTGATATATTGTTGGCCACAGGTCAGCAACTAGGGGCTGTAGGGGCCACCTAAAGCTCTTTGGCGTCTTTCCCAAAAATGTTTGATAATGGAAAATGAGAGGTTTTGGAGGAGAACTTACATGACAGTACCATTCTTATTGTTCTCCAATGAATATAAATATATACAGTATGTGTTTCCTCCCTTTCTAAGGCTTTTATTTTTTGTGTCCCCAAATACTTTTTTATTTTTTTACAATATGCTCTTTCAACATCTTGGCATCACTTCAGAGAAGTCTCAAGGCTGTTGTATACTAAGAAATGTCATTCACTGCCGCGTCAATGAAAATGGATCAATGGCAGCAATTACATTGTGTCCTATGACTATGATGTAGTTTCCTTTTAACCTTCTTTTGACTATATAATTTTTTGTACATTGTGTAAAGTTCTGGGAGTGTCACAGGTGGTGTATTGTTATATTACAAGTTGGTGCGGGTGTACGGCACTTAATTGATTAACTCGATGGACTGCTCATTCATCGGTCTCCTCGCTTTATTTATTTGTTCAATTTATTTATTTTTTTGCTGTTTCCTTGCTGGATTCGCAAGACTGGTTAAGAAAATTACAATATATTGATATCTCATTAGCTGCACCGCTTATCCTCAGTAGGGTCGCAGGGATGCTGGAGCCCATCCCAGCAATCATCGGGCAGTGGGCAGGGGACCTCTACAAACGAGATTAATTCTTTCCTGGATCGTACTTGTATCTAGAATTGTTTGTATATCAAGTGAATTTCCCCATGCGTAGTGATGGAAAATTAACTAAGCCGTTCCAGGCCTCGGAAAATCATCAACCAATCAGTCAACCCTAAATAACTAAAAAACAGAACTTTTTGATCACTTAATATTTTCAATGAGTAAAGAAATACATCAAAATACTGTGATAAAATAAATAGGAATATTGTAAAAATGACTTTAAAGCATCCAGAAACAGTTATACCTCTACATACGAGATTTATGTGTTACCGGACCGTGCTTGTATATAGAACTGCTCCTATGATGAGCGAATTTTCCTGATCTGAAAAAATTGAAAACAAATTAATTTGTTCTCTGAAGCATCCAAGTGGTAAATTTTTAGCTTTAATCAAGAATCCAAATTTATAATTGCAGTAGAAAAATAAAATGCAAGGATGGAACCCTAAAAATAAGATGTGACTTAAGCTAGGCTACAACCCTTCAGAGAGAAAAACATTTTAATTAAAGGAAGTGATCGTACCACTGCACTAAAAACTAAAGGAATATAAAATAACCATGTATTCTTTTAATACAGGTATGGCATTACACTACTTTGTAAATGTTTTTGCCTATTTATTCGAACATTCCTTTTAATCGTAGTTTCCTCTTCCAAGTCTCTATTACATGTTTGTCCTGGAGTGCCACGTCTAATCTCAAACAATGTTCACTATGCTGCTATAAATGTCAATGGAGACGATTCTAATTCGAATACAATAGTTCCTCTACGTCCAATATGAATTCATTTCCAGATCAAGGTCGAATCTTGAATTTATCGTATCTAGAACACATTTCCCCATAAGAAATCATTGAAAACCAATTAATGTGTGCCCGGCTTCCAAAAATCCAAGTTAACCCTAAACACATCTTCCTGATCACTAAAAAAATCCCATTTAAATAATAATAAAACGGTCTCTAGTGGTAGTGTCTGGAGAATAATTTAGATTTTCTCCCGTATGTTGAGAAAAGCGTAATCATATCTCAGGTTTTTTTGTATCTCGAGCACGTCGTATATAGAGGTATTGTCTTGTGATTAAGTTATTTATTGCCTGTAATACAATTATAGGAAAAATGTCACACATTCTGAATTTATCAATTGAAATATTGCGAGTCTTTCATACTTTTAATAATGCTGGGTATGGCTTACAGTCTGCTGGTATACTTTTTCATGATATTTTCATATTTTGAGTTGGGGTAGTTGAGTTTTCACCAGAATCAGCCATATTAAACCAATAAAGTACTTGCATTATTTCAGTAAGGAATCCAGAATGTACGACAAAACCTTATCACAAAATTCCAATTTTCTGAATCCTGTATACACAAAGTGTTGTATTACCCTGTACAACCTCCCGTAGTGCAAGATCACGCTCCGACCAGAAATACATGTACATATATTTTTATCACATAGTCCACGTTGTGTTTTTTTTTTTTTTTTTTTTCCGGTGTGGCTGAAATTTCTGTTGAAATACGGTTTTTTGTTTTTGCAAAGACGGACACACGCGTGTGCTACACTTTTTTGAGACTATGTATACGCCGTGGTTGTTGTTTTTCCTGTAATGTTCCAAATTTACTGTTCATTCGACTTTTCAAAATATGATTCTTGGTACTATCAAATTGTGTATATTTCTATGATACTTTGCATGAGCACTAAGTGTGATGGAATAAACTGCATTACTATTAAATGAGATAAAATGGGTTTGATGTCCTAAAAGAATTTTGTGAATTGTCTTTTGTATTTCCGTGGAGGGGCCTGAAACGATATTTAGTTTTGTAGTCCTTTTATAGTATTTTTGTCGTAGTATTTCAGTAAAAGTACTTTTTGTAGTATTTCTGTTGTAAAATTTATGTAGTGATATTTTTGCATTATAGTTGACTGTATTGGTATTTTTGTAGTATTTATGTAGACGTATTTTGAAGTTTTTTTCATACTAGTATGTTTGTAGCATTTCTTTAGTATTCTTCAGTATTACTGTAGTTGTATTTTTGTAGTATATCTGTATAGTAGGTTATATTTCTGTTGTAATATTTATGTAGTGATATTTTTGCATAATAGTGTGACTGTATTGGTATTTATGTAGAAGTATTTTGAAGTATTTCCATACTAGTATGTTTGCAGCATTTTTTAGTATTCTTCAATATTACTGTAGTTGTGTTTTTGTAGTATTTCTGTAAAGTATTTTTGCTATTTCTGTTGTAATATTTATGTAGCGATATTTTCTCATTATGGAGTGACTGTATTGGTATTTTTGTAGTATTTATGTAGAAGTGTTTTGAAGTTTTTCCATACTAGTATGTTTGTAGCGTTTTTTTTAGTATTTTTCAATATTACTGTAGTTGTATTTTTGTATCATAGTATTACGGTAGTATTTTTGTTATATTTCTGTTATATTTATGTGGCAGTATATTTGCATTACAGTGTGACTATTGGTATTGTTGCAGTATTTATGTAGAAGTGTTTTGAAGTTTTTCCATACTGGTATGTTTGTAGCATTTCTTTAGTATTCTTCAATATTACTGTAGATTCATTTTTAGTATTTCTATCGGGTTTTTTTTCTTATCAGAGTAAAGACAAAATAATATTACGCCCTGTTTTTAAGCACTACATTTAATAGTTTTGAAGTACTTTTGCAGTATTTTTGTTGCAGACACACAAAAGTACAATGGGCACACCAAAAAAGGCTGTTATTACTAGTACAATATTTCCTTTGTCGTTATATTTCATCAGTATTTCTTCGCCGGGCCGGATGAAGAAGCCTGACGGGGCCGCATGTGACATACGCTGTAGTTTGCCCACCACTAATCTGGGTGCTCGGCACCCTCAAAGCTCCGGTTGAAATTCCATTTTTGCGCAACAATTCCCTCTCCAGTGGAAATAGTAACTCCAAATATTAGTAACCAGCCGACTTCAATACCATTAAGAACAATTGTTTTCAGAAGTAAAAAATCCTTTGCTTGCAGAAGAGAGACTGCCATTTCCCAAGACACCTTTTCTAAGAAATGAAAGTCGGCAATTGCCAAACCCCGTTCCCCTCACGATGTTATCGTAAGTTGAATGCAGATGAATTATTTGGAGTCAACAGGAAGACACTTTTGTAAGGGCAGATCTCGAAATGACGCGGATGCACTGAAAACTTGTTATCTTTGACGATCGAAAGAGAAAGAAAACATTCCTATCGTGTTTGTACTTTTTCAAATAGCGACATTCCACATTGAGTCATTGGGCGCCCAGTAAAGAGTTAGAGTTACTCATAACTTTTTCCAAATAGTAACTGAGTTAGTAACTGAGTTACTTTATAGTCCTCCATTAGACCTCCCAAAGCGCTTTACAATGTGCTTCACACTTTTTCCCTTTTACACACTAACTAGCCCACAGCAGCGTCAGCCATGCACAACTACCTATCGGGGCATTAGGGATCCAGTGTCTTGCCCAAGGACACTTTGACATATAACACGCCCTAAAAACATATTTGGCCACCGCCGATCTATCGCCATGCGCTACCATTGTATCGCCAAATTCTTTTACATTTTAGTCAAACATCACTCATGTTCCTAAGTTTGTTGTATTCACTGCATGCGCTCTGCGCTTTTTGCGTACAGACGCTTCCCTATTTACGAACAAGGTAGGTTCAGGACGATCGTAAGTTGAATTTGTTTGTAAGCTTCTTCTCTGCTATATTTTGTATGTTTAAGGTTTATTACATAAGTATGTTTAAGGCCTTTATAAGTAACCTGTATTTTGTACTAAAAAATAAACATTTCATAAAAGAATATGCTCTATAAAAATAAATGAAGGTGAGTTTAACTTACTTTTGGAAGATGCGCTTCAAAAGGTCGTCCTCCGTGGTAAAAAATGGCCAGAAAAAAAGTGTTCCAACCATTTTTTTTCCAACCGCATTAAGCTTTCTTATTCCACTTTCATTTCATAAGAAACGGCTCGTAGATGCACGAGATATTAATCAATAAAAATGTCAAAGTTCTTAGCGCGCTGGAGATACAGTATAAAATGTTTAAGTCAAGTCATATGAACTAGGAAGTAGAAGCCAGATTTCTTATTCGAAGTGGATGCTGGGGTGACCTCTTACAGCACCACACTCTGGTAGGGCAAGAGGGAAGCACTACAGTACTGTCCTTTACTCCAAAAATGGTGCACACAATACAAAATCTAATGTCCGGATATTTTTAGACATCCCGAAATAAATGTTCGTATCTACAGTTTTTCGTAAGCCTTGTAAAAGTAACCTGTATTGTTTTGTACTAAAAAATAAACATTTCATAAAATAATATGCTCTATAAAGATAAATTAAGTTAAGTTTAACTTACTTTTGGAAAACGGGCATCAAGAGTTAGGCGACTTCCTCCTCTTTGGTAGAAAGTGGCCAAAAAAAGAGATCCATCATTTTTTCAACCTCATCAAGCTTTCTTATTCTGTTGACTTGCCTTAAACTTGACCGCCATAAAAATTGGACCCATGCTTGTTTGAAAAAGACAATTGTGGACCTTTAAGATTTGAGGACCCCTCCTCTATAGCAAAGTCAAGTCACGTTTATTTGTGACCCCCTTAATCACAAAAAGTGTCAAAGGGCTTCACAGACCACTGTTATTAGGAGATACATCACTGAATTCATGAAAAAAAAATCATAACTCATCTGCTGTGACACATTTCAATATGTCAGCAGCAACATTAAAACGAAGCGACACAAATCTTTTGAAACAACCTTAAAATCAACGTGATGAAACATTTTACCTCCTGCATTGGCGACGATCGTTCCAATGACGTTTCCATGACTTTCCACTCGCTGAAATATTTCCTCAACCTCTGCCTGCACAATAAGAACACATTACACTTGTTGGCTGCGGCTGCATCGGCTCGCTACAACGGGTCAGGTGCAATCGACATTTCGTTCTGTGTACATTGTTACACAGAATGACAATACAAGGAAATTATTATTATTATTATTATTAAAAATAGCATACAAACTAAAAGTTAAAATCATTTAACGGTGTCTTTGGTGTCACTCGTTACCAGGGAAAGTAACTATTTACCTTACTTTTACGAGAAGTTGTTGTATGTCAAAGAATTGAAATTTTTCGGAGTAGATAAGAAACACCCTGGTCTTTTGTAGAGATGAGAATTCTGACTGTTTACAGAGAACAGGCCATCTCAGCTCAGCTCACTAGAAAGAGCCGATTCTTTCAGGTTTTTGTTTCTCTAATGCCTACATTACCAATTATTATGTAATATTCTGCACGGAATGACTTAAACAGGGAGGGGGGGGGTTGGACTAAAGAGAAAAAGACAAAAATGGAAATAAAACAAAAGAAAAATACAATAACAAAAGAATGAGATAAAAGAAAACAATAATAAATTTTGCATTTTATATAAACACGTGAAGACAACAAACACAGAAAATATAATAAAACTCAATAGATTTAAAGTCAACAACACAGAATCCCTGGAAAATAATCAATTTTGACCAATCACAAGGAAGAGAATAAGTTGTTGATTAGAGCAGAGCGGGCTCCCTTCGTTCACTTCCAAGAGTCTGCTCATCGAGACGCTTCGTTTAAGAACGACACCAGTTACTGCACCAATGACAACTCTCATTCGCCCTTTCTTTCGACGCATTAATAAATACTACAATCGTAATCCCTTTCTAAAGGTTTGTTCGTTGCTATTGTGAATGGTGACATGATCCGAAAAGACGTGACATAAACAACTCGGAGGAGAGCAGAAAAACGCGCAGCTGAAAACGGCGTTAGTGTCAAGACCAGAACAGAGACAGGACCCACTAGCGTACGTTTCTCTCAGTTTTATTGGGAAGAAGGGAAAGGATTGCACACACGATCCGCTGGTCGCGGGAAGCAGGTTGCTCTGAATGCGGAAGTGGTACTTCCGTGGCGAGCGATGGCTGTGTCGGGAGCGGAAAAAACAGTTCAGTAGAGGGACCGGAGAGCATAAACAAACGTGGTCGAGAACAGAAAATGGGTAGAAGCCGGGAAACAGACGGGAGCCAAAACAGGAGTGAGTCAGGGTCAGAAAACTTGCCTAGCGTAAACTGAAGTTCGCAGACAGACTGACAACAGGTGACAGAAAGACAGGGGTTTAAATGGTGACAGGGAGCCCATCAGAGTCCGAGGCAGTTGGCACCAAAGGAGCGGGTACAGGTGCCCCGCACCACTAATCATGACAGTTAGGTTTTTCGGTGCCACGCCGCCGTTGAGGTACCGATGGCGTAATAATGACGGAAAAAATGTAGTTTTACCCCATTACTAAAAAAACAAATCAACGTAATTAACGGCGTGATGTATAACGGCGTTATTCCCAACAATGTATACCAGTCAACAGCGATGTTGCTAGTTCAAACAACTCTCTAGTTTCTACAGTTCTTGACATACAATATTTGCCCTATCAATCCCCGAACAGTGGCATAAAATCCTACACATCTTCAGAACTTGAGCAACCACTCCTATCTGAAACATTTTAATAAGGATATTTCTGCATTGTGACTGAGAAGGCAAGCACTTCATTTATAGACTTTGACTTTTAATAGATAAAAGCAAAATAAACCAGTAATATTTGAGATAACGATGAAACAAAGACTCTTCTTGGTAAAGACCAAGACAGAAGAGAAGTGAGGTGACCAAAACCTTTGGAAACTGAGAGGAGAGTCTCTACCCAGAGTGTTGTCCCAACAGGCAATATAAAGGCTTAGTATATTTAGGGACGGGTAAATGATAATCGGGCTATGATGTGTCCTGTTCCAAACCCGATAGGCGTCCTCTGTGGGTACCAGATGGTGACATAAAATTGAGTTTTGCTCTTACATTAGAGCATGTGGCATTTAATTAGGTGAGCTCCGTAGTTCTGAATTTTTACTGTTACCATGAACACTGATAAAACACCTTTAGCTTTTGTTTTCAGAATTTTTCTAGAGCTTTGTAAAGTAGTGCAACATCTTGATTGCGGTATCGTTACGTAATGTGCTCATACCACTTAGCACATCCAGGGTTGCAGAACTCTGGATTCTATCCAAGCTAACATTGGGCAAAAGTCTGAGACCACACCCTGCCGTGGGAACCAAATCAGCCGGCTAAAAGGAAGTTAGGTAGATTCCAATCGATTTGAAGATATTGTTTAAAAGATGACGACTGTAAAATAGGACCATGCTGTATTTAGGGGTTGTACATGAGGAGTGAAGGTGGTGGATTTTATGCCGGTTTTGCAGCATGTTCAAATCTTGTGTCTGGCCTTCTTTCCTGGAGTTTGCATATTCACCACGTGCTTGCATATTCCGACTTCCTTGCATTCCAAAAACATGCGTGTTAGCTTAATTACAGACTAAGTATGGCTGTTTGTTTATATGTGGCCTAGGACTACTGGAAAGCAGGGCTGGGCTCCACCTCCAGCTCAGGCAGACTCTAGGTCACATGTGTCAAACTCATGGCCCGCGGGCCACATTTAAAATGTCTGAGCTTCTAAAAATAAATGAGACAAAAGAGTACACAGGGCAAAAACACTTTTCCCACAATGCCTTTCAATTATGATGTCCGGTAATTGACGGTCCTGTCAGCCTCTGGGATACCACCTCCCTAACCCTAAGGGCGCTAACCAGGTGTGAGGCAAGACACATTTTTGCCTAATCTCCAAACACTAGTTATCCAAATAAATTACAATGACTGCTCAGGCAGCACACAGGGTTGGATCATTGCCATTGTCATTCTGAATTCCATTTTCAAGCCACTTCCATTCTGTCTTCTGTTATCATTTCAGTTTTTTTCCTGGTTTCATGTTCGGACTGATGGTTTTAAGATATAGTTTGTTTTTGTTTGTTTCCGGCTTCTCTGCATTTTGCTTAACCCACGCAAATGTGACAGAATGACCCGACCACCAAAGGACCCGGTGGGAAGCATCCCTGTCCGGGTGGCGAAGGAAGAGTCCCTCTGCGGCTTCTGTATTCTGTCCCTGCGGCAAGAGAAAAGTCCCTCGGCCGCTTTGGTTTCCTGTCCCGGTGGCAAGGACAAGGTCCTTCGGATGCAGCTTCGAGGAAATGGTCCCTTGGTCGCTTCTGGTTCCTGTCCCAGCGCCGTGGAAGGTTCCTGTTCTTGCGGCAAGGTGATGGTCACCCTGCCACTTCTGATCCATGCTTAAACGGGGAAGGACAAGGACCCTTTGGCCGCCAAAGTCCTAGTGGCTAGGAGAGGAATACTTGGCTGCTTCCGGCCCTGTTTCAGCGGGGGGCGGACAATGACGTTCAGCAGTCCCCTGCTCCGGGAAAGGTCTGTTTGATGCCGCCTCTGTCATTTTTGTGTTTTATTGGGTGCATCTGCATCACCATTTTCAGTTTGGTCTTTGTTTCTGGTTTGGATATTGTCGGAGTCTATTTTGTTTAGACATGTAATTTGTTTTGTGACCCCTTGTTTATTTGTTACTTAGTTTCTTGAATATCTATTTCCCGTTTGGTGTTTGTTTCTGACTTGAAAATGTTTTTTTTTTTAAATTTTGTTTGGACATGTTTTTTTGTTTTCTGACCCCTTGGTTGTTACTTTAGTCCTGGTTTTATGAAATACCCCGCTTACCTTCCTGTTTTTTTGGGGGTTCACCTCCATGCAAGTGACAGGCTCAGCGCCACTACACACAGGTATGTCCATATCAATACGATTGAATCAAATTGAGAGATAAATTATCCTAAAAATGTCCAAGAAGATTTCTTTTATTTTTTTATTATGACGGATGCTAGAATGACAGTTTCGCAAAGTTAGCTTTCAACGCCAGTTTTACAGCCAGTTAAGTTCCACAAGTGGGTCTTGCATGAGATTGCCGCCGAGTCCTGTGATTCAAGCGTCCGCTCGGTCTACGAGCTCCTTTTTTCCTCATTTTCCTCACCAGCCACTCACGTTAGCCACTTGGGCGCAGCATATCGCTTGCTGCTATTTTCATCGTAAGCTACTCCGTGCCAATAAAGCTTGTTTCAACTTTTCAGTGTCACATTCCACAGCTGGCCATGCAATGTCGTCGAGTTCAGGGTCTGGACGGTTGTGCAATTTATGGTTTATTCTTGCTAGCTTTTACTGGGCTTTTTTAGTAGCCAATCTCAGATCAGACCAACTCCGGCTAGTTGCACTTATTTACTTAGTTGCACCCACACGCAAAGCGAGGGTGGTGAAAATTTTTCCGTCTGGGTTCCGAGTATATATATATATATATATATATATCCGATTGTTTGTCTGTTTGCTTCTTTTTATATCCGTTCCTCCAAGGAAACATATGTTGGCCTGCAGAGGGTTGAGCGCCACCAGGCTGTACTTACCTAAGACACACCACAAGAAATGGTGCCCCTACAACCATAGCGGTTAAGGGATCCAACCAACCAACCAAGAAAAGGTAGGAAGGAATTTAGATATGACCACCATATTTAACAAGCAGTCTGGGACGCAACACATGCCTTATGTATGAATATTAGCCTACTATCAAAATGACTGAGTCGGATGCAGCACATCCTGCGGAGAATGACTTTACTACTGTTGTATGATACCACCTCAAGTTTAACTTTCTTACTATATTAATGAATTTATGGGATGTTTAATAGTTTTGGTGAGCCTAAAGAAATGCGATTAAGAAATCCAATTTGTGATGTCATTTATATTTGAAGGATTGGAAAAAACAACAATGTGCAGCAAAATAGCATTTTTTTTGAAAAGGTACAGTAAACAAAATCACAATAATACAGTTTAAGTTACATTTCCATGCAGTTCTTTTTCTCTTCTTACCTTTGGGTCCACGATGAATCTCGCACACACTCACACACATGCCGGTTTGCTACCTGCCTACTTGTGATGCGGCTCACGGGACTTTCTTCTCTCCACAAGCGAAGGAGAAAAGCGCCCACTCACATGGAAGGGATCTATGCAATGGGTTCAATGTAGCCAAATGCAGCGGAGTAAGAGTACACTTTCTTTTTCACAAATCTTCTCAAGTAAAAGTAGAAGGTATAATGGTTTGGAAATACTCCTAGGAGTACAAAATGTCCTAAAACATACTCAAGTAAATGTACCGGAGTAAATGTAGAACGTTACTCCTCACGTCTAACAATCTTTGACAGCCAATCAGGTCGGTTATTCCAAAAGTAAAAAGGTGAGCTGACACTTTTGGTTTTTCCATAAAGACGGTCTCCTCTTTCAGATCAGAACAACATTTAATTTCAACACAACATCTTGTAGACAAAGGGTTGACCGATGCGTGGGGAAAGAAATGACAAAAGAAAATGACTTAGCACTTTTGGTTTTGCAGACTCAACTTTTTTTTTCTTCAGAAAGATATTCCACTCTCCCGAGCCAGAACGACATTGAATATCAACATATTTCACAGGCAGTCAGGTAATGTAGGTTACACCAAATATGAAAGCTGATTTTTGTTTTTGCTGACTAGGCAAATTCCCAGAAAGACATTCTATTCTCTCAGGACAGGACAAGTTTGGCCAGGATCACAATCTTCTACGAGTAATTAAGTCACTCTAGAGGTAAAACCTCAAAAACGTTCTGTCAGGGAATACCTTTAATGAGCGTGTGTGGCCGATTGCCTACTTCTTATTTCCACCCTATCCCACGTGACCAACGCATTCTGAGGCATAATGCGAGATATTTTCAATGGCATTATTGTCATCCACTTGTGGAACTGGCTAACGTGTTTGTCTATGGGTAGGGCGGCCGGGTTAATGGCATGCAAATATGCATTTCCCGTTTGTTTGGGAAAGTCTTCCTCATTGAGCCGTCTTTCCGCATGATGTCCGACAAAGGCGTACAGTACCGCCAGTGGAGCAGAACATGAGGGTGTGAAATGGATACATCTGGGTGTTGATGGTGACTACACGTCTTCCTTTATCTTGGCGGAACTTCCGTTTCCACATACTTCATAGCTCAGTCAAGCGTGGAACCTTGAAGTCAAGTCTACAAAATGCTAACCTCGACGCTTGGCCTTCTTGTTTTCAACCACTGAGGGATTCGTTCGTAACGGAGGTATTACTGTAAATTCCGGACAACGGACCGGGACCTGATTAAAGCCACGTGCGCTGTTTCTGTACAAGTCGCACCATTTTTTAACAGCCATAAAAACCAACTCATTAGGGTCAATTTCTTACATTGAACGAATGAATGAAAACTTTATTCGAACATCAAAATAAAAACAGAACAAAAACAATAAATTAACAACAAAATAATGTTACAGAATATGTTCGAAAAGGGGTAGTAAGAAGCAAATGCTTATATTCTCTACCCCTTCGTCTTCCCCACCAACTACACTAATGATATAACAATTGTAATGATATTAATAATAACAGTTATGATATAAGAATAGCAACAATAACACAAAGTTAACTAGACGCACTATTCCCAATCTCCCGCACCACTCATACCCCACCCTCCTCATCTCTGTATTATGCCAGGAATGTTTCTTTGTATTTAAATTTGAACAGGTGAATAGTTGATCTCGTCTTGCAAAGTGTTCCAAAGCTTGACTCCACACACAGACCCACGCATATTTTTCCTGGTGGTTCTCACCTTTGGGATAATGAATTCATTACAGACCCTTAAGTTATAATTTCCCTTTTTCCCAATGAACAATTTATGGATGTTTTCTGGCACTATGTTTTTGTTGACCTTAAAAAGCAGTTGTGCAGTGAAAAATTAAAACATAAAAACAAAAACAAAAAATCAGCAGGGAAATGTCCAGAACAGAAAAGTAACAAATTAACCCAAGGTTAAGCCAAAGGGGTCGTCCAACTTTTGCACGGCCAAATTCAAGAACTTTTTAAGGACCTACATTTCTCCGGTACCATTAAATAAGAAAAGCAGCGTGAATCCTGTTTTCTACAAATACAGTATCTGCGACTTACTCTTTGTATCACTAAATTTCAGGGGTTCTGCCAAGATCTATAAATCTTTTAGCAAGCTAGTACACGGAATTCAAAATTCCTATCATATTATCATTATTGATAGTTCAGTTGTACAAATGCGATTTTTAATCACGCGCACGCATTTATCAAGACAAGATTTTTTAGATATTGAGTAAATCGCGAATAAATTGGTGGATCTGATAATATGTAGCTCACATATTTTTAGTAGCAGGAAGGTGTGGCATGCAGCTGTCCTCTTGGGCGCGACACATAGGGGCAAGTATGCTTCATAGGCCAATGCCATACAAACTGTAGCCAGCTGCCGTTAATCTCAAAGGAAGAAGAAATGCAATGGCGAAGCGAAGCCACCAGAGAGTAGTGTCGGTATCATTTTTAAGCAGACCTGCTGAGAAACACAGCAACAATTTCAAGCATTCAGGAGCACTTTTCAATCCTTGAAAACACAAAGTTGAAATGTAGGCATTTTCAAGGATATATATGTATAGAGACCGAACCAATATGGCGCCCAATTCGACACTACATCCTTCCGAAAAGGCTCCTTCAAAATGAATATGCAAAACTACATAAACTTCGAAGTGACAGAACAAAAGGAAAGTATCACAGATTACTATAAATGTATGTAAAGCTTATTGTGCGAGTAATCTAGATATATCTAATGTCCGTACCAACGAAGATAAAAATAGCCCTAGAACAGGGGTCAGCAACAAGTGTCTCTAAAGCCGGAAGCAACTCCTTAGCACTCCCTAGTGGCTACATGGTGCTTTTTCCAAAATGTTTGATACTTGAAAATTATATGGTTTATGTGGTAGGACAAACGTGACACAAACATTCTTAATGTTTTCCAAATACCGTATTTTCCGCACTATAAGGCGCACTGGGTTATAGGGCGCACCCTGAAAAAACGTTTTTGGTCCTATTTTTGACATACATAAGACGCACCGGATTATAAGGCGCTACAATGGGAAGGTCGACAAAACAGTCAGATAGTTCAGTCAAACTTATTACCCCCTTAACATTCCCAAAGCTTGCAAATACGTGTCGAGAACACGTGCGGATGCGGTGTCCGTACGATGTCACTCAAATGCATCGTTCCATCATTCGGAAGGTTAAAGTCTTGGGATTCAAGAAATGCCAACCATTCCTTTATTTCAATTTTCTTTTTCGCTCGCAACTTTACTGTGCATATTACAATAAACACTTAGAATTGAGTTTAATTTAAAAATAGACACTCCATTCCATTCATTATTTGCACCGCTTATCACAGAAACATCGAGTTCAGTCTGAAACAAGATACAGGGACAATATAAAACCTGGAGTAGCTCACCGAAGTCGTTGTGTTCATAATAATGTGCAGCCGTGGTCCTTTTATATCCGTGAGTTTAGTAGATCCAGGAGAATAAAATATTTACAAATACAGAATAGAAAAAACTGCTTTCTCTATGCCGTCAGCCACGTGCTATACGCATTCATCTTTTTCGGCCAATTGCAGGCTTTGTTTCGCCGTTTAAGCCAATACCAGCCTGTAAATGAAAAAAAGGATCCGCCCCTTGACCTCCGAATAACTTTAGCCAATAGTGATCGAGTCAACTGATGATTGACGCGTCTTTTTTGGCCAATTGCAGGCTTTGTTTTGCCGTTCAAGCCAATGCCAGCCTGTAAATGATAAAAAGGATCCTCCCCTTGACCTCCGAATAACTTTAGCCAATAGTGATCCATTCAAATGATGATTGACACATTGGTTAGCCAATGAAACGCCGGTAAATAAATCCCAGCATACACCGCGGACTACTTGGCGTTCGGGGGAAAATCTTGTCGGCGGCTGCAAGTTAGTTGCAAGACTTTGTGAATTAATATTGATCCATAAATAAGGCGCACTGTATTATAAGGCGCATGGTCAGCTTTTGAAAAAAATAAAGGCTTTTAGGTGCGCCTTATAGTGCGGAAAATACGGTAATTGTAAACTATTGTATTTCCCTTAAGCACAGTAGGTGGGTGTGAGATAGAGGGGAGAGTTCTCTGTAGCATAACTCCGCCCACTCCAACCGCTTACCCAATCAAATTGTTCTATGTGCTTGGCTGGCGTTTGCAGGTAAGTACAGTTTCTTGTGTGGGGTTTTATCATAAAGTGTCTCAACAGTGAGCACACATACATCTTTTCTCTCTCTCTCTCTCTCTCTCTCTCTCTCTCTCTCTCTCTCTCTTTCTCTCTTTAATTTACTAGTCTCCCCCCTCTTGAGATTTTTTCTAGCATGTGGCCTCCAACACAAATGAGTTTGACACACATATGCTAAATAATTCTTTCGCAATATACAGCCAAAACGGGGGTCTGTTGGTGCGACACCTTGACTGTAAACTGTCGGTAAAACTGTATACTGGACCGAACGTGGTTGGGGGATTGCACAAGTACTTTTTTTTTTTTTAATCGCTCAAAGATGTTGTGGCAATTTCGGAGGGAATGTCAAGGACGGATTTTATTAACAAGTTTGTTGAAAAGATTCTGAAGTTTAAAAAGGAGGAGGTACATGCTGTCATAAAAATGACTTCTGGCAAAGGCTTTGATGTGAGTTTTGAAACGGCAGCTCTTTATCAAGAGTTTTGGAATCGCTTTGAGGGAGTGAGGTCCCAGTTTTCAGGATTTACAGTGGAGAAGCTGACTGATAATACTAACAAGATTGTCGTCGTTAGAATGTTTAGTGAGATGATCAGTGCTGATGACGTCTGTTATTGGTTGAGTAGATACTGCTCAGTAAAAGGCCAGGCTATGAAGGTGAGGTGTGAGAAAGGCTATTGGAATGGTGCCTGGAGGGTACCAGTCCAACTACGGCAAGATCCTCAGGGCTTTCAGGGAATGAAACAAATTCCGTCGACTATATTCCTGGGGGAAAACCGTGGCTTTATCCACTATCAAGGGCAACCGAAACTCTGTCGCAAATGTGGTGAGCATGGGCATCTGGCTGAGGTATGTGATCGAATTTTTTGTGGAAAGTGCAGAACAATTGGACATTCCTTTGAGGAATGTAGCAATAGCAGAAAATGCAATCTCTGTGGAGAAACGAATCACCTCTTTAGAAACTGCCCGAATTCGTTTGCTAACAAATTGAAAGCTAGGAAGGCAGTTAACAAAGACAACAAAGACAATGAAATGATGTCAGACAACATAGATAATGAAATGAATAAATGTCACAAAGACAATGAAGTGAATAAAGATAACAAAGACAATGAAATTAATAAAGTCATGGAAATACAAAATGAAAATGAACAAGAAATTAATGAAGTTATAGAAATACCCAATGAAGATGAACAGGAAATGAATAAAGTTATGGAAATACCCAATGAAATTGATCAAGAAATGCACAAAGAAATTGGACAAGACAAACAAATTGAAAAAACAGATGTACCTACCAAAACCCCTGGAGCAGAGACCAGAGAATCAAAATTGAAACAGGAAGAACCTGGAAATTCTGATTCGATTTCTCATAAAATACCTGAATTTGGACATGACAAACGAATAGAAAAAGCAACTGCCACTCTGAAAACACATATTAATCAGGAAGGGCCTGGAAGAGAGTTCAAATTAGCAAATTTGTTTGCTACGCCATTGGCGGGATTTGGAGAAGTCAAACAAATCGAAAAGGCGAATGACTCTCCAAAAACCCATACGGGCACTGGAAAGAGGAGTAAAAGTAAGACAAAATTGGGAGTGGTGAAAAAACCAGAAACAAAGATAAGAGATTTAGAAGAAAGCCGATTGCCGGTGAATAAGCCCACAAGGGAACTGTATGAAGTTGAGACGGAGGAAGTCGGGGAGGGAAAAAATCTGACCCTTAGTGGGCAAGGAAGTAAGAGACCCTTTGATAGGTCCTCTGGCTCACCCCCTAACCCAGAAAAAAGGGGAAGACCTGGAACCACAGACAGAGAGTCAGAGGGTCCCAGAGTTTTCCCCGGTGAGTCTCAAAATGAGGTACTACTCTTAAGTGATGTGTCTGACACAGGTGACACTCTCGATGATCTCGATGATCACCAAAGAATGGACTCAGATCCCCCGGTTTTGTCTAACTAGTTTAAATACTTTAACAACAATTATGAACATTACATTCTCTACTATCAATGTGAGAAGTGTGAGATCAAAGGTTAAGGCTCACAGTGTTTTATCGTTCTTAAAAACTATCAGAACGGATGTGTTTTTACTACAGGAATGCTGCATCCCCTTTCTAAAAAATTATAAACAGTGGGAAGAGATTTGGCCATATCCGTCATTATGGAGTGGCTCGAATGAAAACCGTAACGATGGGGTAGCCATTTTAATAAACAACCCTCAACTCATCATAAAGGGGAGTACTGTGATAAGAGACGGACGCGCAATCTTAGCAAGACTTTCTTATATAGGGAATGATTTTAACCTCATTAACATATACGGCCATGCCGACAGACAACTCAGGTACGAACTTTTAGAGGACATCCAGTCGCATATGCTAGGCCATCAACCACTAATCGTGGGAGGAGATTTTAATTGCATCCTAAGTAGGAAGGATAGAAAGAGGAATGATGAGGAGTTTAAAGTAGATAAAACATCAACTTTATTACAAGACATGTGCCGGACATTTAAACTGGTGGACTGTTTCAAATCCATACATCCAGGAGAGGAGGGATTCACCTGGTTCAGTAGTGACAATGCCAGAGCCTCTCGAATAGACTACATCTTTACGAGGGGTTTAGCACAGAGTGATGCAAGATTAATTCCAGTTTTTTTTTCGGATCACTTGCTACTGTCCTGCTCTTTCTCATTTCCTTCAGGTATGACTGTTGGGAAGGGTTTGTGGAAGTTAAACTACTCCCTGCTGGAGGATGAGGCTCTAGCCGCACAATACAGGGAGCTGTACAAAGACTGGCAGACCCTTCAAGACTCGTATGATTCACGAGCACAATGGTGGGAAATGACAAAGAAACGAACACAGACCTTTTTTAAAAATGCAGGGAAAAACAAGAAACTCAAAGAGATGAAACGCATGTCGGGACTACAAAGAAGACTCCAACGCTATTTCATCCTAACAGAAAAGGGGATGGACTTTAATGATGAAATCAAAGAGATCAAACAAGAACTAAACGCTTTGGCGGAAATAAAGAGCAAAGGCATCATAATAAGAAGCAGAGAAAGAGAAATAGAAGAAGGGGAAAAATGTACACGCTACTTTTTTAAAAAAATTATGGGCAAAAATGAGGGGATTTTTAAACTTCAAAACGAAAACGGGCAAATAACAAAGGAATGTAGTGAAATAACCAGATTGGTCGAAGACTACTACAAAAAATTATTTGAAAAGAAAGAAACATATGAGAATGAAATGGGGCATGTATTAGATCATATTTCAAGATCAGTGCGTCAAGACCCCTTTTTAACATCAGACTTTACCCAAGACCAACTGAATGATTGCATAAAGACTATGAAAAAAGGCAAATCACCCGGGGAGGACGGACTCAACCTCGAATTTTACCGGACTTTTTGGGATATTTTAGCACCAGATCTGTTAACTGTTTTTAACGAATTTTCCAGTCGAGACCATATGCCAGACAGTTTCAGAATCGGGATAGTTACTCTATTGCACAAAAAAGGAGACAAAATTGACTTAAAAAACTGGCGACCCATAACGCTTTTAAACGTGGACTGTAAAATTTTCAGCAAGCTTCTAGCAACACGAATGTCTGTTGTCTTGGGAGACTTGGTTGATCCAGACCAAACCTGTGCCATTGTGGGAAGAAAGATCAGCGACAGTCTCATGCTGATCCGTGACACCATTTGTTATGCAAGAGACAGAAACATGCGACTAGCGGTCCTAAACCTAGACTTTGAAAAAGCCTTTGATCGAGTCTCGCACCAATACCTCTTCAGGGTATTGCAAAAATGTGGTTTTCCCCAAAAATACATCAATTGGGTAGGACTGCTATACCGAGACATCTACAGCAAATTCATGATTAACGGGAATTTATCGGAAGCAATCGAGATCAACTGCGGTGTACGTCAAGGTTGCCCTATGTCTCCCCTTCTCTATGTTCTTTGCATTGAACCTTTGGCACAAATGTTAAGAAAAGATAGATTTGTCGAAGGCATCAATATCCCAGGAAGTGGGGGACAAATTACCAAGTGTGTTTTGTACATGGATGATTTTAATATTTTGTGTACTGACCGCGCATCTGTTGAAAGAGCCCTTGACTTGACTGACCTGTTTGGGAGGGCGTCTGGGTCAAGGCTAAATAGAGAAAAATCACAAGTGAAGTTTTATGGAATGTGGAAAGAGACAGAAAAGGCAGGACTCCCGCTGACGGTGTTAAAGACAGACCAGAAAATCCTAGGGATAAAATTCAATGTGGATGGAGGAGGCGAGACCAACTGGGATGACGTGACAAGGAAAGTTAAGCAAAAACTTGTTTTTTGGTCACTAAGAAAACTGACAATAGAGGGGAAGGTCCTAATCATCAAAGCGATCATCCTCCCAATGCTTTTGTCAATCAGTTTAATTTTTATGCCTAAAAGAAACGTGCTGTTACAAATGGACCGAGCCATCTTTCGCTTTGTCTGGGGCTCAAAGTGGGAAAGGATAAAAAGAGATACAATGAAAAAGAAAAAGGAAAAAGGGGGGAAAGGAGTGCCTGACCTCCAGCTTTTCCTGGGAAGCAAATATGTCTCTCTCCACTTCCAAAACGCTGTGGGCCCACCCAACAACCCGAAAAGTCAAGCAATGACCCGTTTTTGGATGGGCTCATATTTGCGGAAGCTAAAGCTTGTACCAGACAATCGTTTGATTCCAGTTTCGTTTAACTTGCCACCAACACATCTCTTTATCCGGGATTTTTTGAAGAAGTTTGATTTGGAAACACAAGAATGTCACACTTTACAAAACCACAGGGCCCTTATTGCTATTGTGCAAGAGCGAGCTACAGTAAGCCCTGTGCGGGGGCTTGCGTTTGGCGAATCCACAACGGTTTGGAGCAACGTCAATCATCCTGCCCTCCCAAACAGACTACGAGACTTGTCATGGATGGTGGCTCATGAAGTTCTCCCAGTCAGAGCTGTAATGCACCACAGAGGAATGTCAGCGACTTCGACGTGCCCTCAACCTGGCTGTGGCGCCCAGGAGTCGGTGAGGCACCTTTTTTGTGAGTGCAGCGCTGCCAAGGTCTTGTGGACAATGGCCGAACAACTAGGAAAGTTCCCGGACTTGCCAGCAGGAGAGGTCCCTGATGCACAGTACGTGCTTTACGGGGTGAGTCGGTCGAGGAGGCATCGGAACGACTTTGCCAGGGACTGGCTCACTCTCGCCGCCATCAAGGACGCCATCTGGACCTCCAGAAACCTGCTGGTATGGAGGTGCAGGCAGATCCCCCCCGTGGCTGTGCTCCAAATGGCTGCAGATACCATACAATCTGCGAGCGGCGGGCCTAGGACGCAGCCATAAAGAAGACTCGTCTGTACCCACCCGGAGGGGGGAGCCGGAGCTACACTGTGGGAGTCCCGGCAGCAACGGCCTGGGTTGTGGAACCCAGAAGGGAGAGGACCCACGCAGAATGGAAAGGACCCACACAGAGGACTGGAAGAATGCTGCTTGGGAGGGTGGGATGGCAGAGCTATGCCCTTGCACAATAGTATTGCCTTTTACACGCTGGTTAACTACTGTTAAAAGAAAATAACTCTGAAATTGTTTCATTGATGTTGAAAATGTCAGGAAAAAATGTTAAAACGTCATATCGTCACGTCATATTGTCAAATATAAAAAAAATGTGAATATGCTTGATGGCTGTGTTTTGCTGCTGTTGGTGTCAGTGGATTTGTTCAGACCGAGGACAATCGACTTTGGCCTGGACGGATCTATTGACACTAACAAAGATGTTATATAATGAAATTGTGAATATGTTTGATTTTCGAGAAGGTTTGTTCAAACCTCACTTTGTGTTTGCTGTTAAAAGCGTAATATTGGAATATAATATTGTGAATGTGCTTAATTGCTGTTGAGATTGTCATGATTGTTTTCTGTTTTTAGTGTCAATAAATTTGTTCAAACCAAAAAACATGAAAAGAGCCATATATGGCTCGTGAGCCATAGGTTATCGACCCCTGGATTAACTCAACCATCTTAATTGGACTCTTAGCCGTCAGAATAAGAATATGTTTAGGATTCTTTCCACCTTTTACATGTCCTTACAAAACCCAAATATCAGCATTAACGTGATCATAATCAGACTACTCCCTGCATCCAAAAGTATCTCTTGAACTATTTACACTAAAAACGTCAACCTCTTCATAATACTCCCGTTTTTATCGAGCGGTAAAAATGAGAGGTACACAAGAAACAATACAACATTCTAGCCGAGCGGAAGGAACGAGGTCAGGAGGGGGAGAAACCTCATCAAATGACTAAACAAAACCTATTATTTCATTCTTTCACACCACTATTTTGCAGTCTGCACTATTGTCCTCCCGAGTTGCAGGGCGCCGCTAGCCAGGAAATTGACATCAATGATGCTGAAACCTACAAGCTTCACGTCACAACTCAAGGCCAAATTCGTATTCAAAGTTGAAAATTCCAGCACGCGGACAGTAAACGGTGCCGCTGTCTGAGAAGTTTGCCACTAAACTACTGTAGTGTATATTCCGGAGTAGAGTTTATCTGTTCAAAAGCAGCACGCGCACATATAAGAATGGAACTCAATCTTGTCCATGTACAGGCCACTACGTAAATGCTACAGGAATACAGACGCTGCCCTACTTACGAACGAGATGCTTCAGTGCTATATTATTTATGTTTATGGTTTATATAAGTTACCTGTATTGTTTTGTCCTGAGAAATAAACATTTCATAAAATAATATGCTCTATAAAGATAAATAAAGCTCAGTTTAACTTACCTTTGGAAGATGAGCTTCAACAGTAAGGCGACTTCCTCCTCCGTGGTCCAAAGTGGCTGAAAAAAAGCGTTCCGACCATTTCATCAACCGCATCAAGCTTTCTTATTTCACTTTCATTACTTTACACTCTATACCAGGGGTCAGCAACCTTTTCGGTGTGGAGTGCCGCTTTTAAATTTCCTTGTAAATCAGTGTGCCACACGGAGATTAATGACTCTCATAAAAAAGTTTTATTATACAACAGAGCTGTCATTTTACACCAGTCCAAATATACAACATGGATATATATTTCAATCGTATAACTCAGTGTTTTTCAACCCTTTTTGAACCGAGGTACACTTTTATTTTTAAAAAAGATCCGTGGAACAACGTCCGTCAAAAATGTTTGAAAATGAAGTTATGACAAATATACCTCATAAGCAGATAATTGGTATATAAAAAGAAGATAATACTTAAAATAAAAAGGAATGATGTGCTTTATGTGATTATTTTTTACAAAGCAATCTTAAACCGCTTTGTTAAATGAAATGTTTTGCATTTAAATAGCGCTTTTCAAGTCAATGACTTCCCAAAGCGCTTTTACAATGTGCTCCACATTTCCCAATAGTGGCCTTGTATTGCAGCCATGTAAGACGCTAACTTGCTTATTGGGGGTATTAGGGGTTCAGTGTCTTACCCAAAGACACTTCGACATGTAACACGGACGAGCCGGGATTCGAACTGGGATCCCTTGATCCCAAGACGAGCTCTCTACCTCCTGAGCTACGACAAGATTTGTCAAAAGATGCAGGAATGCTTTTATGCAGACTTTTTTACCTGCCCCTGTGCAGTCATTCATCGTTATTGCCTCATCGTACTGCACAGGTCTTTTTATCAACTACGCTTAGAAGAACTTATTGTAAGAGGTAGAGGTATGTTAAATTTTGTTTTAGTGTTTGATTGTTTAACAAGAATCTCTCTCTCTCACTCTCTCTCTAACCGTATTCCATATGGTGTACTGTATACAGGGGGGGTATACTGTGTACGTTTTTGTTTTTGTTTTGTTTTTTAAGCATTTTTGAAGGGACGTCGTTACTTCGCAGATTTTCACTTTTCGCGGGTGGTTTTGGTCCCCATTAACCGCGATAACCGAGGGATTACTGTAATGAGAATCCTGTTTTTGCTTCCATCTGTTCATATCTTGACCACGTCTACTCTCCTCTCCTGGCTTTCGACTCGTTGCTGATCCCGACCACGATTTTTGCTCTCCTGTCATGACCCATTTTTTCCGTTCCCGACACCGCCATCGCTCGGCACGGAAGTGCCACTTCCGCGTTCAGAGTGACCTGCTTCCCGTGACCAGCGATCACCGGATCTTTCCTTTCTTCCCAATAAAACTGAGAGAAACGTACGTAAGTGGGTCCTGTCTCCGTTCTGGTCCTGACAGTAAGTCCAATGGTGGTAAGTAGGGGAGTGTCTGTACTCCAAAAACAAATATCAAGTGTTTAAAACAGACGCCTAATATATAACTTTACCTTAGAAAAGAGATAAAAAAATGTACATGTATTTATCCATATATGCGAAGGAGAAAAACTAGAAAGGTCTCCAGGCCCGGGCCCCTGTCCCTACTTTTGAACCGCACACGGCCTGCGTCTCCAAAAATGTGCCGACCCCTGTTCTATGGCATGCGGTGAAGTCCGTGGATCGGTAACGCTGTTTTACAATTGTGAGCGATGACTATTTGAGGCGATCCCGGCAAATTCCGTTTTGAGGTTGCCAACAGGATGCGGTGGCATGAGAAGACGTCATGTGTCAAAAGAAGGCATGCTCACTTAACCACGGAATTCACTTGCGTTCATACTAACTGTTTGTTTTATGGCAGAGGAGTGGCTTTTATACAAATAGTTGTGAGAATTGCCATTTTAGACCTGCGTTCTTGTTATCAGCTGCTCTTCGTTGGTTGGATTTTGCTCTGGGGGCTAGAAAACTTGGAATTTTCTTAGTATTACCGTCCGCAGTGTAAGAGTGGGCGGATCGTTATTGTCAAATATCAGTGTTATCGTACTCGGATTGGATCTATACTATTGTCTTAGAATTGATACTGATAAAAATGAACTCTAAGACCATGTTTTTATCCGGGGTTACAGAATCAGAGATCTTAGACGTGGTAAACAACTATAAAAAGAAAACGTCTGTGGTTGTTTTGACATCGAAATGGTACTAGTTAAGCAAATTATAAATAGCATTGTGAAACCATTGACATACATATGTTATCTATCATTTCTAACGGGCAAATTCCCAAATCAAATGAAAATAGCAACAGTTATACCACTATACAAAAATGGAAACAAACACATTTTTACAAACTATAGACCGCGGTGTATCTCTGCTTCCTCAGTTCTCTAAAATATTAGAGAAACTTTACAATAATAGACTAGAACAATTTATAGATAAATATAAATTGATAAATCAAAGTCAATATGGCAAACAGATCAGCAACAATTACTATTATTGATGCAGTAGAAGAAATCACCCATAGCATAGAAAAAAAGATATACGCAGTTGGGGTATTTATTGACTTGAAAAAAGCATTTGATTCCATTAATCATAATATACTATTAAAAAAACTGGAAAGATATGGCATCAGGGTCGTGGCTTTGCAATGGATTCAAAGTTATTTGACAGGTAGGAGGCAATATGTGAAAATGGGAGAGTTGTCATCTGAATACTTGGATATCTTTTGTGGAGTACCACAGGGTTCTATCCTGGGTCCAAAGTTATTTAATTTATATATTAATGATATTCTTAATGTTTCAAAACTATTAAAATTAGTAATATTTGCAGACACTAACATTTTCTATTCAAATTAACTATATTGATTTGGTAACCCGCATTAATCGCGAATTAATTAAACTAAAAGTATGGATGGGTATAAATAGATTATCTTTAAATTTAAATAAAACCAAAGTAATATTCTTTGGTAATCGCAAGGCAAATCAAAATTTAGAAGTAAAAATGGATGGTGCTACAATAGACACTGTATCAGAAATTAAGTTTTTTGGGGTCGTAATAGACGATAACTTAAGCTGGAAAACACATCAATCACGTTCGAAATAAAGTTTTCATTCATACTGTCTTCCCGTTTTAACTAGCACTATAATAATGATGTTAGTGTCGTAAGATACATACATTTGAACGTTCAAATTTGTTCCGATTGTGGTGACACTTTATTGGGTTTACTGATTTCATTTTCAAACTATTGTGAAATAAAAGGTACCGTATTTTCGGGACTATAAGGGGCACCCAATTATAACCCGCATTTTCACAAACACCGCTTTGCGAAAGATATGTAAGGCTCGTCGAACTATTAGGCAGAAAACTATATTAGGGAATCTGGTTTTACAACTAAAATGAATCGATTCATTTGTAAATGGTTACCATATGTAGGAGCTCTTTTTCTTTCCTCTCGTCTTTATCTCTCTGTTTTTTTCTCTGTCTCTCTTGCTTTTCTCTCTGGTTCTCTCTCTGTTTCACTTTGTCTCTTTCTCTTGCTGTCTCTTTTTTCTCTCATTTATTTCTTAATTTTTCTCTGTCTTGTCGTCTCTATTTTAGAACGTAGAGATGATGGACAAGAGTGGAACAGTGTGGCAGGTAAGTCAGTTGTTGTTTGCAGATGACACAGCGCTTGTGGCTGATTCTGAGGAAACATTGAGAAGGTTGGTAACGGAGTTTGGAAGAGTATGTGATAGGCATAAGTTATGTGTCAATGTTGGGAAGAGTAAAGTGATGAAGTGTTCACGTGATGGAGTGGGCATGACATTAGAAATCAGGTTTCATGGATGGGTGCTGGAAGAAGTCGAAAGCTTTAGGTACTTGGGTTGTGATGTGGCTGCAGTCGGTGGAATGGAGTGCGAGGTATTGCACAGAGTGAATCAAGGAAGCAAGGTTTTGGGTGCTCTGGGGAGAGTGATGAGCAACAAGAGTATGGTATGAGTATGGATGTTAAGAGGGGACTGTATGAGAGTGTGATTGTGCCGACTGTGTTGTATGGTGCAGAGACTTGGAGCCTGAACGCAGATTTAAGAAGGAAGTTGAATATTTTTGAGATGAAGTGTTTGAGGACTATGTTAGGAGTGACAAGATTGGATAGGTTGAGAAATGAAATTGTGAAAGACAGAACTGGAGTAGTCGTGGAACTGAGCAAGCGTGTGGATGAGAGAGTACTCGGTTGGTTTGGACACGTGGAGAGGATGGATGAGGAGCGAATGTTGAAGAGGATCTACAGAGCAGAAGTCAATGGAAGACTTCCAAGAGGAAGGCCGCGATTGACGTGGATGGATGGCGTTATGAGTGCACTGCAGGAAAGAGGTCTAAATATAATGGAAGCTAGAGCTCTTGTTGGTGATAGAAAGGAGTGGAGAGGTGTTGTGAAAGGATAGTGGGATTGTGGACGCGTTCTTAAGGATGGGCTGGGCACCCGTATGATGCGGCAGGGGTAAACCAGTGAAAGCTGTGGGGCCCTGCTGTTGAACAAGAGTGTGTTGTGTCACCCTGACCCGAGTGTCATGGCCGCTTTCTGGTGTCCCGTTTCATCTGGAGGGACGAAAGCATGACCAACTTAGGTATCGAGGTGCCTAACTTGTTTGGGTGTTAGGGCAATTGGGTTGGCCATGGTCCCAAAATGTTTGTGTGTTTTGTTTGCTATTTTTTCCCGCCCTTTTTTTCTTTGTTATTGTTGTGTTTGTCTTGCTGTCGGTCACCCCTCTTGAGGGATATGACCAAGGTAGATAGATAGATAGTCTTCTCTATTTTCCTCTCCTCTCTCCATTTTTCTGTTTCTCTCAGTTTTTCTTTTGCACCTCTCACTTTTATCTCTCGTTCTCTCTCTGTCTTTTTTCTTTCTCTCATTTATTTCTTAATTTCTCTCTCAGCCTCGTCCTCTCTATTTCCCTCTTCTCTTTCCCTTTATTTTTCTGTTCTCTCCCCGTCTCTCTTTTGTACCTCTCTTTTTGATAATCTTGGTCTCTTTCCCTTTGTCTCTCTTTTCTCTCTCATTCTTTTCTAAATTTCTCTCTGTCTCTCCCTCCATAATCATCTCTTCTCTTTCTATCTCTCTCTCTTATTCCGTTTTTCTCTCTGTCTCTTTTGAAGATCTTTTTACTGTCATTCTCTGTTTTTGTTTCTCTGTCTCTTTTCTCTCTCATTCCTTTCTTAATTTATTTCTGTCGCTCCGTGTCTATTTCGGTCTCTTGTTTTTTCTTCTCGTTCTCTCCTTTCTCTCCACTTCTTTACCTCTCTCTCCATTTGTTTTATCTCTCCCACATTTTTTATGCATTCCTGCTTTCTTTCTTTCTTTCACGCTCCTTCTTTCTCCCTTCCTCTTATTCATGGCTCTCTTTCTTTCGTTCTCCCTAAAGTCCGGCCCGGGAGAATGTTTTCTCTACCGTGTGGCCCCAATATCAAATGAGTTTCACACCCCCAGCTAAGAGAAAACGTTCAATACGAATAATTTAATTTCGTTTGATGGTAGGGTGATGTAGGGCAGTTAGTAAAAGCTCCACCGGGGGGAGCGCTATCACTGTCTATTGTTTTGGGTACTAATGTATAGGTTTTTGTCCATGTATTAGGCGCGTCGATATTTGGAATGATAGTATCGATCTGATCCGAGTAATTACACTGTAGTATTGAGCAATATCGATACTTTTTTGCTTGTAGACGTAAACTCAGCATAAAGATTTTAGGCAATAAAAAGTATATTCTATAAATAGGTACAATGCAAACTTTATCAGTATGAAAAATATTAATATCGCTATTATAACATTCCGTAGTCAAATATTTTGAAAATACCATCAGAAAGTGAAAATAGTGTAAGACATGCAATTTGAAAACCTTTTGTAGTATTGCAAATAAAATACTTCTACAACTACTGATCAGAAAAAAAGGTAACAGAGTCGCTCAAAAATCAATAATGTAACGAAAATACAAATACAGTACAACAATGTCAACAATACAACTAAAACCCCTATTAGGGCCTTGTTCCATCCAGGACCGTCCAGTGAATGTAACCGTGTAAAATTTTTACTCGAAAACACGCTAATGCCGACAGATGAAATTAAAAAAAAAAAAGTCTGCATACAAGCATTCCTGTATCTTTTAACAATTCTTGCCGTAATCAATTTGTTTCGCTCCATAACTCCTCTTTAAAAATAAACAGACCTGTCAGACTATATCCGATATGGCGGTTAGCCACCGACTTTTAGTATGACACCACTGTCGGCCAATTGCAAGTTTGTGTTCACGGTCCACAGCCCGCATTAGCCTATAGAGGCCTGTATTGATAAACAGATATCGCCTCATTTAGCTTTGAATAATTTCAGCCAGTAGTAACGGAATCAAATCAATATTGACACATTGGTTAGCCAATGAAATCTGAAATGAACAATACGCAGATATAAACTGTGTTCTCAAATTAAACCCCAGAATCAACGTGCGCAATGCCACTCGAGACTTGATTTTCGTGCACGATTGACTAACTTCTGGAAAAAGAAGTCAAACATTTACAACTGTTTGAAAACGTCTAAAAAAAGGGCCGAAGTAAAATACAAAGTTGCAAAACTTTAAGCGCTGTAAACTGGTCGTCTCCAAATGGCCACATTTAGAAACAACTAGACCTTTATTAAATGGTAAATGCATTTATATAGCGCTTTTCAAGTCAATGAAGACCTCCCAATGTGCTTCACACTTACCCATTCACACACACGCTAACAGCCATGCAAGGCGCCTACCTGCTTATTGGGGCCATTAGGGATTCAGTGTCTTGCCCAAGGACACTTTGACATATAACAAGGAGGAGCCTGGAATCGAATCTGTGACCTCTTGATCCCAAAATGAGTGCTCTACCTCCTGAGCTAATGCCACCCCTAGCAAACAAACTAGCCTAACGACAGAGACGAAACTACACATATTAACAAACAACCTTATAACCCAAAGCAAACTATGTTCTCAAATTAAACCCCAGAATCAACGTGCACAATGGCACTCGAGACTTGTTTTACGCGCACAACTCTTACGCACAATCGTTGACTGACTTCTGGAAAAAAGAAGTCAACCATTTACAACTATTTTAAAATGTCTAAAAAAAAAAGTAAAATACAAAGTTGCAAAACTGCTGTAAACTGGTCGTCTCCAAATGGCCACTTTTAGAAACTACTAGACCTTTATTAGCAAAAAATGTGTTAAATACAATGTTTGTTTTTTCAGATGGTGATCAAATTTGACCTGGGACCAGTTTTAAGCTATTTTCTCACCTGTTTTCTATGTTATACTCTTTAGCTGGCATTTAATTGCCACATAAATTCAGGCCTTCTATTTCTGTGTGTTCCGACTGAGACTAATCAATGTTAGTTGCACTTGCAGTGATTATTTCAGTTTAGGACACAATTTCAGTGTGTCACCTTTCAAAAAAGACCCAAAACGTCCATTTTATCCAAAGGCGTCAAGAACGGCATCCATTTTATTATGGGCATTTTAGGCGAATTTGACTAAAATGTTCGTCGGTGAGTATTTACGGTAATTTATAACTAGATAGTTACTTAATAGATAGTGCATTATTTTTATGTGTTAGTAATACGGGGGAAGAATTACTTTTAAGATAGGGTAAATGTAACTGTAGCTAATTACTTTTTACCTTTTAGCAACGCTAGGCCTCCATGCGTGTTGAGCGGGAAAGGGTGGGTTGAAGCGTAGGGGGTGGAAAGGGCGTGGTTATTCCTTAGTGACGCCCGCCTTCCCCTCATCCGATTGGCTCCCAGGCCAAAGCGCTGAGAAGTCGACGCGGCTGTCAATCAAACGCGACGTCCTCTGTTGGGGTTTGCGAAGACACCTCAGTCGCTCGCTTGGCCTTGTGGACTGAGGACGGGGACATAGCTCGGATCAAAACAGTCCACCCGTGTAAATATTTTGCGTGGATTATATGCAAATATCATTATTATCATCAGCAGAAGAAGCGCGCCACGGCTGGGTTTATTTTATTTTATTTGCGCGCACTCGTTTTCCGCCCGGTGCAGCGTGACTGACCCACGCATGAGATATATTCCTTTTTTGGGGAGGAAAACGGTTCTTGTGTTAGGTTTATTTTTTTTATTTTCATGAGTATCCTTTTTTTTATTGTTGCATGTCAGAAGAGGAGGATTTACGGTTCGCCGGCCCTGCGGCTGTTTGTGTGCCCCCCTCCCCTCCATTCCCTGCCCGGGACTAATTAATCGGAGGCATGTGGACTCACGGCGGGATTAGACATCTCTGCCTCGCGGCGTGCCTTCTGTTGACGTTGTGGGCCAAGGTAAGAAACAACCGCTTTTTCTGCTTTGCGATTTCAATATAAAGCATAAGGTACAGCGTCGGTGCATGCAAACCTAAAACGAGGGGGGAATAAAGCCTTCTCCGAAACTAATTATCTGCCGATAAATCGAAAATGAAGGCGTGACGTACTTTGCATTTAAAAAGACGAATCCGTAAAGCAAGTTTTGCAAATGTCATCTACTTGTTTTAGAGTTTATCGACGCCAGGATTTACAATCGTCTCTATTAACTCCCTCCCTAACCTTTCCTTGCTACCAATTAACACGAGGGCTGATATAAACAACCCCCTCCCTCCACACGCGCAGGCACCTCAGTCCCAATTTTGGAGCTTATAAATTAGTAATTGGTTAATTAGTTAAGGCGGCAACTAACATCTAATTAAAGTGAGTGTAGTGATCATCGGGGGCGGTTTTAGGTTTTGTTTTGGGGGGTGCTGAGCACCCAGAGTGTCTGACTTGTTTAAAAAAATGTTTTCAAGTCAAGTCGTGTTTATTTGAGACGCCTTTAATCACAAGGAGTCTCGAATGGCTGCACCGACCACAGGCTATTGCAAACTACAGACAATTATGACACCATCCCCTGATCTAAAACCGACATGAGAGCAAGGAAAAACTCAAAAACCTCCGTCAAAGTAAGTCAAGTTTATTTGTGACTCCCTTAATCCCAAGGCGTCTCGAATGGCTGCACCTACAACAGGCTATTACAAACTACAAACTCTTATGACACCATTCCCTGATCTAAAACAGACATGAGGGAAAGGAAAAACTCAAAAACATCAGTCAAGCCGGTTCAAGTCATGTTTATATGTCTAACCCGTAATCACAAGGAGTCTCAAAAGGCTGAACAGATCACAGACTATAATCACACCATCCTCTGATCTAAAACCTACATGAGGGCAAAGAAAAAGTCAAAAACCTCAGCCTTTCACTTAAAGCCCCAGTGTGTAATATTTGACTACTAGGGGGCACCGTTTTCTAATGCGAGCGAAAACCAGTTCCAAATGATTACTGCGTAGTAGCTAGATGCCGGAAAAACATGGCTACTAGGTAGAAATTCCACTATGACAAAGAAATACACATTTCTCCACCTTTATTTTTTTTAAACAAAAATAACATTCTGAGGCAGCACGGCGGCACAGTGGTTAGCACGTTTGCGCCACAGATCTGTGAATGAGCAAGCGAGTTGTCTGTTCCTGTGTGCCCTGCGATTGGCTGGCAACCAATTCAGGGTGTCCCCTGCCCACTGCCCGATGATTGCTGGGATGGGCTCCAGCACCCCGCGACCCTAATGAGGATAAGCTGTGCAGCTAATGAGATGAGATAAAATTTTGAGTTTTCACTTGCCTGCATGATGTTTTAAGATCGGGGGATGATGTCATTGTAACCTGTCTAGTCCTTTGAGATATTTTGTGATTAAGAGCATCACAAAAAAATGGGACTTGCACTGAGCAGAAACAGTATTACTACGCCATTTTTTTTTCATTTATTTATAAAAAAGTAAAACTAGGACTAATATCAGGTGATGATAACAAAGTCATGGTATTGGATGCTATGATAGTTATTCAGCATAACCATTGTGTAAGATACTCTCATTGTAACACACCTGAGCCTCTACAGCAGGGGTCGGGAACCTTTTTGACTCAAGGAGCCATAAAAGCAAAAAATATTAATTTTATTTTGGGAAAGAGCCACACCATATATTATGAGACAAATTTACTAAATTGCTAAACCGGCGCCCCAGACAAAAGCTTAGTCTTCAGCACATTTATTTTTGATGATTTGATAAAAATTATGAAAAGAGAATAATGCCAGAGCCCCTGTCCCAAATTCAACAAACAGACCACTTTAAACTTGTCTCTTTCTTGCAATTACTCAAGATCGGTTAAACTCCTTTTGACCCTTTTTTTCATACATATTGGTTTCAAAACCAGATCCAAGCATTTATTTTGTAAAAACGTCACAACATTCTGAGAATAGGGAGCCTTATGTGCTTACCTTTGGCGAGAGATGGGAGGGAATGCTTGTACTTTTTGCATAGCTCCACCCATCCCTCCCACTCACCCAATCAAATGACTAAGTTCTCTTCCGGTGTTTTGGTGTATTTACAGTTCTGTGGATTCATCATAAGGTATCTGAACACTGAACACAGATTATGTAGTGAACTTTTAAATAAAGGATTCTTTAGTATTGTACAGCCAAAACGAGTTTTTTTCCCCCCTTTTTTTTTGTGTGACACCTTGACTGTAAATTGTAGTGAAAAACGTGCCCTATATATACTGCGAAGTGTTACCTTAAAAATTAGCTTTGGTTTGGCTTTACGTGTACCTGAATAGGATAGACTATTCCGGTTTTGAACAAGATGGAGAAATTTTGCATGCAATCAAATTGGTCTCTGAGCCACAGATACTCATAGAAAGAGCCATATATGGCTCGCGAGCCATAGGTTCCCGACCCCTGCTCTACAGTGTTCCGAAAGAGGAACAAGGTGAGCGGTGCTACGGAGAAAATAGACAGAACCATTTCAAGGCAGTGGAGTATTTCCCTACGCTGCGTTGTTCACACTTTTTGTTACTAATTAGCGCAAATGGCACCCAGTTTGATTTGCATGTTTAAAATAACAACTTATTATATTTTTGCTTTGTTTTCACTATGTTATTACCAGGTTAATTCTTGGAAGTGGGGTTAAATAGTCCGTCAACCAGTAAAAATACAATGACCCAGCACTGGTTAGCTGTTTTCAGAATAGATCCACAGGCACCTCCGCGTTCTCCAGGGGGCATTCTGGTGCCCATGGGCACCGCGTGAGAGACCCGTGGCCTAAGTTCTAATAATGGCGCAATGTAATGAAGTGCAATAACATTAATCCGCAACAAAAATCCCCAAATAAGATGCTATGCATCTAGTTTGTGCAGTAACATTTAGGAGTAAAAAAATATTGGTTTTGTACTCCGTTATGGTGGTAATAATATCCCTGAGAATGACTTCTTTACCCTGGATCGCCAAGTTTAATCTTGTTGCATACATCCATCCCTTACCTGCTCCGCTTATCCTCAGTAGGGTCGCGGGGGTGCTGGAGCCCATCCCAGCTATCTTCGGGCAGTGGACAGGGGACACCCTCAACTGCTTGCCAGATGGTCGCTGACAGACAACTCACTCGCTCATTCACACCTAGGGACAATTTGGACCGGCCAATTAACCTAACTTTCATGTTTTTGGAATGTGGGAGGAAACCGGAGTGCCCGGAGAAAACCCACGCATGCACGGGGAGAACATGCAAACTCCACACAGGAAGGTTCGATCTCATGACCTCAGAACTCTGCCGCTCTAACCACTCATCCGCTGTGTCGTTGCATACAGAGCTTCATGAAGTTGATATCAATTCCATCTTAATAATATAAAATATTTTGATTGTTGTTATAAATCCATAAATGAACCTCCGCCCAGTTTTTAGGAACAGGCAAATAAATTCAAATAAAATAACGTTTCGTATCCCTGCAAACCAAGAACAGGCTCTTTAACAGCAGTTAAATGAAATGAATATGATGTGGATTTTGTGAAGTACATTCAGTGGGCCACTGCAAAGGTCTCCTTTATACGGGGTTCGTACGGGTGCTTGAAATCCGGGAAAATGCTCGAATTAGAATTGCCTTTATTGTCATTTTCAATGGTCAACCCGGTCACTGCGGAGGATGTCAACGGGTAATCGTTTCCACTCTGCGGCTCGAATCGCCTTCTTGTTCCGTGTTGGAACAAGTGTCTCCCCAGTCAAGAGCATTTGGACTGAGGGCCCACACTGCAGTGACCAAACCTCTCATAGCCCAAAAAGTTAAAAGCTAGACTGAGCTTTGCGCAGGAGCATATTTTGTGGACAGAGAAATGGTCCAGCGTTCACTTTAAACGATGAAAGCAAATTTAATTTATTTGGATCCAATAGGAAGCATTATGTTCTGGAACACATTAGAGAAAAAATTAACCCAAAGTGTGTAGAAAAAAAAGTCAGTGAAAGGTGGAGGAGGAAGTGTCATGGTTTGGGGCCCGTTTTCTGCAGCAGGAAATCAAGTTAATCGGTCGGGTTCAGGCTGGCTCTGGCTTTTATACAGGTCGGGTAGGGCTGGAGTGAATGCAAATGTGTATTACAACCTGTATACAAATATTTGTTTTTGTGTGAAATACCTTCAGTCTTTTTGTGGAAATAAGGGTTGTAGGGCAAAGATATCGACAGAATAAAATATGATTTAACTGTGGAACAGTGAAAACGGTAATATTTGAAAATTTATATATTATTCAATTTTTACTTTCAGTACTTGAAGTAGTTTTGGGTTGTACTGGTTATTTTGTTTTTGGATAATAGATATTTTACTATCTCTGTTTTATACTGCACAATCTTTTCATTCAATACATTTGAGGTTATTTTGTCGGTTTTGGATGACAGCTTGTTCTGTGTGTGGACGGCTGATTTAAACTCCTTAACAGAAGATGGCGATAATTGACTGCAAATCTGGGTTGAAACACCATAGAAAAAGTCTAAAAAAGTTGGTTTACACGTTGATGATCATGGTGAAATGCAGATGCAGTGGAGAATATGAGATATGGATTTTATTGTATTGAACACAAACTATGTCTAATTTTACACCTAAATGTCGCTGTAATGTCCATCTCTATCTATCTCTCTCTCTATCCTTCTCTATCTCGGCGTATTTACCATATTTATTCGTGTATAACACGCACCCCTGAATTTTGATTAAAAATCTTCTTTTACTTTGTCTCAGCTCAAACTTAACATTTTAAAGAGGTAAACGTTGTTGAATATTCTCTAGAATGACTAAAATTATTTATCGACAATGTAAACTATCTAGATAGATAGATGTCTAGATACATCTATCCAGACATCTATCTAGACATCTATTTGGTGACCAGTCGCCTCTAAAATGAGTTGTTGCAGCCCTAATAAGGGTGCGAAGCAATTCTACGCACGGTGTGTAATCTTATGCAACGTTGTTGTTTCCAGGCCTCACAGTCGACAGGCTATTTCGAGGTGCAGCTGATCTCGGTGGAGAATATCAACGGGGAGCTAGCGAGCGGAGAATGTTGCGACGATCCCCGGGACCCCCGTTTTGAATTCCGTTGCGAGGTTGACCACTGCGACACGTACTTCAAGGTGTGCCTCAAGGAGTACCAACTGAATCTCCAAACCGCAGGGCCCTGCATCTACGGGGCCAGGTCCACGCAAGTTCTCGGTGGAAATATCTTGAATTTTCGCAAAGACGACAACACCGTCAGTGACGCGGGCAGGATTGTCATCCCTTTTCAATTTTCGTGGCCGGTAAGTAAGAGATTTTTTCGGTTGCAATTTGTGATGGGGGTTTACGTGGCCTTATCCGGTCGACTACATAATACTATTATAGAAATACTGCAAAATTACTACATAGCTAAATATCAAATGTTGTGCTTAATGCGGGAACCTAATCAGTTTGCTTTAAATCTGAAAAGCAAAAGGAAACGACACATATGTGCCACAACAATACTACTACAGTAATACTAAAGCACAAAATTACTACAGAAATACTACAACAAGAAAACTGTAAAATACTACGAGAGAAATACAACTAGATTAATACTGCAGAATACTACTAATGCGGCAAAAATTCCAAGATAGAAATACTACTGCAGAAATAATACAAAATTACAACTAGAGTAATACTAAAAAAAACTACAGAAATACTACAACAAGAAAAATACAAAATACTATGAGAGAAATACAACTCGATTAATACTTGAGAAAAACTGCAGAAATACTACTAATGTTACAAAAATTCTACGACAGAAATACTACTGCAGAAATACTACGAAAATACATCTAGAGTAATGCTAAAAAAACTACAGAAATACTGCAAAATTACTACATAACTAAATATCAAATGCACAAAAATACTACTGAAATACTACAAAATACTACGAGAGAAATACAACTAAATTAATACTTGAGAAAAACTGCAGAAATACTACTAATGCGACAAAAATTCTAAGTCAGAAATACTACTGCAGAAATACTATGAAATTACAACTAGAGTGATACTAAAAAAAACTACAGAAATACTATGACAAGAAAACTACAAAATACCACGAAATACAACTAGATTGATACTTGAGAAAAACTGCAGAAACACTACTAATGCGACAAAAATTCTACAACAGAAATACTATTGCAGAAATACTACGAAAATACAACTAGAGTAATGCTAAAAAAAAAAAAACTACAGAAATACTGCAAAATTACTACATAACTAAATATCAAATGTTGTGCTTAATACGGGAACCTTATCAGTTTGCTTTAAATCTGAAAAGAAAAAGGAAATGGTGAAGATGTAATACTAAAATACAAAAATACTACAGAAATACTCCAACATCAGAACTCTAAAATACTATGAGAGAAATACAACTACGGAAATACGACTAGATTAATACTTGAAAAATACTGCAGAAATACTACTAAAATACTACTACAATAATGTTACAAAAATTATAAGACAGAAATACTACTGCAGAAATACTACGAAAATACAACTACAGTAATACAAACAAACTACAGAAATACTGCAAATATACTTCAAAGCTAAATATCCAATTTTGTGCTAGAAAGGGGGACCATATCAGTTTGCTCTAAATCTGAAAAGAAAAAGGAAATGGTGCAGATGTAATAATAAAATACAAAAATACTACAGAAATGCTACAACAGCAGAACTACGAAAATACTATAAGATAATTACAACGACAGAAATACAACTAGATTAAAAATAATCAACACTGCACTGATTTCCTCTGGCTCCATATTTCTCCACACACTCAAAATAAATTAAACAAAAAGTACAATTCAAATTTCAAAGTTCTTTTCTGATTAGCCTATTAATATGTAGCGTTTTGGATTACATTCAACATATACTGTATATGTATTATTTGACCTCTAGATGTCGCTGTATCGCGGTGTGCAACTAAAAACGAGTGCGACAAAGCACAAAGAAGAATACAAACTACGGAGACTCAAAGTGACCAATTCTTATCAGTCGGCTAGCTGGGTTGCCTACTGTGCTCATTGTCCCCCCCCAGCTGGATTTTTGTTTGTTGCCGGAATGGTTCATTGTTGTTGGCTCCCTGTTATCCCGGCTGCCTACTGCATGGTTTTTGTCGGCCAGCCTCCCGTTTTTCAGCCGTTTTAAGCAGCCGACGAGGCTGCCGTGTCTCGGTTTAGCCCCTGTTAGCTCTCTGTGTGTTACTTTTACCAGTTCGCCCCATTTTAGCTGATCGCCATTGCTGCACCCACCTGTGACACAACACCTTGGCATTCTCCACAGAATCGACAAAAACTTTGTTTAAAACACTCAAAACTTTTTCGACTAGAAGTAAACCAGTATGGTGACTGTCTTGCTCGGGTGCTGGTGTTCCTCACATGATGTCACAGCTCAGAGTGTCTTCAAAATGCATTATCTCAGAACATATTGGAATACACTGATGAAAAGTACTATTTTCTTGCATTTTGTATGTTTTAGAATTTTGGTATCCCTTTATAACTCCTCCGTAGTAAAAAAATGGCAGAAGAAAAGCCTTCCGACCATTTTCTCAACCGCATCAAGCTTTCTTATTCCACTTTCGCTTCAAAAGAAACAGCTCTATTTTGTATGTTTAAGTTTTTTAGAAGTATGTTTAAGGCTTGTATACGTATCTTGTATTGTTTTGTACTGAAAAATAAACATTTCAATCAATAATATGCTATTTAAAGATAAAGTTTAACTTACTTTTGGAAGTTGGGCTTCAAGAGTTAGGCGACTTCATCCTCCGTGGTAAAAAGTGGCTGAAAAAAAAAGCGATACAACCATTTTCTCAACCGCATCAAGCTTTTTGATTCCAGTTTCATTTAAAAGAAAAAAACGGTTCGCCTCTTCTTTACACTTTACATCAACCATATCAAATGGATGCACAAGATATTAAACAATAAAACGTCAAAGTTCTTAGCGCGCTTGAGATAAAGTATAGTATGTTTACACAACTATGAAGAGGAAGCCGGATTTCTTCTTCGAGGTGGATGCTGGGTGACCTCTCACAGCGCCACACGTCGATAGTGGCGGAAAGAGGCACTACAGTAATGTCCCCTACTCGGAAAAAGGTGCACACAATACAAAATCTTAAAACTTAAAACAATGTCCGGATATTATTCGACATTCCGAAAAAAATGTTCCTATCTACCGTTTTTCTTAAGTTGAACGATCGTAAGTATGTTTTAGAATTTGGGTATCCCTTTAAAATTCATGTTTGCCTAACACTTCTTGACCAAACCGCAGCAACATTTTTCTTATCACTGTTTTTTGGAGTATCCGTAGCAGCAAGTAATATTTGTTACCACTATAAGGTGCTAAATAATGCACGCTGTCCCTTCAAAGGGAGAACAGTATTTTTACTTGAAGTTGTTTTTGTTTTGCTGGTCATTTTGTTGTTGTTTATTGTTTGTTTTTTAAAATATGATATATTTTTTTAAAATTTGGGTCACAGCTAGTAAGTAGGGAGAAATTTGGGGTCCTGAAGTCATACCCTGTTGAGAAAACCACTGCTCTAGAACAGGGTAACCTGAACCGGACCCCACCCGCGCTGCAATTTCCACCCTGATGCAGAAACGGTTTTGACAAGCAAGCGGAGGCCAGCCCCGTGTGGTGCATTGTGGTCCCCCGAGTTGGTGCTTTTGTTTTCTGGGCTCAATTCCCTGACCTAGTCTGGTGCGCTTCTCCAGTCCTCAACAGACGATAATAACTTGTGAGTGGGCCTCACTTTGGAGTTTCCTCCCCTGCTGTGGGTGCCAGGTGGCCCCTTCAAGGAAACTAAGCCGGTCCCACTGTAAAAGGTCGAGGGATGACAATTTAGCCCGGCGAATTAGGTGTCCTCATTTGTCCTCGTTTGATTTATTCTCCGAACGGCTTACTTTGATTATAACGGTGCTGTTCGGGGGTTGGGGTGTTTGCCGCCTGTAGAATCGACGCTTTTTGATACATATATTGTTTGTATTACTGTATTTTGGACATACTTTTGTTTTATGGTAGTAATAAATACAGTTATTGTAATAGTGGCTGAGCATCTACACCTGTATTTAACCTTCTCCCTCCAGACAAATTTTTCAACTGATGGGATTCATAAAATATGATGTTCACAGACGCTCCCTTACTTATGAAACGAGATTGTTCGTAAGTTGCTTCAGCGCTATATTTAGTTTGTTAAAGGCTTGTTTAAGTAACCTGTATTGTTTTGTACTGAAATATAAACATTTCATAAAGTAATGCTCCATAAAGATGATTAAAGTTTAACTTACTTTTGGAAAATGGGCTTCAAGAGGTCCTCCTCCGTGGTAGTTTGGACGAAAAAAAAAAAAAATCAAACCATTTTCTCAACCGCATCAAGCTTTCTTATTCCACTTTCGTTTCAAAAGAAACGGCTCATCTCTTCCTTACACAATACACCAACCATATTAACGTGCTGGAGACACAGTATACAATGTTTACACACGAACTAGGAAGAGGAAGCCGGATTTCTTCTTTGGTGTGGAAGCACTACAGTACTGTCCTGTACTCTGAAAAAGGTGCACACAATACAAAATCTAACTTACAGCAATGTCCGTATATTTTTAGACATCCCGAAAAAAAATGTTCCTATCTACCGTTTTTCTTAAGTTGAATGGTCGTAAGTAGGGGAGCGTCTGTATTCCTTCCTGGCCTTTAAGGGACATTAATTAGCGTTTGCTAGTAAATTATATCTTCTTTCATTGATAACAACACTATTTAAATAGATAGATAGAGAGATACTTTACTCATCCTCGTAGGGAAATTCACACTTCCAGCAGTATCCTTGTGTTAAAAAATAAAATAATAATAAAATAAAATAAATAGAATACAGAAATACTCTATATCAACACGTTACATTGGGTATTTAAATAGTGCTACATAAGATACACACTGTAATAAAAATTGGGTAATATGCAAATGTGGGGGTGGGGTTTAATGTGGGCTTTATTCGCCCTGGTGGAGTTAAAGAGCTTCATGGCATGAGGAAGAAATGATTTGAATAATAAGCAAAAATACTTGAACGATGATAAAAAGATACATTTTAGAATATTTGTGAGTTAAGAAGTGTGTATTTTTATTAGACACTTTGAGGGAGCTGCCATGACTGTCCACCATCTTGCTGATACCCCCAAAACCAAAAACCTTTTAAAGGCTGGGCAGAAACAATGAGAAGAAAAATGGCCTGTTTTGATGACTTTGACACTCCGTAGTTTGTATTCCTTTCTTGGCACTACGCAATAATGTCCCTTTCAAATGTAATCCCTTCTAATGTAATGGGTTTGTTTCTTTAGAATTTTGCCAGTTGGAATTAAATTCAACTTTTTTTCTACTTTTCTAATTTTCTTTTTTCTTTTTAAAATTTCAGTTGGAGTGAATCAATTCACATTAAACGTAAGCGAGCCTTTGCCTTCCTTCACCTCCGACGGGATTTAGCACGAAGCGGTTCCCTTTTTTTTCCCATTTTGCACATTCGAAAGAAAGGAGAGGTTGTAAAGACGGGAGCTCTTTTGTCCTTCTGCGCCCACGATTTTTGTAGCCGCTAGCCAGATTTTAGCGCTTTACACGCTAACACTACGTAGCTAAATTCAGCAGTTCAGAAATCATCCAACACTTTAAACACGAAAAACAGTTGGTTCATTTCTTTTTAACGTGCAAAAAAATCAAATTTTCCTTTATTACACCCAAGAATTTGAATCTTGAGCAAGTCCCTTACAAATAAGACCAGAATTCAAGGCCCTGCGGTAGGCTGAGTTCAATAGGTGCTTAGAATCCTTGAAAATGCTTGAATTTTAGGTTAATGTAAATGTTTAATGTTAACATTGAGTGTTTTCAAGGTTAGGAAAATGCTTTAATTTTGTGTAAAGTGCTTGAAAAATCTTGAAATTGTTGCCAAGGCCACATTTCTTGGCAGTCTGACTCCTTACACCACGCAATGAATGAAAACAAATGTTCAAAGTCTGTAAAAATGACGCTGACACGCCTGCTCTGGTGGCTTGTCAGGATGGTGTTGTCATATGAAGCATCACCGCCCCTTACTGGTCGCACTTAAGAGGACAGCTCCGTTTAGAAAACCGTCTTTTTGCTCAGCTCCTCATATTTCATTTTTTAAAGATGTATAATAAATAATCATTAAACATTATACACCAAATTATTTAGTAATTAGTAATTTTATATTTTTCAGTGGGGATCTCTGAGAAAAACATGAAATTTAAATTGAAATATTCACAGATCTACAAAATCCTTGATAATGCCAAAAAAACTAGGAAATATTAAATCTTCAGTGCTATGAATAAATGATAAAATGCAAAAAATATACACTATTTACAATTCTGTTTCAACCAATTTAGACACAGAATCTCTGAAAAAAACACAAAAAAATATCAAATAAGTAAAGCAAAATGATGTATTTTAAATGCACACTCATGACAAATCTTCTAATGGTACTGGAGAAATAAGAAAATTCGCTTTGATGGTCCTTAAAAAGTGCTTGAATTTGGCCATGAATAAGTCGTCCGAACCCTGTATACATAACCTGTATTGTTTTGTACTAAAAAACAAACATTTCAGAAAAATAATATGCTCTATAAAGATAAATAAAGTTAAGTTTAACTTACTTTTGGAAGATCAGCTTCAAGAGCTCGGTGACTTCTTCCTCCGTGGTCAAAAGTGGCTGAAAAAAAAACATTTTCTCAACCGCAACAGGCTTTCTTATTCCACTTTCGCTTCTTCTTTACACTTTACACCAACCATATCGAATGGATGGAAGAGATATGAAACGATAAAAACGTCAATGTTCTCAGCGCACTGGAGATACAGTATAGTATGTTTACACACGAACTAGGAAGAGGAAGTCGGATTTCTTCTTTGGGGTGGATGCTGGGTGAGCTCCCACAGCGCCACACGCTGGTAGTGGCGGAAAGAAGCACTAAATTAATCTACTCTACTCTTGTCTGTCTCTATCTATATCTACCCTGGTTACATCCCTCGAGATGGGAGACCGACAGCAAGACAAACACATACAAAAACAAAGAAAATCCCCCCCCAAAAAGGGGGAAAAGTAGCAAAAATGCACACAAACAGTTTTTGGACCATGGCCAACCCAAATGCCCAAACACCCAAACAAGTTATTCACCTCAGCACCCAAGTTGGTCATGCTTTCGTCCCTCCATATGAAACGGGACACAAGAAAGCGGCCATGTCACTCGGGTCAGGGTGACACAACACACTCTTCTATTCAAAAGCAGGGCCCGACAGCTTTCACTGGTTTACCCCTGCCGCATCATACAGGTGCCCTGCCCATCCCTTAGAACGCGTGTAAACATCCCACTATCCTTTTGTAATCCCTTTAAAAATACACTGTAGGCCGAAATATTTGTATTATACATTACAAGAGGCTCACCTAGAGGGAGCTGAGGCGATTGTCTGCCATCTTGCTGCTGCAGGTACCCCAGAAAATTCCAACTTTGTCAAAGGTTGGGGGAAAGAATGATGCAGTTTGGTTACCTCGTTTGTATTCCCCCTTGTGCTTTGTAGCACTCATTTTTGGTTTTGCCACACAATACAGCGACATCTAGTGGTCAAATATTACACAGCATCCCTATGACTTGACAGTTTTTCTCAGTATCAAGTGAAGAAGAGACTACGCTGCTCGGTAATCGCACTAAAAACCTGGGAAATGTTACCTGATGGGGTTGCTACTCACTCATAATGACAGTGCGGACAACAATTTCAGGGACATGCACAGGCTTGTTTGGGAGGATTATGAAACGTGATCAAAATCTTACATTTTCTCTGAAAACATCAGAGACTCTCAGATGAGGACACCAAATGACACTGTCACATTTTAGTGACCGATTGAGTGAGGCGGAATTCCTATCCTTTCGACACTTTTTGTTATTATTATCTCATCTCATCTCATTTGCTGCGCCGCTTATCCTCAGTAGGGTCGCGGGGGTGCTGGAGCCCATCCCAGCAATCATCGGGCAGTGGGCAGGGGACACCCTGAACTGGTTGCCAGCCAATCGCAGGGCACACGGGGACAGACAACTCACTCGCTCAGTCACACCTAGGGACAATTTGGACCGGCCAATTCACCTGAAATGCATGTCTTTGGAATGTGGGAGGAAACCGGAGTGCCCGGAGGAAACCCACGCAAGCACGGGGAGAACATACAAACTCCGCACAGTAAGGCAGGGAGCTGGATTTGAACCCACGCAGGAGGTTCCCACGACCTCAGAACTGTGCCGCACATGCGCTAACCACTGCGGCGTGTTATTATTGTATTTCTTTTTAATCAGTTTAACTTCTTATATTTTACTGTATACAACTTGACTTTTCTTTCATTCTTTTGTGGTTTGTTCCGTAGGTTTTTTTTCTATTTTTATACATCAGTGTTTCCTCATTTGGGGGTACCACACTGGTCGGGTGTGGTTCAATGGCTGAAAATCTTAAGACCGTCTGCTGCCATCTCTATCAGTGTGGATAGTCTGTGCTTCGTCATTATCATATTTGATCTCTGTCAGTACTTATTTTGTTGTATTTTAACCATAGTGTGTGGGCGTTTAGGGTTGTTTGAGGCGGTACTGTGGATTTTACTGTCTTGGTGTGTGCTGGAAGCTTTTATACAGCACTTTGAGTGGCCATTTTTTTGCTCTACATCTAAATTTGTTTCGATTTGAAGCGTATCGAAAGCGATGTGCGCAGACCTGCTCGAGAATGTCCGGACCGGAGCGAGCCCGAACTGTGTATTTTAATCTTTAATTTTTGTCATTTTCTTTTATGTATACATGTATATAGTTTTTTTAGTTTCTATTTTTACGCTGGCATCTGTGTGGACAGCAAAGTAAGAATTTCATATAGCTTGTATTTTTATCTTTTATTTCGTAATATTCTTTTATGTACCGTATTTTCCGCACTATAAGGCGCACCTAAAAACCTTTATTTTTTTTCAAAAGCTGACCATGGGCCTTATAATACACTGCGCCTTATATAAGGATCAATAATTAGTCGCAAAGTCTTGCAACTAATGCAAGCAGCCGCCGACTAGATTTTCCCCCGAATGCGAAGTAGTCCGCGGTGTATGCTGGGATTTATATACCGGCGTTTCATTGGCTAGCCAATGTGTCAATCATCATTTGAATCGATCATTATTGGCTAAAGTTATTCGGAGGTAAAGGGGGCGGATCCTTTTTATCATTTACAGGCTTGCATAGGCTAAAGGGGCAAAACAAAGCCTGCAATTGGCCGAAAAAGATGAATGTGAATAGCATGTTGGGTAGAACTACGGCTTAGAGAAATCAGTATTTTACTATTCTGTACTGTATTTGTAAATATTTTACTCTCCTGGATTTACTACACTCACGGATATAAGAGGACCATGGTTGCACATTATTATTGAACACAACGACTTCGGTGAGCTACTCCGGCTATATATTTTCCCAGTATCTTGTTTCAGACTGATCTTGATGTTTCTGTGATATCTATTTTTAAATTAAACTCAATTCCAAGTGTTTATTGTCATATGCACAGTAAAGTTGCGAGCGAAAAAGAAAATAGAAACTAAGGAATGGTTGGCATTTCTCGAATCCCAAGACTAACCTTCCGAATGATATTTGGAACGATGCATTTGAGTGACATCGTACAGACACTGTTTCCGTACATTTTTAAAACACGTATTTGCTTCTTTGCAAGCTTTCGGAATGTTAAGGGGGTAATAAGTTTGACTGAACTACCTGACTGTTTTGTCGACGTTCCCATTGTAGCGCCTTATAATCCGGTGCGCCTTATGTATAGAAAATATGGGACCAAAAACTATATTTTGGAGGTGCGCCTTATAGTGCGGAAAATACGGTATATACTTTCCGAGTTTCTACTTTTACGCTGGCAACTGTGTGGACAGCAAAGTAAGAATGTCATTCATTGCACATTTTAATCTTCGTAATATTATTTCATGTATACATGCATATAGTTTTTTAGTTTCTGTTTTTAAGCTGGCAACTGTGTAGACAGCAAAGTAAGAATTTTATTTATCGTGTATTTTTATCTTTTAATATTGTAGTATTCTTTTATATATGTAGTTTCCTAGTTACTATTTTGACGCTGGCAATTGTGTGGACAGCAAAGTAAGATACTCATTATCGTGTATTTTTATCTTGAGATATTCATAATATTCTTCTATAGATTTATTTTCTTAGTTTCTATTTTTACGCTGGCAACAGAGTGGACAGCAAAGTAAGAAATGTAGTTATCTTGTATATTTATCTTTTTGATATAGTAATATTCTTTAATGTACATAGTTTCCTAGTTTTTATTTTGATGCTGGCAAATGTGTGGACAGCAAAGTAAGACTCGTATTTATCTTGTGTTTTTATCTTTTACTTTCATAATATTATTTTATGTATTTAGTTTTTAAGTTTCTATTTTTACACTGGCAACAGAGCGGACAGCAAAGTAAGAATTTTATTTATCTTGTATTTTTATCTCTTAATATATTAATATTCTTTTATGTATATAGTTTCCTGGTTTCAATTTTTACGCTGGCAACTGTGTAGACAGCAAAGTAAGATATTCATCAATCGTGTATTTTTATCTTTTAATATTTATAATATTCTTTTATGTATATATGTATTTAGTTTCATAGTTTCTATTTTGACACTAGCAACTGTGTGGCCAGCAAAGTGAAAATTTCATTGTGCAGGGAATTGTGGTTCTTTACTGTGCATATGACAATAAATACTTTGAATTTGAATTGAATTAAAACTTCTGAGAAAGATGTTTTTTTCGGAGGGTTCGTTTTAAAGGGACCAAAATGTGATAAAAATACCAAATTAATACAAACATTTATTTAAAATTGGCAGCACGGTGGATGGGTGGTTAGCACGAAGCCCCACGGTGCAGAGGTTCAGGGTTCAAGTCCAGCTACAGCAGCCTCCCCTTGTGGAGTTTGCATGTTCTCCCTGTGCCCGCGTGGGTTTCCTCCGGGCACTCTGGTTTCCTCCCACATTCCAAAAATATGCATATCAGGTTAATTGGCCTGACCAAATTGTCACTAGGTGTGAAGGAGTGAGTTGTCTGTCTCTTGTGTGCCCCGCGACTGGCTGGCAACCAGTTCAGGGTGTCCCCTGCCTACTGCCAGAAGATAGCTGGGATGGGCTCCAGCACCCCCGCAGCCCTAATGAGGAAAAGCAGTGCAGATAATGGATGGTTGGTTATTTTGTTCCAGTTGTTTAGTCTCAGTCTCTAAGGACATCCTCTTGGGCTTAGTTTACATGTCACTATGTTTAAGTTCTCGCCAAAAACAAAACGAGCACAGGAATACATCGAAAATGCAACACGGGTATGAAAAATCGCAATTTTTGGAATTTTTTTATTTTTACAAAATCGTGGAGGCCTACTTCTTCACTCGTGTGCTTTTTTTCCCCATTTTCAGCGTCAAATCAACACAAACTAATCAACAAAAAAGTCTTTATTGAAAGAAAGAGGAAAGGCTCTGCCCACGATCCGGTGTTTGCTGGACGTGGGAAGCAAATCGCTCTCGGACTGTGATCGGAACACGGAAGTAGATCTTTCGTAGCGGGCGGTGGTGGTGTCAGGGACGGAAAAACTGGTCAGAAGCCGGGGCTGGGAGAGCAAAGCGTGGTCGGGGTCAGAAAGGAGTCGTAAGCCAGGACGGGAGAGCAGACGTGGTCGGGTCGTAACCGGAGACAAACAGGAGCAAAATTGGGACAGGCGGGAGTTAGGGTCGAAAAAGGCTTGCCTTGTATCCACAGAGGTTCACAGACGGACTGACAACCGGGGATTTCGAATGAAATCAGACTTTTACATGCGCCTTCTGGGTGTGAAAGTACGGTAGATGATGAGACAATGCATCGTAAGGCACAGTGTTTAAAATTCAGGGCGGGCTCGTTGTGTGGGATTTACGGTAAAGAGTTTGGCTCCGTCAAATGCATGCGGCGCCACTTCGGGGTCTCGAGTGCGGCCAGCCGCGGTTTTCTTCTTCAAGTGACGTCCCCTCGCAGTCAATTTTAGACGACTCGGTGAAATCTCATCCGACTGAGTGCCATTCCCCTTCTCTCTTCAATTGTACTCAAAAAAGGAACTGTTTTTTTTCACAGGATTGCGGTCACCATTGATTATACCGCTTGGCATCGGTAATTGCATGTTTGGGTCAGGAGTGGGCAAACTCTTGGAGTCCCAGGCAGCATTGGGTTAAAAAAATTGTCCGGAAGGTCTGCATTCATATGACGCCTTTCCAGGGCCGTAGCCCTGCAAACGCACGTAATGCGCACTGCGTGGGGCAGGGGTGGCGAATTCATTTGAACTCTGGGTGTGGTTGGCACACGATAGAACATACATTCTCTCGGGGACCGGACTAGTAGATTAGAAAGAAAGGAAAAGAGAGAGAAAGAAATAAGAGAAGTAGAGTGAGAGAAAAGTAGAGAGGGTGGGACAAAGAAAGAGAGAGATAGAGAGCGTGAGAAATAAACGAGAAATGGTGAGAGAGAGGGAAAGAGAGAAAGAACAAAATCCAAATAGAAAGAGCAAAAGAGAGGAGAGAAAAGAAGAGGGGAGAAGGGGAAGGCAAGAGAAAGAGAAAGAGAGAAAAGGTAAAGAGGAAGAGAGAGCAAAAGTAAGTAAAAAGACAAAGAGTAAGAGACAAAGAGGAACAAAGAAAAAGAGACAGAGTGAAAGAGAGAAACGGTGAGAGAGGGGTAAAGAAAGAAAAGAACATAATCCAAAAAGAAAGAGAAAGGGGGAGAAAGAGAGAAGGTGAAGGAAAGCAAGAAGAAGAGAGAGCAAAAGAAGGTTAAAAAAACACAGAAAGAGAAAAAGAGAGACTGAGAGAGAGTGAGAAAAAAAGAGGAAGAGAGCAAGAGAGAGAGAGAGAGAGAAAGAAACAAAGAAATACAAGTACAGCGTCTGTGAGAGGCACCTGGCTTTGGCAACATCAAGTGGACATATTTCAACTTGCAGCTCGTTTTTCTCCTGCGCTTCCCCCAGTATTGATGCCCCGGGCCAGGGGTGTCAAACGGGCGGGCCGGATGAGGCCCGCTAAGGGTTTGCTGTTGATCAGCTCGTAGCTCGCCTTTGTTGCATTTTCATTGGACTCGCAGCGTCTCGTGAAAATGCGCTGCTGTGCTGTTAAAACAGCTTTAAGTTGCTTCACCTTTTCACAGGGTTCGTTTCGAGTTAACTTGTCGTAGTCGGCATGTTTCGTCTGGCAGTGCCTCTTGATGTTATATTTTGGGTGAAAACACACTCTTAATTTCAACCTGTCCTTGAAGCGGTGGCCCTCAGTCAACTTTCCTTTTTTATTTTACAGTCCCTATGTTAGAATCAGGGTAGGCTGAAATTCTCACAGAAAGCCAAGGACAAGGTGGACGAAAGGCTACTGCCATCGTCTGGTGAAATAGTGATATGTATTTTTTTTTTTTTTATGGTACAAATTGATTTTATACTGCGGTCAACATTACTGGTGGGCCACACATTATTAATTTTATGAAATAAGTCGCAGACCAGTAAAGTTTGACCACGGACCGTAACTGGCCCCCGGGCTGAACTTTGGACATACCTAGTCTAGTCCACCTTATATTTGGAAAACATGGATATGACAAATTGCTATTTTTGGATCCGGTGCGCCATATAGTGTGGAAATAGGGTGCAGTGGTACCTCTACTTGCAAATTGATTCTGGAAGTAGCTTTGTAACTTGAAACATTTTGTAAGGTGAGGCGCCTTTAGAATGTAAATGCGCTAATCCGTTCCAAGCCCTGCAAAAGAATATCTCTTTTTAAAATAAATCATAAAAGAGCATTAGAACATGAATCAAATATATGTTAAAATTAGATTACTGCACAATAAATATAAAACAAATGGCACATGTAAGTAAATAAAGAATCAAGGAAATAATTAAAATATTAATTTAACTTTTAACTGGCCTCTGTTTACTGGTCCTCAGCAGTGCTTTTTTTACTCATGTTTCTTAAAAACTGATCCAATAACATCTGCTTTTTGCCGGGTTTTGACGATCCCTGGGAAATGCGCGAGGCAGACGTCATCATTGTGGACGAATTCCGAGACTTTTTGGAATAAATGTCTTTGATAAGGGGTGTTGAAATGTCTCTGAACTCCTCTTGCATGGCGGCGTGTTGCATCGTCTCCAATTCCGATCGTAGATATATTACGGCCATATTCTTTTGCGAGATCACACAAACGCTTCCCTTTTTCATACCTTTCTAATATTTCTTGCTTTGTTTCCATGGCCAGAGAAAGTCTCTTCCTCTTCTTCTCTCCTTCTCCACGTTTCTGCATCTTTTGTGGGGTCCTTTGTGAACGATAGCTCTTTGAGTGGGAAGGGGACACGAAGAGCATGTCGGGATTCGAGCATACGGGGTGCCAGGTAGAACTCTGGAAACGGCAAATGGTAGCGCGTGCTGTACTGTAGTTTTGACTATGTATCCTGAAACGCCTTTGTAAATAGAAACAAATATTCTGCCGTTCAGGTACTATGTAACCTGAAACTTTCGTACGTAGTGACATTTGTTTTAGGAATCAATCAAGTCACGTTTTACTTAAAATTACAATCAAGTGGAAAGGACAGCACCAATTGTGCTTCATCTCGGCACTTGAGAGTCAGAAAAGTCTCCAATAATTCATTCAGCTTTGGTGCGTACCGGTCTCGTGAACACCCTGCACCTGATAGCAGCTTGTCCAAAGCTGTTGCTAGGAAGCGGCTACATAGACCTATGGTAAACAATTACCTGCCTTCTCCCCATTTTTTTTTTCCGCATGTTAAGTCACTCACCTGTGGTTTAGCCTGCTTTGTATCAGTCTAGTAATTACGTCTTTGCCCGGGACTACTGAGGACCCCACAGCGGCGTTCCTTACCTTAAATCCGAGAGCTTCTGTTTACCTCTCCATCATAGTCCTGCGGAATTTTGAAAAGTCTTAAAAGGCTTCGAAATTCCTACTATAAAAATAAGGCCTTAATTGGCATTGAAGTACAATTTTCGAAAGTCTTAAAAACGGGAACACATTAATAAAATCTATATTTGCTTGAACTGAAAATATTAAGTAAGGTTTATCATTTGTCTTTTTTAATAGATCATTGATTTACTTTAGTGGCTACAGCGCATATCCAGAAAAACAAGACTATCAAAACGGTGATGTGGTTTCAGTCGGGCCTGTCAGAGGTGACGCATGTCTTTGGTCCACCCATAATGCACATAGTAAATTCGGACAGAGATGTTTTTCGCCATAACATCATTTTATTTTTCAATTACAGGTCTACTGGTGTTAAAAGTCCATGGAATTGCTTTAATTTTGAAGTTGTTTGAAAAGTGCTTGAGTTTTTGGGTGAAGTGCTTGTAATTGCTTGAAATTGTTCTGTTTCTCAGCACTCTAACTCGATAGACTACGCATTAAATCAAGAAAAACAAAACTTGAGAAGAATTTCTTCCTTGCTTTTGAGTTCATACGGGTGCTTGAAACCTTTGAAAGTGCTTGAATTTTAATGTTGTGATTTAAAGTATTGAAAAGTGCTTGAATTTGGGTGACGTGCTTGTAAATGCTTGAAATTGTTGCCATGTTCCCCCAACATGTCTGCTTTAAAATGACGCCGACACGGCTCTCTAGTGCTTTGCAATTTCATTTTTTCCCCTTGTGATCAACGGCAGCTGGCATTTGTTTGTATGGCATTGTCTTATAAGGCGCCGTCGCTTCCAAACCGACAGGTGCTTGCTACAACTAAACATGGCACGACGGAATATGTATCGGTGCAAGGATTACATATAAACTATGGACATGCAAAATATTAAGGCAAATGCCAAAATACATCACACCGTCTTTAAATATTACTGAATAAATTGGCAAATTGGCTCCCAGAGTCCTTAAAAGGTGCTTGAATTTGGCCATGCAAAAGGTGTACAAACCACGTGTTGGCCCTCGCTACCTTTTAGGTAAACGATTGTGGCTTTTCATCTGTTTATCGCGGTGTGTGTGTAGCAGTTTGTAAAATTTCATCCGGCCAGCCCCTCTTTAGCTTCGAGCCTGCCGAGGGCTTTCATGTTTAGTTTGCTTCCGGTTGGCTCTCGTCGGCTGCCCACCCTGTGTTGTTTGGCCGGCTAGCCTAACGTTGAACAGCCCTTTGAGACTTCTTGTGATTAAGGGCTATACAACGAAACATGACTTGACTTGACACATGCGGCTTATAGTCAGGTGCGGCTTGTGAATGTAGATAGATTAGATAGATAGCTAGATAGATAGATAGATTGATTTATAGATAGATAGATAGATAGATAGATAGATGTCTAGATGTCCTGATAGATAGATGTCTAGATAGATAGATGTCTAGATAGATAGATATATAGATGTCTAGATACATAGATTGATAGATAGATAGATGTCTAGTTGGATAGATGTCTGGATTGATAGATGTCTAGATAGACGGATAGATACTTTATTCATCCCCGTAGGGAAATTCACACTTCCAGTATCCTTGTGTTAAAAAATAAAATAAAGATATAGAATACAAAAATACCCAATATAACGTTCTGCTATAGAGTATTTAAATAGTGCTACGGAAAATACACACTGTAATAAAAATAGGGTAATATGCACATGTGGCGGTGGGGTTTAATGTGGGCTTTACTTACCCGGGTGGAGTTGAAGAGCCTCATGGCATGTACATTTTTTTTTTTTTCTCCCCCCTTAAAAAAATATACTGGGTGCGGCTTATAATCCGGTGCGCTCTATAGTCTGAATTTTACGCTACATATTATGGTGTTGACGGTGAAAAATAATTTTGAAACGAATCCATTTCCTTTTGGGTCATACTGCTCAGCCCTATTCTGTACCGATGAAAGTTGTACCAGTCCCATCACTCAGGCTATTCAGTAAATGTCAGCATCTAATTTTACACAAATTCATGGAAGTGCCCACCCTGTGTCTACGTGCTTTCAAGCAGCGATATTGTTAAATATCCGTCTGGGTTGTCTTATGGGAATGAAACCTGACCAGGTTGAGCGACACTGGAGTTGGATTTTGTTTTGAATGTGGTAGGTGCCATTCAAAGTGGTCAGGAGCTGTCATGGAAACTTGGACAACAAAAATAAGCTACCGTAGATGGGTGGGTTGGGCTAGCCTGGTAGGGCAAGTCGACACTCTGCGTCGTGAGAGGCTCCTGTTTACTCCTGTAAACCAGGAACAGGCTCTTTAGCAGCAGTATAACAAGAATTAAATCACACTTATGTGTTTATTTATCACATTCAGGGGTAAACTATAAAAAGTCTGTAAGAACTATTTGATTTCAAATTGTTTTAACAATTGACATTCGTCATTTTTAACCTTTGTTTTTGGACTCAAATGCATTTCATTTCCTAAAAGTTTATCAGGCACAGTCTGGCATAACGCACAAGCTCTATTTAAAGCGAAATGTATAAAATGTAAAATGCATGTTATCAGGCTAAGCGGCTAGTGGTGTTATAAGCCTTCGGTACCATCCGTAATCATGGTAAATGTGAACACTTTACCAAATATGAGTGACAAACTGGCTGTGCTCGTGAAAAACATCAAAGCGTTTTACGGAAACGTGGCTCACGTTTAGCATCCCAGAGACTAACGTGAAGCTAACTGGCTTCAGCACTGTTTGGGCAGACAAGGACACAAACGCCTGCGGGAAGCGGAGAGGAGGCGGACTCGCTATGTACGTGAACACGAGGTGGTGTAACCCTGGGCACAAAGATTTCCATCTGCTGCAGGGACGTCTAACTTTTGGCCTAACGTGTGACGTCATCCACTCTGCTGTTGCTAAACTACAACACAGCACCCCGAGGCCATCCTGTTAATCTGTTAATAAACAACAAAAGAATACGGCTGGAAGTGTGAATTTCCCTAAGGGGATGAATAAAGTATTTATCTATCTATCTATCCATCTAGACTTCTAGACATCTATCTATCTAGACAGCTAGACCTCTATCTATCCAGACATCTAGACATCTATCTATCTAGACATCTATCTAGACATCTATCAAAAACTTGAATTTTACAGAGGCGGGTCAGACTCAGTTTGGTTCAACTGTCCAACTGTTCTCTGTTCTGTCGGTGCATAACCAAGGTACTGCTGTGATATGCAACGTCTGCTTTGCCCACTTTGCAAATAGTTTTTTTATCCGTATGTTTTTGTGCCCTCATGTTACCACTTGAGACAGAGACGCTATTGCGCATGAGCGACTCTCAGCAAAGATTATATTCATGTAGCGATGCCTCACTCTGGAGGAAAAGCATGTCTGGCAACAATAGTCAACAATGTTCTTCATTGTCGACTATTAACAGGGTTTCTGCATATCCTTGGTAAGTCTTAAAAGGCATTGAATTCATTTTTCTAAAAATATGACATTAATTGGCATTCAATCCAATGTTCTGAAGTCTTAAAAATGTGAAAACATTTAAATATTTATACTTGTTCTAAAAAGATTTATTAAATAAATATTTTTCATGCATCATGTTGAAAATGTTCTTTGGAATGAGTAGTTATCTGCCCGTTTTGACGGAGGATCCACGATGTACTGTACGCGTCCTTTTTATATATTGTTTTTTATGTCTAAAACTTAAGAGAGTGCTATGTTTTTAGACGGATTAAAAAAAACAAAACATTTGCTTCAAATTGCTTCAAATTCGTGTGGTATTTTGTTAGTTTCACTGCCCGTTTTTTTTTGTCTACTTGGTCTTAAATCTAATTTCAATAGGCATTAAAAAGTCTTGGATTTAACTTGCCTTAAGCTGTAGGAACCCTGATTTATATTGTCGATTTTTGACAACATTGTTAATTAATTCTTTGATACTAGCTAGCTTCTGCGTTTCCTGCCTGAATGCTGTCTGTGAATGAGCAGCTATCCCCCGTTTTCTTACCCAGTTTGCAGGTGCCGCCAGTTCCTCACTGAGGTAATAAATGCATGTCATGACATGGTCAGTTAATCAGTCACTATGCTACTGAGCTTGTTTGATATGGTAATGGTCCTGACTGGCCAGGCTGCTGAATCGCATTGCAAAGGCGACTCCTAAGGGGAAATGAGGTGTCTGGGTTGGAAACTGCCCGATAGCGCACGCATACAAAGTTAGCGTGGCCACATTTCCATACACCGCGTTAGTATGACTTGGCATGGACTGTTCTTTTCCTGGCTCAAAATCGGGCAGAGGTGGTGCTATCTTGACGAGTGATGTGTAAAAACCAAGACTAAATGATGTTTCATAGAATTGATACCTGCAACGTGGCCAATATTACCTACCGCCCTCTTGCAGCAGTTTTTCGATCGGCAACTACAAATGGGATAGAAATCAGCACAGAAAAAAACAAAAGTAACTAGACAAATCCCGAGGCAATTGTGAGAGTTGTGATGGATCTGGAAGATGATGGTAGAGAACCGGTAGCCTTGAGTTGTTTGCATTTAAATGTTAGCATAAAGTTATTAACTCAGAGAGATGTATTTGTATTTTTTAACTTGGTTGGGCTCCGCCAGCCCAACAGTTTGCTCGTAGACCACGTAGCTGTTAACATCCACTCGCTAGCATCCACTCTTAAGCATTCACCATTTACCTATGGTTAAATTTAATGTGGGTCGAGGCGCCCTCAAGCCGACTCTGGAAACTCCCTGTTTACCATGGCTACCCATTGAAATGAATGGGCCCATGTATTCCGGATGGGCAAATCTCAAACCGCATTCATGTCTATGGGGGGTAAAACGGCTTTGTGGGGGTCCTGTGTTGTCATGGTGATCGCTTACCCAGGTGATAGCACACGATTCCCGGTCGGGCCGGAATTTTTGGTATATAAATCGTTGAAGTACTCCAAAAGCTCTGGGAGACTAAGCGAGGAAGATGATATAATAATAATAATATTTTGAAGGAGATTAATAGTTGTGTGGCCTTTCCGCTCACAACACATTACAACTGTGCTTTTATTTCAGTTGGTAATATGTGTTGTGAGTGGCTGGGCCATCACAAGTAATGACCAACAATCCCCAAGGTATCACCACAAACATCACAATCAACCACAGAGAGCTAGAACCCAAATTTAAATATCTTGGAGCTGTCATATCAGAAGAGGGGTCCAAACCAGAGATCATGGCCAGGGTAGCTCAAACCACAGCCGGACTTGCCAGACTTAAACCCTTCTGGAGGGACAAGAATATAGCATTGACATCAAAGATCAGACTCATGCAGGCACTGGTTACTTCCATCTTTCTCTTTGCTTGCGAGACATGGACTCTTAGAGCTAAACTGGAAAAGAAAATCCAGGCCTTGGAGATGCGATGCTACAGCAAACTTCTAAGCATCAGCTACTTAGCCCTTGTGACAACACCATCAGAGGGCACATTGGACCCTACGAAGAACTGCAGTCAACTGCGCGCAGACGGAAACTTCAGTGGTATGGTCACATCACAAGATCATCAGGACTGCCCAAGATCATTCTCCAGGACACAGTCCAAAGGGGCAGAAGGAGAGGAAGTCTGATAAAAGAACTGGGCCCACAGCATTTGGGAATGGACTGGTACCAACCCAAGAACAGGCCACTGTCAACAGTGGAGAAAGCTGTCCAGAGTTGTATCCTCATTGGTGCCCCGGCGACCGGTGCGATTAAGGGACCTATAAACTACAAGTGATAGTCTCCGACTTCCGTTCCTCAAACCAGAGGAACACTTTCCACACTGTTAATAAATGACAGTAAGATGTGATTCGTATTACATACCCTTGACCACTAGGGCCGTAGTGGCACCACCTTGTTATAATAATTTGGTTCCATGATTTAATATGAAAAATATTTAGTCTGTCAAGGGGATGGGACAAATATAATCTCCAGCTTTATCCCATTTGCCCTTTTAGTATCAAAGTCTTTGATTTTGAATCCATTGTCACCTTGGTTTTGATGAACAGAAGAAAACGATAGAAATGTCAATCGATCAATCATATGCGAATCGTTAGGCGATTTTAAAGGGACAAAGTATTACATAGTGCCTCCTAGTGGTAAATAATTTATAATATTTTAAAAGCTATTGATTTGGAAAATCTGCAACCAGCTCGGTGGCCTTGGGGGTAGGGCGCCCGCCCCGAGACTGGGAGGTTGCTGGTTCAAGCCTGTTGCCGAGTCATACCTAAGACTTACAACATTGGTACCCATTGCCTCCCTGTTTGGAGCTCGGCATTAGGGGTTGGAATTGGGGGTTTGGTCACCTAATGACTGGTATAAACCTGCATTTAAAATACACTTAGTACAAGAATTTTTCATTTATTTAATATTACTTCAGGCTCACCTAGAGGGAGCTGTCATGTTTTTCCGCTATCTTGCTGCTACCCAGAAACAAAAACCTTGTAAAAGGCTGGGCAAAAATACATTAATAATTGGTCTGTGGTCTATTTGGTCTTTGGAGTTTTTTTGTATTTATGTATTTGTAGCACTTGTTTTCGGTTGCACTACACAATACAGCGACATCTGTTGGTCAAATATTACACTGTGTCCATTTAAGGAAGCATATATAAATGAATGCATACTTTAGTTAAGGAAGATGTTCTCAGTCTGTTGGAAGATCATTTGTTTTCTAACATTTCTCATCTCTTAAAAACTCTATTACCTCGTATATGGAAGGGGTACTAGAAACGAGTTAACGCCATTTCTATTGCAAATAGCAGTGTGTGAAACTCATGACAAAAAGTTAGCGGACAGCAGGGCAGACAACTCTGAAAAGTTGCCTGTCCAGCCATAAAGTTGCCTTTCCCTTTTTTCACAACTTGAAACACAATAGGACGACTCATCGCAAAAAAACATTGTTGCATAGTATTAAGGATTGATAATCAGAATATATAATAGAACAACACTTCAAAATTAAGTTTATTATAAATCTACTTAATACATTGATTGCATGTATATGACATCGCTGTTTTCCATCTGCCATCATTATTTACCTTCATTGACTCATGTCATTCATGCAATGTTTGCGTTGCGTCGTCTGCTACAAGCCACTTGAACTCCTCTCTCCACGATGCTCTTAATGTACGTTTACATTTTGTAGCGTCATACATTTTGTTAGCTTCTTTTGAATCTTTCTTCAGGGGCTGAATGAGTGTGCAGTTTCCTCATGCGTGAGAAGATAAGCAGGACTTTGTGGTTCAGCCTTTAAGCATATTTATTCCTCAACAGCAAGCAAACAACAACACGGCTCCATTCAATGCAATATGGCGATCAACAATTAGCAAAACGAAAAATGGTTAGTGCGTAATGACGTCACACAATGGAAAACGTCTTACCGCAAAACCACGAGTAAGAGCGCTATTGATTGACAAATCTTAACAGTTCCTTACTACTTATCTATTTGTCTTGTGTTCTCTGTGCGTCTACTTTGGAAAATGATATGCAAATGCACAACCTAAAACGCACAAGAGAGTCCGGAAGCATGAAGTTATTCCATGCAGGCTTCTGATTGGCTGCCGAGTATGCAAATTGCCAAATGAACCGAAATTCCGTTGCTGAGGTTTTGAGTTCTTCCTTGCCCTTCTGTACATTTCAGATCAGGGGATGGTGTAATAGTAGTCTGTAGTTTGCAATAATCTGTGGTCTGTGCAGCCCTCAAAGACTCCTTGTGAAAAGAAAAAAAACGAAAGATTTTTATTTATTTTTTCCCTTTAAAAAGTTGTCGGCCACCCGGACAGAGACATTTTGTAAGTTGTACGCCCGACGTAAAAGATGCACGCCACGGGTGTCCGGGCAGACGTTATTTCAGACACTGCAAATAGACCTTGTTTTCACAATGAACTTGTCAACCACCAGTATTGTACCTGAGTAGATTCGTCCTCACCCCAAAAGTGTCAGTTATCGCTTTGTCCCTCATGTTTACCAGTTATGCTTGTACATAGCGGGCCAAAACATGTAATTACACTGAATTTGTAGGAATGTAACCTTGCATTTTCCCCGCTGTGACGGAAAATGAAATGAGAAAAATTCCCAGAGGCATATCCCACTTACATGAGGCTTATTTAGCGAATTAGTTTATGCTGGTGTGTAATTTGTACTACAAGCTCACAAAGATCTTTGCAGGATAAAATAGACGAAAAAGAAATTGCACATGCACTTAAAACAAATTTTCAAAACAAACAGACTAGCTCAACTCAATCAGCAAATAGAATCGCAGAATATTCGGATGCGCATGAACCCTGCTTTACGAGGCCAAAGTATTTGTAATGTTTTGTTTTTTTTCAGTGCCTACTGAGAATGGCCTCGGACTATTGGAGGCGGGAAAAACACGGGGTTCTTGCCCTTATGTCAAGTCAAGTCATGTTTATTTGTGACTCCCTTAATCACAGTCTGAAAAGGCTGCACAGACCACAGACTATTGCAAACTACAGACTATTATGACACCGTCCCTTGATCTAAAACCCACATGAGGGCAAGGAAAATTAGTCAAGTTTACTTGTTACGCTCTTAATCATTTCAGGGGCCAAATAAATCTTGTTGTGGGGCCGCATTTGACCCGCGGGCCTTGACCTTGATTTTATAGTCTAATTTTAATCATTTTAGGTCTTAACAATTTACTTTTTTGCAGTGTAAATGCTTTTTTACATGATGTAGTTAAAGGGCTTAATTGTGTTGCCTCACACGTCTCTCCTGGTGTGTTTGTAGCAGCTAATGATAATTTCAGGATATTGACCCTAAAATTTTTAGGTCGATGTAAAAAAAAAAAAAAGAGTGCCATAAATTCTAAAATAAAAACACACCTGTTGCTGGGGTTTTTGAGTTATCCCTTGCTTTTATATAGGTTTTAGATCAGGGGATGGTGTCATATTAGTCCGTAGCTTGCAATACTCTCTGGTCTGTGCAGCCCTTTGAGACTCCTTGTGATTAAGGGCGTCACAAATAAACATTACTTGAGTTGACTGAGGTTTTGGGGTTTTTCCCTTGCGTTCGTGTAGGTTTTAGATCAGGGGATGGTGTCATATTAGTCTGTACTTTGCAATAGTCTGTCGTCTGCGCAGCCATTTCAAACTACTTGTGATTAAGGGCTATACATATAAACATGACTTGACTGATGTTTTTGGGCTTTTCCTTGCCCTCATGTACGTTTTAGATCAGGGGATGGTTTCATAATACTCTTTAGTTTGCAATACTCTGTGGTCTGTGCAGCCCTTTGAGACTCCTTGTGATTAAGGGCGTCATAAATAAACATGACTTGACTGAGGTTTTTGAGTTTTTCCTTGCCCTCATGTAGGTTTTAGATTAGGGGATGGTGTAATGATAGTCTGTGGTTTGTGATAGTCTGTGGTCTGTTTAGCCCTTTGAGACTCCTTGTGATTAAGGGCGTTAGAGATAAACAGGACTTGACTGAGGTTTTGAGTTTTTCCTTGCCCTCATGAAGGTTTTAGATCAGGGGATGTATAATAATAGTCTGTGGTTTGCAATAGTCTGTGGTCTGTGCAACAGTTTCAAACCTCTTGTGATTAAGGGGTATACATATAAACATGATTTGACTTGACTGAGGTTTTTCAGGTTTTTCTTGCTCTCGTGTAGGTTTTAGATCAAGGGACGGCGTAATAGTCTGTTGTTTGCAATAGTCTGTGCTCTGTGCAGCCCTTTGAGACTTTTTGTGTTTAAGGGCGTCACAAGTAAACACGACTTGTAGGCGTATGGTGCTGTTGGACGTTCGTTGGAGCTGGTCATATGGCATTGTTGTGGCTCCTGGTGGTTGATTTGCAGCAGAGTGAGTTGCCTGGCTAATGACCCAGTTGGCATCATTGCAGCCTGCTCAATGGGCCGTATGAGTGTGCGAATATGTGAGTGCACAGTCAGTTCAGCCAAGCTCCCTGCCTCCACTGTAAAGGCTCTTGGCAGTTTGCGTCCTTGCCAGCCACCTGTGACCGTAAATACCGTTGATTTTCTGCCTCCTTATTGGATGCCTCTCCCGATTTATTTTGCGCTTTTTGTGTGTGTGCATGGTTTTTCTAAGTTCTGCTCAGTCCTGCAGTTTCCAGATCCTTAAAAGGATTCCTATAGTGATTCTGATGTCTTTATTTTGCCAACGATTGCATTTTCAACATGAGTTTTCTTTACTTAACGCTGTAAAACCTAGATAAAGAACATTTAAACGGATTTTCAACCACTTAAATTGACATGTTTATGCGAAATTTAGTGTCAGTGTTGGGAATAACGCCATTATAAATAAGGCAGTTATGTAACGGCGTTATTTTATTTTCAAAAATGTGGTAATTTTATTCCAACGCTGTTACCGTTACCTCGGATAGATTGAGACATTTTGGCGTGGACGGGCGTTTACTTTCGTGTCACTCGCAATCAAACGGTAACAACTGTAAACAATTCGGGACACGCAGCGTGCGGTATAATGGGTAATGTAGTTCTTATGATATTAAGTTAAGTCCTGTTTATTTGTGACATTCTTAATAACAAAGAGTCTCAAAGGGCTGCACAGACCACAGATTATTGCAAACTATAGACTATAATATTACACCATCCCCTGATCTAAAATCTACATGAAGACAAGGAAAAACTCAAAATCCTCAGTCAAGTCATGTTTGTTTGTATACCCCATAATCTCAAGGAGTCTCTAAGGGCTGCACAGACCAGATTATTGCAAACTCTAGACTATAATATTACACCATCCCCTGATCTAAGATCTTCATGAGGGCAAGGAAAAACTCAAAAACCAGTCAAGTCATGCCATGTTTATTTATGACACCCTTCATCACAAGGAGTCTCAAAGGGCTGCACAGACCACAGACTATTGCAAACTACAGACTATGATGACACCATACTCTGATCTAAAACCTACACGAGGGCAAGGAACATTCCAAAAACCTCCGTCAAGTCAGTTCAAGTCATGCTTACTTTCGACGCCCTGAATCACAATTAATCTCAAAGGGCTGCACAGACCAGTGACTATTATCACACCACATCCCCTGATCTAAAACCTACATAAGAGTAAGGAAAAAAACTCCAAATCTCAACATGAGGAAAATTAAAACCTCGATAAGGGTCCGCACTTAATGCAAAATCACTGCCAGTATCCCCCCCCTGCATGCATTAAGCCACTTGAGGTCTTCAACGGTTGCGTCCGAGCAGATTGACGGGTTCGGCGAGTCGAGATTTACGATCCGGTTCACCGTCCTGGCGGCAAGCCTGCCCGCGTTCTTCACGATCTGGGTCGTCATCTTACAGACTATTTGTAGATGGGACGGTGTCTTGGCGGGGATAGCGTATAGGCAGCCCAAGTAAAACTAAAAGCTGGGATTGACGTCACAGATTAATGAAGATTACATGCAGCGATTACTAGCCGTGGGATGAATGGTGATGGCCTCGTGTCCCATCACAAGGCAATAAATCAAACAATGTCGCTGAGGCAGAACCTCAGAGCTTCCATGTCACCTTGCAACCAAACGCGAAGACGGTGACCGTGACGAAGAACTGGAGATCTGCAAATGAGTCTATTGTTTTGCTGCTCCTCAAATCAGAAGGTCCCACAAATAGGGGCTGGATCTCACGTTCTTTGTATTCTTCGAATGCAAACACAAAAACCCCTCCCAACCGCGTTGTGGTGACCCCTCTTTGAAAAAGGAAGCGTGTGGATCCCCCTGCTTGCTGACCCCGACCTCCTGACACTCATTTTATCCATAGCTTAAATGATTTCCTTCTACATTTACAGTTCTTGCTCAACATTTGTTCCATCAGGCGCTCCCACGACTTTCCGACCTTAAAACAAGGCTCGGAGACGGATTCTTTCACAGGGCCATCACCACCCTAAACAAGAGCGTGAAACTGAATATATCTATATATATTGTATATCTATATATATTGCGAATCATTATGGAATTTTGGTTGGTACTAATGTTTTTGCACTACTTTTCATGGTACTGTCTTTCACAGGGCCATCACTACCCTAAACAAGAGCGCAAATCTAAATATATATGTATATATATTGCGACTCATTATGGATTTTTTTCTCGGTGCAAATGTTTTTCCACTACTTTTCATGGCACTGTTAGAATTCACTATTATTATAACTTGGGTCAGTCTCTTAAAAACTACATTGTAAAAATATTTTTGCCTATTCTTTCTGCTTTTATGTTATGTATGAGTCCATGTTACATGTGATAAGTTTGTTTTGTTACTATCGGACGAGTGCAAGGGAGATTTAATGGCAGTTCCTTATTTGACTATTGCATCATTGTGGGTACTGCTCAATCAGGTTGCAGTTCTTTGAAATCCACACCCTTTAGGGCTGGTTTGGTGTTTGTAACCTTGAAGATTTAATAAAAAGAGCGGGCTCACAGGAAAGAATTAGGAAGGGATGGAATTCTCTTATCTGAAAGCACTTCTCCCGGGATCCCTGCAAGTTCAAAATCCATTGAGGTCCTTTCGCCTTATTTTGAGTGTCTTCTAAAGTTTAAACTTAAGAACATATTTGCCTCGGATTGCCGAGTCTAATCTCATTGCATACAATGTTTCACCACATTCATATCAATGACAATAAAGGCAGTTCCGTCCAAGCCTCGAAATAGGACGACGAACCAGAACATCATCCGTTACCTAAATCAGAGGTGGGCAACCCGGTCCTCTGGTGCCTCTTGTCCTTTGTTTTTGAGGGTAGCTCTTTTTCATTTCGAAACGGTTGGCGGCCCCTTCTTTAAGGCTTCTAGGAAAGTATCATAGGTTTAATTTGGGTTTCCATTTTATGAGTATTGCTTATGTTTAGAGTTTGAATTGCGTTTTTGCAACTTTATCCCGCTAATCTGGACAAGGGGTCGCCAGCGCAAAGGCTGATTGCTAATTCCCACTGGCAAACCGTGTCTCGGACAATGGTTTCGATTGGGACAGGCGTGAGTCACGGTGTTGGGACAAGGGTCTTTGTTCAGGAGTGCCTCTCATCCCCCACCCATTCCCTTTATCTGCCCATCATCTAGCTTGTTCTGAGCATTTGGGCAGCTGTCACTTAATCCAGCTAATCACTGGCTGGGATGGTCTGTGAGAAACCAGACAAGTCGCTGGCTTTGCGCTGCCCTGCCACACACGGTCCGCATTGACTCCGGGGTAGGACTGTTTTACTAGTCGAATAGTCACTGCTTATTGAAACGTTAAGTCGAAGAAACGGGTAATTATTAATCTGGTCTTCAATTTAGCAGTAAGTCTATTTAATTTTGTGGCGAATTATGATCACAGGAAATATGTATACGATGAAAAATACACCTTTTATTGAGCATACAGACGCTGCCCTACTTACGAACGAGACAATCGTTCGTAAGTTGCTCTATTTTGTATGTTTAAGGCTTGTATAAGTAACCTGTATTGTTTTGTCCTAAAAATAAACATAGAGAATAATATGCTCTATAAAGATAAAGAAAGTAAAGTTTAACTTACTTTTGCAAGATGAGCTTCAAGAGTTGGGCGACTTCCTCCTCTGTGGTAAAAAGTGGCGGAAGAAAAACATTTTCTCAACCGCATCAAGCTTTCTTATTCTGCTTTTGCCTCACGAGATATCAAGCAATAAAAATGTCAAAGTTCTTAGCGCGCTGGAGATACAGTATAGAATGTATACACACGAACTAGGAAGAGGAAGTCGATTTTCTTCTTTGGGGAGGATTCATGGCGCCACCACTCGCCGGTTGCGGCGGAAAGAAGCACGACAGTACTGTCCTGTACTCGGAAAATCCAACTACAGCAATGTTCGGATATTTTTCGGGATCCCGAAAAAAATGATCGTATCTACCGTTTTTCAATAGTCCAATGGTCGTAACCAGGGGAACGTCTGTATATATTTGTATTACAACCGTTTCAGAACAGAAACCAAAAGAAAAGCCGCAATGTATCAAAAATACAATTTATAACAAGGTTAACATGACGCCTACAATACATTCCATGTCACAATATTTTGAAAAGGAAGTGCAAATAGTACAAACGATAAAATATAAATCACTTTAACAACTGTTTCGGAACAAAAGTCTAAAAATAGAGTTAAACTATACTGTACAACCCTAACAACAAGATATCTATAGTATTGTATTTTCCAGACAATAAGGCACACCTGAAAACCCCAAATTTGCCAATCTTTAATCATCTTTTTAGAGCCAGAATTACGGTAAATACATTCGGAAATAACTACGAAGAAATAATTGTACATATGGTCACCAATTATGAATCGATTGATTTGAGTAGTGAAACCAGATTCTCTAATATCGATGTTCATTTTATGTTTGAATCTCATGCACCTTTTAAGTTAGATGCACTTTTCAAATGAAAACAAATTTTCTTCATTTATAAACATGCGTCTTAAAACACGGTACCTTTTATAAAAACACACTATTTTGAAAATAACCACAATTGGTTGAAATTTGATAGTTACAATTTATATATAATATTACATAATAGCGGTAGTTGGACAGCCTTACAACTGTAGCTGACACGGACAGACTGAGGAGATCATTTCTCCCTCATACCATGAGGCTCTTTAACTCCACCCGGGGGAGTAAAAGACCACATTTAAAAACTCTATAGCAACATGTTATATTGGGTATTTTTAATTTTTTTTTTTTTTCAACACAAGGATACTGCTGGAAGTGTGAATTTCCCTACGGGATGAATCAAGTATCTATCTAGTTAAAATGGGAAGACAGTATTGACCGTAAGACGAAAGGCAGTACTTGGATTTGATCGATACTTTCGATATTCAGACCGATCCGCCCGTCCGAACTGCGGACACCTCCCAAGATCGTCATTTCGGAGGAGGGATCGAGCCAATATTCGCATGTGCCGGTTGCTAGGCAACCCTGTCCGTTGTCGCGTTGGGGCAAAATGCGGAAAATTCTGCCCGCCGTCCCCGGCGGAGAGTAATCTCGTCGGTGTGCTGCAGGGCTCACTGCTAGGCAACAGTCTGACCTAAATAGCAATAATTGCGTCACCGTAGGAGACAGTCGTAGTATCCGCGATGTAACCTCTACTGTAATGTCGCCAATTGTAAATGAGACCGTGGGAGGAGTTTGCACGGGCCGGTCAAAGAAGCGTTATGACTCGCGGACATCACTCCAACCAAGCGGGAGAGAAATTGCGGGGAGGAGGTGGCTGATCTGTGTTGTTGAAATGGGGAGGGGGGCAAGTCAAGAGGGGGGGGTGTCAACAAGCCGGTAGGCTGCTTGCTGCAGGATTAAGTTGGCTTGTCTGGCGATGGGTGTGTGTATGGTGGTGGGGGGGCGTTTATTGTGGAGACACTAGAACAGGGGTCGGGAACCTTTTCGACTCAAAGAGCCATGAAAGCAAATTGGTTTTTCTTTTTTTCAAGACAAAATTTGACGAAACCGCAAGACCTGCTGTACTGACAACAGCTTTGCCGCATTTGTGACGTTTGATGATTTAATAACATTGATAAGATAACATCTCAGACCCATATCATCAA